>NC_052051.1:13706272-14006272 GCF_903992535.2 Arvicola amphibius
GAGTGGAAGTGGGATATGACCCTGGACTCCAGTGGGTGAGTCTAGTACGTTGGCTTTGGTCACTCAGGTGACAGGGCAACGTTAGGAGTATCCAGAACTTCCCTCTGTGGTTGCAGCTCAGACCGCATGTGCAGGACCTGGTACCTGCCGAGTGCTCAGTAGTACCAGTAGTACCAGCACCTGTAGTACCAGCACAGGGAGCTCCTGCAGCTCTGGCCTAGAGCCGCAGCCATTTCCACTCGACCAGATGTTGTGTGCCTTTTCCTGGGAGACATGGACCAACATCTATTCTCTCCAGACAGAACGGGCGGCAGACCCTTGAGTGGAACAACTCCACTCAAGTTTATCTTAGTGACCTGACTTTGTTGACTGTGTCTATTGGGGTTACTGTGGGTAACTCAAAGGCGGTTGTATCCCACCCTACCCCAGGATGAATGATGACTCACAAAAGCTGCATTCTCAGAGCATCTGCCAACCAGCAGGCAGCTCCATTCAAGAGCCTCCTCTGCCCAGCAATTATTAACTGTTCATATAGCCTTAGTAGGGGTCTCATGAGTCTCATGACTTGAGCTTCCTGGATCTTGTGGGTTTTATTTCCTTAGCCTTGTAAATCCCATTTGCTAATTTCTCAATGGCTCAGACTCACAGAGATCCACCTGCCTCTCCTTCCCAGAGTGCTTGGATCAAAGGCATGCACCACCACTGTCCAGTTTAGCAACAGAGTCTTGCCATCTAACTCGGGCATGCACCAACCATAGTGGTAGTGTGTTAGCTAGGGTTTCTATTGCTGCAGTGAAACACCATGACCAAAAAGTAAGTTGGGGAGGAAAGGGTTTATTTGGCTTATACTCCCATATTGCTGTTCATTATTGAAGGAAGTCAGGGCAGGAACTCAAGCAGGGAAGGAACCTGGAGGCAGGAGCTGATGAAGAGGTCATGGAGGGGCGCTGCTTACTGGACTGCTCTTGCTTGCTCAGTCTGCTTTCTTATAGAACCCAGTATTTATTACCAGCACAGGGGTGACACCATCCACAAATGGGGCTGGGCATTTCTCTGGGATCGTAGCACACAGATAATGACACAGAGACTTATTAATTATGAAAGCTTGGCCTTAGGTTAGGCTTTTTCCCAACTAGCTCTTTTTTTTTTTGAGACAGGGTTTCTCCATGCAACAATCTTAGATGACCCCAACTAGCTCTTACAACTTAAATTAACCTGTTGTTATTAATCTATGTTCTGTTACATGGCTAGTTACCTCTCTGTACCATACATCTGACTTCTTTAGTGTCTTGTTGGCATCTCTGGTGTGCCTAGATTCTAATCTCGAGTTCCTCTCTCTGCCTGGAAACCTCACCTAACCTCTCCTGCCTATGGCCATTCAGCTTTTTATTAAACCAGTTGCAATGACCCATCTTCACAGTGTAAACAATCCCCCATCAATCACTGATTAAGAACACGCCCTACAGCCCGATCTTATGGAGGTATTCTCTCAATTGAGGTTTCTCTCTGATGACTTTAGGTTGTGTTAAGTTAAGTATTTATTACCTAGCACAGGGCTGGAGAGATGGCTCAGTGGTTAAGAGCACTGCCTGCTCTTCCAAAGGTCCTGGGGTTCAATTCCCAGCAACCATATGGTGGCTCACAACCATCTGTAATAAGGTCTGGTGCCCTCTTCTGGCCTGCAGGAACACACACAGACAGAATATTGTATACATAATAAATAGATAGATAGATAGATAGATAGATAGATAGATAGATAGATAGATACTACCCAGCACAAACGACAATAGCTTTTATGGTTTTGGGGGCATCACAGGACTCCCTGGCCAGACACTGATCTGGACTTCCACTCAACGATGCTATGGCTTCTGGAAGAGTCTTTCCAAGCCATGCAGGGTGCCTGCGTTCATGTTCTTCCATGTCTGTTGACAATGTTCTTGCAGACGGTCTCCCGGATGTGTGAGAGACTCAGGGTGAGCACTGTGTACTGAACTTTTTACAGAGGGTGAGCAGGGGCTCTGAAAGCTCACGACCATCTGTTCCAGGCAAATGATAACTCGTCTTTGGCAGCAAATGGATACTAAAAATGAAACACTAGCAAGGGCCAAGGCAGCAAGAAAAACCCATCATTTCTATCAATTATTTCTTTTTTAAAATATCTATTTATCTTTATGTATTTAGATGTTTTTCCTGTATGTGTGTTTCTGCACCATGTCTATGCCATGTCTGAGGCCAAAAGAAGGTGAAAGATCCCATGAATCTGTACACACATGTAGTGAGCTGCAGTGTGGTGCTGGGAGTTGGACCGGGGTCCTCGGGGAGCAGGCAATGCTCTCTCTCATCTGCCACTTAGCCATCTCTTCCGCCTTTGTATCGCTCATTTCATCAAGAGAGCAGCGTCAGGCAGTGGCAGGAGTGGTGGTTGCTACCTCTTCAGTTCTCTGTAATCTGATGTCATTCTCCACAAAGGAGCCCACTTTTCATCCCGATGAGCTGTTGTGGGGCCCATGCTTATCTCTCCACCCCCACCCCTGGGCTCGGTGGTGGCTGTCTTGCATTGCTCATCCTAGTTCAGGGCAAGAGGGATCAGGACACTGGGCTTGGTGGTGTGTGCCTTTAATCCTAGCACTGGGGAGGGAAGCAGGTAGGTCTCTGCGAGTTCTGGGCCAGCCAGGGCTATATATACAGTGAGACCCTGTCTTGAAAATCAGTCACATCTGCCCGCAAAAAGGGCGGTGACTGGGCAAACAATCTCTATTCCCAGCGTACTTTCTTGCATGCGACAAATGTACACAGAATACCTAAGGGAAGTAAGGGACCAGCCCTAGACAAATGTAACGAGTTTCCCCTGTACCACTCCATCATCTAAAGCTTTCAAAACAAATATAAAAAACAAACTCGGGCTGGAGAGATGGCTCAGTGGTTAAGAGCATTGCTTGCTATTCCAAAGATCCTGAGTTCAATTCCCAGCAACCACATGGTGGCTCACAACCATCTGTAATGGGGTGTGGTGCCCTCTTCTGACTTGCAGGCATATATTGTATACATAATAAATAAATAAATATTAAAAAAAAACAAACTCACAAACCTAGCATTTTCCTTTCTACCAATTTCCTTCCTAGGAACGCTAGCCTCACTCAAATGTTGCCCATCTCCTTTGATTTACCAAAACTGACCCTTGGTCTGCGTTGCCATTCTCTCACTCCCTCTTGATTGCTTTCGTACTTTAGGAATCCAATTTATAGGCTGGTCTGAATCATTCAGTCCCACTTGAGCCTCTCCTAGCCTGTAAAGATCATGCCCCATCCCACCCCCTTTCCTCTTCCCCTCCACCACTCCCCACCCCACACCCTACCCACACCCCTGGCTCAGCACAGCCGCAACAGCTCCATATTGCGGTCTCTGCTGGATAAACTTCACTCTCCTGTGAACACAGTCTTGCCAGACTAAGTGAACTGGACATCAAGTGTCTAGAAGTCTTAGTAACGTCTGTCCCTCCTCTGCTATCTTTCAACCCGCGACATTCATGGAACCTCGGGTGGTAGTGACCTAGCGTCCTAGGGTTCACAGCCAGTCCACCTGCGGCTGATCTTCCTTGAGTTGCTTCAGGCTATGCAGCCTTTGACTCACGAAGGAATGGGTACTTATTTATTTCCCCATTTCCACAATAATCAAACTAATCCCATCTTCCCCAAGTCCTACAGCCCTCATGAGTCAGGCTGTGAGAGGCTCTTTCATCTCTTGTTTTAAAAGCCTCTCCAGTTGATGAAGTTCAAAGAGAGAAGACGCCCTGATTCTGAGTTTTCTACACTGGGCCAATTGTCAGGTCACTTAAATGCTGAATCACAGGTTCCATGACACTAATGGTTGGCCCTGAGGGTACCTTCTAGCATTTCTACCTCACTCTCTCCATCTTTGTTGTCTGAGTTTTCCCTTTGTGGAAGCTTTGAATCCCAACAAGGGATAATTTGTGCTCTTTCCCTTAAATCCTGTCTGCTTCACCTCTTACCACTTTTCCTGCCAAATCAGTGGCTAATGAAGCTCATCACAAATCTAATGCTGCTCATCACATGTCTAACGCTGCTCATCACATGTCTAACACTGCTGCTCATCGCATGTCTAAAACTGCTGCTCATCACATGTCTAACGCTGCTCATCACATGTCTAAAGCTGCTTATCATATGTCTTAGTGCTGTTCTATTGCTAGGAAGAGACACCATGACCAAAACAACTACTACAAGGGAAAGCATTCATTTGGGGCTTGCTTGCAGCCTCAGACAGTTAGTCCATTGTTAGCATGGTGGGGAACAAAGCACTAGAGCAGTAGATGAGAGCTACATCCCCATCCATAGGCAGAGAGACTCTGGGCCTCGTGTGGGCTATGAAACCTCCAAGCCCACCCCTACTGACACACTTCTGTCCACAAAGCCACATCTCTTAATCCTTATAATCTTTTCAAATAGTTTCACTCCCTGGTGACTAAGCATTCAAATATATGAGACCATGGGGCCATTCTTACTCAAATTATCACATCACATCTGCATGTCTTTTTCCCATTAGAATTCCTCTCTTATGCAGCCAAGTTCTCTCTCAGCTGTTTTGTTCCCCATAGGACATACCACACAGAACTGCCACCGCCACCGTAGCCTACTTATGATCCCAACCCATACACGGTGCTTTTGGGTATTACAGTGTATTCTCTGGTCCATCGGCTGTTTAGAGATTCTTCACCATACTAACATGACAGACCTCTTCATCAAAGGAGGCATGCTATCCCGTACCATTGGAATACTCTACTCTCAGATAGCTCAGCCTTGGTGACATGTCTTATTGCTCACAGCAGGAGACACACGACACACCAAATGGGAAAGGTTGTTTTAACCGGGATTGCTCCCACAGATGCTTCGCGGTTAAAGAGGGCTCAGCCTCAGTTGCCATCGCAGGTGCTCTCTGACTACTCTGAGTCTGTCAGTTCAGTCCCTGTTCAGGTGCCAACTGTCTTATGTGACTCTCTGGGAAAATATGAATCAACTCTATTCACCCCAGATAGCTTAGCAACATTAAACCAAAGGGAAAATTCTATCCAATCTAGCTTGGTGAAGCAGTGAGCATGGGAACTCAAAGGCAGCTACATCTCCAAAATTCCCACCCCAATACTGATGACAACACAAGGCAGCCACATCCCTAGCTTCCTGTCTAACCAGCTGGCAGCTCCACTGAGTCTCAAAGAGTAACCTTGGGGAAGGAGATCATGAATCTGTAACCTTCTAGAATCCTGCGAACTCTTGTAAACATCATTAGCTTGATCAGCCTTGAATGTCCCTCCAATAAGGAATGTTTCAGTCGGTGCTCTTGTAAATCTGGGGCACTCCACCTGGGAAGCCACAGGTTACTGGGTAAGTTGGGACCTCTTTTGAGTACTTAGTCTCATCAACCAAAGAATTTAAGAATAGTTGAAGATGGAAGTTCAAAGATGATTTTGTTAGAGATCAAAATAATAATAACAAAAGGAAAACCTCAGGGCAGACAAGTTGTAACTATTGGCAGCTTCCAGAGAAGGAAGAGGGAGCAGAGGGAGAGAGAAAGCCATAAGGTCTGTAAGGGGCCACATCGTGGAAGAGGGAGGGGAATAGCATCAGAGAAAGTGAGAAAGCCCAGCTAGGCTGGGAGAGCATACCCAGGCTAGTCAGTATCCAAAAGAAAAGGAAAGTAAAAAGAAAAGCCACGCATGCCTGGTAATTCGGGAAAAGTGAGTAGGCTTAGCCCACCCACAGGGAGTGAACAGCAGAGGGTGGGGCTTCTGAAAGGACGTGGAAAGGGTAATTAGTTCTCCCAACTCTTTAGCTCCATTAAAGGTGAGTCAACTTTCCTGAGGCAGGTCTCTTGGCCAGGTTATTGACAGACTGAGCTTGATTAACTCTTTTAAAGAGCTTGGAA
This sequence comes from Arvicola amphibius, assembly GCF_903992535.2. Taxonomy (NCBI): domain Eukaryota; kingdom Metazoa; phylum Chordata; class Mammalia; order Rodentia; family Cricetidae; genus Arvicola; species Arvicola amphibius. Next base: position 13,712,210 of record NC_052051.1, read on the forward strand.
TGCTAGGTCCCTTTCCCAGAACCAGAGCTATAACTCAGATTTGCTTATTTATTTTTTGAGAGGTCTTACTTACTCTGAAGCCCTGGCTGGCCTTGAACTCAGAGAGTTCTTAGAACAATGATTGACAGTGTATTTAAGAACACTCTGGCCGGGCGGTGGTGGCGCACGCCTTTAATCCCAGCACTCGGGAGGCAGAGGCAGGCGGATCTCTGTGAGTTCGAGACCAGCCTGGTCTACAAGAGCTAGTTCCAGGACAGGCTCCAAAGCTACAGAGAAACCCTGTCTCGAAAAACAAAAACAAAAACAAAAAAAAAAAAAAAAAAAAAGAACACTCTGAAAGGCAACTAAGTTCCATGTGGCTCTGGATTTAAGATGCACTTGGCTACTGTCTTAGGGGCTGTTCTGATGCTGTGAAGAGACGGCATGACTAAGCGATCATCACGAGAGAAAGCGTTCATTGGGGGCTTGCTTGCAGCTTCAGAGGTTCAGTCTGTCATCAGCATGGCGGAGAGCATGGCACTGGAGCAGTAGCTACATCCTAATCCACAAGCAGTGAGGCAGAGAAGCAGAGAGAGACACTGGGCCAGACAAAGCCCATCCTAGTAATACACTTCCTCCAAGGACACACCTCCTAATCCCTCTAATCCTCAAATGGTCCTGCTTCCTCTTGACTAAACAACCCAACACATGGGGAGCTGTGGTGAGCGGAACGAAAATGGTCCCCATCCTACCCATCCTTTGACCCTGGAGAAGTCTCTCTTACCCTCAGCTTCTTCTCTCTACATAGAAGATAATAGCCTTTTGCTATAAAATGGGCAAGAAGTGTCTTCCCAAATGGTTTGTGTTGAAGGCTTGGTCCCCAGCTGGTGGTACAACTGAGAAGGGATTGGATTACTGAGTGGCTACTAGATGGTACCTTCCTGAAAGGTTACTGGAGGCATGTTGTAGTATATTATTTTAAGATTGTTATATTTGCTTATGCTGTGGAACATTTGTTTTAATGATGCAAAGATGTATTTTCTTTTTATTGTTGCATTTGTTTTAATTCCATGAAGCTGTGATTCTTTGTCTAAAACACCTGATGGTCTAATAAAAGAGCTGAATGGCCAATAGCAAGGCAGGAGAAAGGATAGGCGGGGCTGGCAGGCAGAATAAAGAGGAGAAATCTGGGAGGGGAGATCAAAGAAAGTGCAGCAAGAGAATAAAGAGAGAGGATGCTGGGGCCAGCCATGGAATAAGAACAAAAGTAAGAATCACAGAAGTAAGAAAAGGAAAAAGCCCAGAGGCAAAAGGTAGATGGGGTAAGTTAAGAAAAGCTGGTTAGAAACAAGCCAAGCTAAGGCCAGGCATTTATAATAATAAGCCTCCGTGTCATTTATTTGGGAACTGGGTGGCAGACACCGCAAACGAGTAAAACTACAGAGGCATGCCTTTGAAGGTGCCCACCATGATGTGACTGGTCCTCCAAGTTGAGGACTTACCACAAAAAAAAAAAAAAAAAAAAAAAAAAAACTGACTATGGACGGAAACCTCTGACTCAATGACCGCTCTTAGTTGTTACCAAAAGGTTTCAGACTCGGGGTGTGTGCTGGCTAGTTTTATGTCTACTTGATAAAAACTATTATCAGGGAGGAGAAAGCCTCAACTGAGAAAATGTCTCCGTATGATTGGGCAGTAGGTAGACGGTAGAGCAGTCTCTTAGTGATTAATGCAAGAGGACCCAGACCTATTGTGGGTGGAGCCGTCCCTGGGATGGTGGTCCTGGGTTCTATAAGAAAGCAGGCTGAGCAAGTCATGAGGAGCAAACCAGTAAGCAGCACCCCTCCATGGCCTCTGCATCAGCTCCTGTCTGAAGGTTCCTCCCGTTTGTGTTCCTGCTCTGAATTCCTTTGAGGATGAACATGATGTAGAAGTATAACAAAATAAACCCTCTTCTTCCTGAGTTGCTTTTTGTCTTAGTTAGGGTTTTTATTGCTGGGAAGAGACAACATGATCACGGCAACTCTTTTTTTTTTTTTAAAGATTTATTTATTAGGGCTGGGGAGATGGCTCAGAGGTTAAAAGCACTGTCTGCTCTTCCAAAGGTCCTGAGTTCAATTCCCAGCAACCACATGGTGGCTCACAACCATCTGTAATGGGGTCTGGTGCCCTCTTCTGGCCTGCAGGCATACACACAGACAGAATATTGTATACATAAATAAATAAATAAATAAATAAATATTAAGATTTATTTATTATGTACAGTGTTGTGTTTGTATGTCTGCCAGCATGCCAGAAGAGGGCACCAGATCTCGTTACAGATGGTTTTGAGCCACCATGTGGTTGCTGGGAATTGAACTCAGGACTTCGGAAGAGCAGCCAGTGCTCTTAACCACTGAGCCATCTCTCCAGCCCTGCATAGCAACTCTTATAAAGGAAACATTTAACTGGGGTGGCTCACTTACAGTTTGAGAAGTTCAGTCCATTATCATCATGACAGGGAGCATGGCTACACGAAGGCAGACACAGTTGGTACTGAAGAGGTAGCTGGGAGTCCTACATCTTGCAGTCAACAGGAAGTCAACTGAGACACTGGGCAGTATCCTGAGCATAGAAAACCTCAAAGTCCATCCCCACAGTGGCACACTTCCTTCAAGGCCATGCCCACTCCAGCAAAGTCACATCTCCTGGTAGTGCCACTCCCTATGAGATTATGGGGGCCAATTACATCCAAACTACCACATTCCACTTCCTGGCCCTCATAAACTTTTAACAGTATCATAATGCAAAATTCATTTAGTTCAACTTCCAAAGTCCCTATAGTCTATTACAGTATCAAAAATGTTTTAAAGTCCGTGGTTCAAATACAATCTCTTAATTGTTATCACCTGCAAAAATCAAAATCAAAAAGCAGATCACATACTTCCAACATATACACATAGGATATACATTAAGATTCCAAAACATAGGGAAGGGAGCATAGCAAGGAAATCTGTACCAAAGCAAGACTGAAAACCAGCTGGGCAAACTTCAAATTCTGCATCTCCTTATTTGATGTCAAAACACTCTTCAGATCTCCAAATCAGTTCAGCTTTGTTGACTGCAACACACTTTTTTCTCTTGGGCTGCTTCCACTCCCTGTTAGCAGCTCTCCTTGGCAAGGATCCATGACTCTGGCATCTCTAACATCTTAGGTTCTCTAAGGCAAGCCAGGCTTCGACTTCACAGCTTCATGCAATGGCCTCCATTCAGGGACACCCTGACACATGCGCGGTCTGAGCAGCTTTATCCCCTAACTCCTTTCTTCTATCCTTAACTCTAAACCCAGAACCACATGGCTGAAGCTGCCAAGCTGTGCTGCTTGCTTGGGCTGGAGCACGGCCCCTCACTCAGTTACATCTTCATCAGCTGTCTGTCACTACTCAAGCTTGGCTGTCCCGAACTTGCTCTAGGCCAAGCTGGTCTTAAACTCAGATCTGCCAGCCTCTGCCTTCTGAGGGCTGGGATTAAAGGCATGACCACCACACCTGGCTCTAAGCTTTTCTTCAGTTCCTTTTCACAAGTTGGAAATTTAGCTGGGTGGGATCTTGCCCCAGGTCACCATTCCCTTTATTCCATTTCTTAATCTCCTTGAACACAGAATTTAGCTTCATCCCACTTAACTCCATTCCTTTTCTCCTCAAATTTTACATTTTCTTGTTCCCTTTCATTATAGATCTTCATTAGAGTTCCCACTGATAACTACGCAATGGAGTCTATACTGGGCCGTTTTGAGGTTTCCTCCACCAAGGGAATTCATCCAAAATTCTTCACTTTGGCCTCAGACAGGGCAAAAGGCAGCCACTTTCTCCACTAGACTGTCACCAGACCAGTCTCTAGGCTACACACTAGCCTAGAAACCTCTGAAACCTCTTGGCCCCCACAGTTCATCAAATCCCACCCAACACCGCTGTGCTCCATGCTCCATGTCTAATAGTATGGCCCATTCAGCAACACTTAGAGCACTCCACTGCTTTCTTAGCCCAGACTCCCAAAGTCCACAGTACTCCAAACAAAAACATGGTGAGGCCTATCACAGTAGTACCCTTCTCCTGGTACCAACTTCTGTCTGTCTTCGGGTTCTTATTGTGCTGTGAAGAGACACCATGACCATGGCAACTTATAAAGATTTAAATATTTAAAAAGAAAATATTTAATTGGGGTAGCTTGCTTACAGTTTCAGAGGTTCAGTCCATTATCATCATGACAGGGAACATGGATGCAGGCAAACATGGTACTGAAGAGGTAGCTGAAAGTCCTACATTTTGCAGGCAACAAGAAGTCAACTGAGACACTGGGCAGTATCCTGTGCATAGGAAACCTCAAAATCCGCCCCTACAGTGGCATACCTCCTCCAACAAGGCCATACCTACTCCAAAATCTCCTAATAGTGCCACTCCCTATGAGATTGTGAGGCCCAATTATATTCAAAATAACACATTTTTGGTCATGATGTTTTATTGCAGCAAAAAGACACCCTAAAACAGAGTTCAAAGGCTCTACTAGACTGGTGAGTTTTTGTAAAAGAAACTCATTAGATGAGATATTAATGACTTGACAGGCAGACAGCAACATGGCAGGGGCACTGAGGGGATGGCAATCCCAAATCTTTTGGTTACCTCATGTATTTTGCCAGTGGCAAAAAGAAAAAGGAAACAAAGCATACTCTCTTAGCTACTTCACCATTGCTGTGAAGGGACACAATGACCAAGGCGACTTATGAAAGAAAACATTTATTCTGGCTCATGGTTCCAGAGGGCTAAGAGCCCATGATCATCATGACCAGGAGGAGCATGGGAGCAGGTGGGCAGCCATGAAGCTGGAGCAGCAGCTAAGAACTTACATCTGATTTACAAGTTGAAGACACAGAGATGCAACAGGAAGTGGGGTGGGCTTTTGAAACCTTATATCCTTCCCTTAGTGACATATCTCTTCCAACAAGGTCCCACCTCCTAATCCTTCCCAAACAGGTCTATCTGGGAACCAAACATTCAAATATATGAGCCTATGGGAGCCATTCTCATTCAAACCCTTCCCCCATTCTTTAAAATATTGGCAAGTGCGGGAAGCCTGGTGAGACATGTCTGCAATTCTAGTGCTCAGAAGGCACAAACAGGATGACCACCAGGCCAGCTTGGGGACACAGTGGGACCCTTTAAAATGATGTATCAAAGCACCTTAAGTGCCTGGTGCAGCCCATCCTCTTCCGGCTGGCTTGTCCTTCCAATTGTCCACTTTAAAATTCTCGGGAAGAGAGCACCTGCTTTTACTGCTTCCTTTTTTTTTTTTTAAAGATTTATTTAGCTGGGTGGTGGTGGTGCACGCCTTTAATCCCAGCAATCGGGAGGCAGAGGCAGGCAGATCTCTGTGAGTTTGAGGCCAGCCTGGTCTACAAGAGCTAGTTCCACGACAGGCTCCAAAGCTACAGAGAAACCCTGTCTCGAAGGAAAAAAAAAATTATTTTCTATGTATACAGTATTCTGCCTGCATGAATGTCTTCAGGCCAGAAGAGGGCACCCAATCTCATTACAGATGGTTGTGAGCCACCATGTGGTTGCTGGGAATTGAACTCAGGACCTCTGGAAGAGCAGCCTGTGCTCTTAACCTCTGAACTATTTCTCCAGCCCTACTGCTTCCCTTCTTTGGAACAACATGCTCTGGTGGGAAGAAGTCCAGACTGGCAGTCAGGAAATCAGGGCTTGAACTAGGCTTAGTGGCTCATGCCTATACTCCAGACCCTTGGGAGGGAGAGGCAGGAGCATCAGGATTTAAGGTCAGCCTTGGCTACACAGCAAGTTCAAGGTGAACCTAAGTCTCAAGAGACCCAGGGATGTGTGTGTGTGTTTACTTAATCTTCATTCTTTAAATTTTAGTTTTGTTTTTATTGAGACAGGGTTTCTCTATGTAACAGCCTTAGCTGTCTTGAAACTCACTTTGTAGGCCAGACTGGCCTTGAACTTACATAGATCTTCCTGTCTCTGCCTCTCAAGTGCTGGAATTAAAGGCGTGCATATGTCATCATTCCAAGTCTAGACTTCCTTTTTATATTTTATGTGCAATGGTGTTTTGCCTGCATGTTGTCTCTGTGAGATTGTCAGATCTTGGGAGTTACAGCCATGAGCTGCCATGTGGGTGCTGGGAGCTGAACCCAGATCCTCTGGAAAAGCAGTCAGTGCTCTTAACCACTGAGCCATCTCTCCAGCCCCTAGATCTTCTTTCTTTTAAGCACTTATTTATCGTGCATATGTCTGTGGGTGTATGCACACATGCCAGAGCTAGTGTGTGGAGGCCTGAGGACAGCCTGGAAGAGTTGGTTCTTGTCTTCCACCATGTGAATTCTGGAAATAATGTTCTATGTTTCCTGGCAGAGCTCAGTGAGATTCACCTGCCTTCCCTGAGTGCTGGATTAAAAGCTTGGGCAACCACAAGGACTGTAAATTTTTTTATTTTATTTTTTTAAAATTTCAGGTGCATTGGTGTTTCGCCTGCATTTATGTCTGTGTGAGGGTGTCTGGAGCTAGAGTTACAAACAGTTGTGAACTGCCATATGTGTTCTGGGAATTGAACCCAGGCCCTCTGGCTGAGCAGTCAGTGCTCTTAACCACTGAGCCATCTCTCCAACCCCAAGAACTGCAGATTTCTAAAAATACCTAACACTGCTTGTGAGTGTGTGCTGGGAATCGAACCCAGGGCCTTGTGTTTGACAGAGGTAATTCCCCAACTTCTAAACACACCTATACTACTTACAATGACCAGAGGACAGCTGGGGCACCTGGACCTTGAGTCCTAATAATGTTAAGAAATACACATTCACATACAATTAAAAACAAACAATCATAATTAAAAATAAATCTTAAAGAACAAAGTTGAGAGCTGCCACGGTGGCACGGGCCTTTAATCCCCAACACCTGCCTTTAATCTCAGCGCTCAGGAGGCAGAAGGACTTCTGTGAATTCTAGGCCAGCCTTTTCTACATACTAGGACCTTGTCTCCAAGAAAGAAAAATAGGAAAAGGAAAGAGAGCTGGACGGCGGTAGCACACATCTTTAATCCCAGCACTCAGGAGTCTGAGGCAGATCTCTGAGTTCAAGGCCAGTCTGGTCTACAGAACAAGTTTCAAAGAAGCTATACAGAGAGAAGAGAGAGGAGAGAGGAGAGAGACAGAGACAGAGACACAGAGACTGACAGACAGAAGATGCGAAGCACACTATGGGTCAAACATTAACTCTTCTCTAAAAAATTCCCGACCTCCGGCCATCCCCGTAGCCCCCTTGTTGATTCCGGACCAGCCTTTTCTGTCCTCAAACCTCGGTTTTCCCATCTGTATACGCCCCCCCCCCCCCTCCGAACGGCACAGCAAACCTAACCCGAGAGGACCCGATCGGGCTCGAGAGGCGCCTTAAGCCATAGGCGAAAAGCCAGAATGGCAGACGTTTCCTCCCTCTCACGACACCTCTAAGCCAACCGGGGAGGCAACGTTTCCCGCAGCGACCCCAAGAGGTGTGGCCAGATGCTGGGCGCCACGCCCACAAGAGCTAGGCGCCTCCGCCACGCCTCACCCTGCGTGCTTCGGCGGGACCTGCGTGACGTCACTGCACTTCCCTTGTAGCCATCCGCCACCAGAAAAAGTAGTCCCCCACCCCAGCTGCCCTCACCCCCCAGGTCAGACAGCATATAAACTTCTAGAGTCTTTCTGCACCCGACCACGGTTCTGAGCCCTCCGAGAGACCTTCTAAGAGTCCGCAAATCTGTTTTTCCCCGGGGGCGGCGGCGCAAGTAGTCCCGGCTCAAGGAGGGTGATGGGTTCCTCCGCGACGGGGGTGAGAGGATGGCGACCTCGTCGATGCCGGAGTCGGAGAGCGACGCAGCAGCCAGAGGCTCAGGTGAGCAACAGCCGGAGACGGGCCGCCCCACTGCACAATGCGGTGCACTAGGGTCCTACCGCGGGGCTGCCGGGTGCCGAGCTCCCGGGCCGGCGGGGCTGTCCGAACAGGGCCCCGGGGTCCCAGGCCCTTTAGCCGCTTTCGCATTTGCCTGAGCGGAAACCCGGCGCCGCCACAAGATGGCGTCGGGCCTGGAGCTCAGGCAGCGCCGGGGACAGCCCCGAGTCACCAAGCCCCGAGACCGTCGCTGTCAGCCCCCTCCGCAGGGGAACCCGGGGAGGGGGAGCGAACCACTGACCCCGGGGGCCTGCGGGCCGTACCACTGGGTCCTCTTCCGAGGGGACGCGGGGTCCGAAGGGCTGAGCCGCTGTGCCCGCCCTGGGTCGGAGGGTGATCCACGCCTCTGGGAGGAGCAAAGGGCGGCGATCGCACGCCGCGACCACCTTTCCTGGAGGAGCTCCAGCCGGAGAGGCGAGGCGTCCCCGTCCTCTTCTGGAAGCTTCGCTCTCCAGGACTCGAGGAAACCCCTCCCCGTCTGGTCGGGTGCTCAGTCTTTGCATCTGCGGAATGGGCACGCCGATGCATCTGGGTGGGTACAGCTTGGCCGGACCCGAAAGGTGGACCACTTGTTGCAGCCATGGGCGTCTCTTCTGGCAGAGTGAAAGCCGCATACCATGCACGTTGCTGGCAGGCGGTCCCCCGCGCCAATGGAGGAGAACGAGGTGGAGAGCAGTAGCGACGCGGCCCCTGGGCCGGGCCAGCCGGAGGAGCCCTCTGAGAGCGGCCTGGGTGTGGGCACCTCGGAAGCGGTGTCCGCGGACAGCAGCGACGCGGCGACCGCCCCAGAGTTAACGGAGGCCGACGACTCTGGCGTGGGGCAGAGCTCAGACAGTGGCAGCCGCTCTGTGGTATGGACCAGGCTGGATGGTGTGGGCAAGGGGACCATCCAGCAAAGCTTACTTGTAGAAAAATACTTGTTGATTCTGAGACAGAGGCCATGCCATGCCAAACTGCTCATAGTAGGTTTTGTTCTTTTGACAAACCCCATAGTAGTTAAGGGACATACCTATAAAACCACTTGTTTCCAGGTCCTGCAGAAATGGAAACTGAGGCAGAGCATGCTGAAAGAGCCAGGGTTCCTTATCTTCTGACCTACTTAGAGCCCTAATGCTCTGTCAGCCCTTCCTGGTTCAAATGTTGATCCATCTCACAGTAACTGTAGCCTTCCGATCTGTCTAATGGGATGGGAATGTCTGATTTTATGAGTGTGAGGCTGTAAGGGAAAAAACCCACAGTGACCCATCTCTTCCTGACCCGGTACTCCTCTGCCAAGTGAGAATTAGAAGTGCGTTTATCTCTTTATGCGTCATTTTGCAAGGCAGTGGATGTATCCCAACACCACTTGACGGAGAATACTAGGCAGTGGCCCTTGATGTGCAGTTTAGGGTTTCATTAAGTCAGCAGAAATGGGCCTGCTCTGAGTGTAACATGCTAAATCACGGGGTTACAGCTGGGGACAGGACAGGTGTGGTCCTGGTCCATATTGGACAGCTCCTCTGGGAGTGCAGACCCAACCTGTCATCATATCAGCGTGATGGAGGTTACATAGTCGCTGCAGAGTGCACATGGAGAAAGGTCCTAAGTAGGGTCCCGCTTGGCTTCCTAGAGGAGGTAGCCGCTCAGCGGTTGGGAGAAGGCTGGGTGCAAACTAGCAATGGGGTGATGATGGAGGAGTTTGAGGCAGAGGGAGCAACTAATGCAAAAACCCTGTGAAAATTGTCCCTCCTGGCTGTGGTGTGGGGTCTAAAGAGGTCCTTCCTTGAGCCCTCATAGAGTCTGACTACATCCATGGACTTTAGGGCTCTCAGTGCCTGGAGAGCTCTCTTAGTCCTCAGTGGGGTCTAAGTGTAGGTGACTTTATTTGCTTTGTTCTTGGGGATCTGCAGGCTGCTGTATCCTGCCCCATCCCTGGCTCCTAAACTGACCACCACTTCCTACTCCTAGGAGGAGGTATCCGAGAGCATTTCAGCAGACCCCTTGCCTCATGGCTACCTCCCTGATTCATCTTCTGTGTCCCACGGAACAGTGGCAGAGGTGCCAGGTGGCCCCCCAGCCCTGGTGCATTCCAGTGTTCTCCCAGACCCCAGCATGCTGGTGTCAGACTGCGCAGCTTCCTCTTCAGACCTCGGTGCTGCCATTGACAAGATCATTGAGTCTACTATTGGTCCGGACCTCATCCAGAGTGAGTGGGGAGGGTGTGGCCCTGCAGAATCCCAAAGCCAGATGTGTGAATGCAAGATAGTTGCCTTACTGTGGAATGTGTCAGGAAAACTGATAGTTGTTTCCAAACAAGATGCCACAATGGGTTCTTAGTATGACGCTTGGATGTCACAGTACTCGGTGGTAGAGATAGTTGTGACAGGAGCCAGTAAGATGGCTGGTGAAAAAGTACTTGCCAGGCAAACGTGGTGACCGCTCCTGAACCCATGTAACAGTGGAAAGAAAGAACCAATTCTAGAAAGTTGTTATACTTCTACACACATGTCCATATACACACAATGTACGTGCAATAGTAATGAATTTTTAAAAATAGAAGCAGTTGTATCTGGCTTTGTGCTGGGGGCACAGGAGGGCACAGATCTTCCAGTGACCCCCAGATGAGATGGCTATCATTAACCTGGCCCACATGAGAATTGAAAGGCAAAGAAGACAAAAAGTGACTTACCCAAAAGTTGTACTTACAGAAAGTGGAGGGTGGCCCAGGACAGTGAGCCCAGATGGGTGCTCTGTGAGTTCAAGCTACTGTGCTAAGTCTTTCGTGACGTGCACAATGCCCAGCACCTCACAGAGCTCTGGCATAGGCTGAGAAGCACTGTGAAAAAGATAGTGCAGGATCTGTGTCTTGAAGTGTAGAGAGGGCAGAGGAAGACATTCTAGTCCATTTGTCAAAGACTGGGCAGCTGGAGTAGTAGCTCTGGCATCCTGGTGCCTGAGCCAGCATACCCACCAGACCTCCCACCAGCCTGCAGCGGAAGTACACACGGCTCAAGGAGGTGCTGCGACTGGTATCTAGCTGCCAGGTAAAACCCAAGGGTATGGGCCTACAGCTGGGGTTCCTCTGACTGTCACCCTCATCTTCTTTTGCCAGGCTGCATTACTGTGACCAGTGCTGAAGAAGGAGGAGCAGAAACCACCCAATATCTGATCCTGCAGGGCCCAGATGATGGTATGAACTCTGTTGCCACTCCCAGGGAGCCCGGTAATAGATGAGAGCAGAAGAAGAGGTCTCCATGTGACCCCAGAGGGTTAGCCATTGCCCTGGCCTCGTGGGGGATTTGAGCCTGCCTGGGAAGAGCAGCGGAAACTCTCAGACAGTCCTGCCTTCTGTTTTCTCTCCTGTCCTCAGGTGCTCCCATTACATCACCAATGTCTACTTCCACCCTGACCAATAGTCTGGCAGCCATTGAAACCCTGGCGGATGGCCCCACATCTACATCTACATGCCTTGAGCCTCCTGAGGAGCCCCAGGGAGAACCTAGCTCTCTAGCACAGCCACCCCCAGCCTCTGGTGCTGACGAGCTGGACCTGCAGAGCCTAGAGGCCATGATGGAGGTGGTGGTTGTGCAGCAGTTCAAGTGCAAGATGTGCCAGTACCGGAGCAGCACCAAGGCAACCCTCCTTCGCCACATGCGGGAGCGGCACTTCCGCCCAGGTGTGTCAGCAGCAGCCAGTTAGGCCTGGAGGGGTGGGGGGACTACACATAGCCAGACATAGCAGCTTGCTTTGCTTTTGCAGCAGCAGCAGCAGCAACAGCGGTAACAACAGCAACTGGTAAAAGGGGGCGTCTACGGAAGTGGGGCACATCTACCAAGACCACAGAGGAGGAAGGGCCAGAGGAGGAGGAGGATGACATTGTGGATGCTGGGGCCATTGACGATCTAGAGGGTAAGCCACTCTGCAGGATAACCCTCTATCCCCACACTTGTCTACATATCCTGAGCTCCTGGCTGCCTACCTGGAAGGAGACACCATTGTCCTCCAGTACAGAAAACTGTGGTGGCTGCATACTGAAAATCAGACCAACAGAAGAATTAGAATGCAAGCAGAAAATAGATGTGTTTTCCATAGCATTGTTAGCCACAATTTATTTACTTACATATCTAAAATAGTTCATTGTATGGTCATAAAATCTTAGTAAAATAGGACTGGAGAGATGGCTCTGAGATTAAGAGCATTGCCTGCTCTTCCAAAGGTCCTGAGTTCAATTCCCAGCAACCACATGGTGGCTCACAACCATCTGTAATGCGGTCTGGTGCCCTCTTCTGGCCTGCAGGCATACACACAGACAGAATATTGTATACATAATAAATAAATAAATATTTAAAAAATCTTAGTAAAACCAGGCACAGTGGTATATGAAGTACAGGCAGGAATATCAGTTCATGGTCACTCTTACTACATAGTTAGAGGCCAACCTGGGCTACATGAGACTCCCCCCCCGCCATTCAAACCAGTAAAATAATTTCTCTCTCTCTCTCTCTCTCTCTCTCTCTCTCTCTCTCTCTCTCTCTCTCTCTCTCACATACACACACACACACCATTTGTGTGGATGCTTGTGCAGGCCAGAGGTTGATGTCAGGTGACTTCCTCAATTGCTCGCTGCCTTACTTTTTGAGACAGGGTCTCTCACTGAACCTAGAACTTGCTGTTTGTGCTAGACTGGCTAGCCAGGAAGTCCTGGGGACCCCCTCTTTGTGTCTGGTGTTGGAACTATTGGCATCCACTGTCTGCATAACTTTTGACATGGGTTTTTGGAGGTTGAACTCAGATCTTCATGCATGGCAGCAAGTGTTTCATTGATTTAGCCACTTTCCCAGCCCCTTGTTTTTCCCCAAAGTTTTTGGTTGTTTTAATTATGTGTATGTCTGTTTGTGGGTATGTGCATCTTGAGTGCAGTACTTCTGGCTGCCAGAAGAGGGTATTGTATCCCTTGGAACTGGAGTTACAGGCAGTTGTGAGCTGTTCCACATGGGTGCTAGGAACTGAACTTAGGTCCTCTGCAAAAGTAGTAAATAAGCCATCTCTCCAGTTCCTCCCCCTCCTAAGTTTTTGAGATAGAGTTTTCCTGTGTAGCCCTTGGTGGCTTCAGACTTGTTCCTCCTGAACATTGAGATTATAGGTATGTATCACCATAACTGGCTCACTTTTTTTTCTCCTGTACTTAGAGATCTTGTATGCATTTTATAACTAAGTGTTTCTGAGTTGGACCAGGCTCGTTTTACAGTTGAATGGCCATATGTGGCTATTGTCCACAAGGTGGAACAGTTCAGTCTGGGAGCTTGTAGACTCAGTGCTAATTGCCTGTTTTCCAGCAGTCGCTTGAGTTACTTGAGAACCAGGTACCTCTTTGTGCTCAGAATTAAGATGAGTTATTGGCAGGTGCCAGGAGAGGTGCAGGAAAAGGAGGGTGCAGACAGCTTCTTGGAGGGGACCTCACTGGCAGAGAAGTGATGGGGAAGTGGGATTTGTCAGAGTGTAGGTCTAGACACTGTCCTTTACTGTCTCTGCAGAGGACAGTGACTACAATCCAGCTGAGGATGAGCCCCGGGGCCGGCAGCTGCGGCTCCAGCGTCCCACCCCTAGTACCCCAAGACCTCGAAGGAGGCCTGGCCGACCCCGAAAGCTGCCCTGCCTAGAGACTGCGGACCTCTATGATGGTAAGGCTTAGTCATGGGATGGCTGTGGGGGGGTCACACATGGCTCTGCTGCCTGATGCTTCTGGGGTACTTGTGAGACTGAGTGCGTGCAGAGCAGCAGTCTCAGTCCACTGCTGCAGGCTTCATGGAAAGGAGCCCTGCCCCAGCTGGAGCCCTGCCCTGCCCACCCTCGGTGATTGTTTAGGCTTTAGGCAGCCGCCTTCCAGTGATAAGTTGTCACAGCAAGAAAAGGGGGTGAGTCTTTATAAGTGAACCAGTTGTCTTTTAATGGCACTGGAGAAGAGAGAATGAGGTCTGGTGACTGCTGTGTCCCTCGAGGGAATGACTTGTGGTGTGAGTAAAAGCTTTGTCACCTATCAGCTCTGACCTAGAGTGTGTCACTTTGCCCCTTGGATCTCTTATTTATGAGTGGAAGAGGACAGCATCTGTTTGTGTGGTGGCTACTATGCCTGTACAGTTTGGACGTAGATTCTGGAATCCCTCAGAGGAACTGTAGTATGCAGAAAAGTAAATATAACCCACCCAGGCAGTGGTTCACAGCAAGAGTGAGTGGCACTGGTCCCAGGGCCTGGGGAAATGGCTGAGTGGTAAGAGAATTTGCTGTGGAAACATGATGAGAGGTCAAGCTCCAGCACCCACAGCAGGAATGCTTGAGTGACTGTGTGCCTGTGTCCCCAGTGCTGGGGGTGCAGAAACAAGCACACCACATGGAGCTTCTACATGTCAGAGAGCGCTTATGGGAAATGGTTCTTTTCTGCCCGGTGGGCCCTGGTAATTGAGCTCAGGTGTCAGGCTGGGTGCAGAAGTCTTTGGTTATTTACTAGGCCTTCATACCAAGTGGCCAAATTTGTTGATAGTGCCAGGGATGCAGCCCATGACATTGTACATGCCAGGCAAGTACTCTACCACTGATTCACACATCTCCAGCCTTGAAGTAGTTTTTCTGTTTGTTTGTTTGTTTCTTATTTTTATATGCTCGGGTGTTTTGCCTGTATGTATGTCTGTTTGCCATGTGCTTGCAGTATCTGGAGGCATCAGATCCCCTGGGACTGGGGTTAGGCAGTTGTGAGCTGCCATGTGAGTGGGGAATTGAACCCGGGTCCTCTTAGCCACCGAGCCACCTCTCCAGCCCTTGAAATAGTATTTGTAAACAGTTTGAAGAGGTTTGCCGTTCAGATTAGACTGCAGAGAGTTTGTAAGCTATCCATGGAGCTCCTCTTGCCATGAACCATCTCTTGGGTCACCAGCTTCACAAGGATATTCCAGAGTCAAAGCCACTGTTGTTTTCTCCCAAATCCACAGTATCCCTGTGGGAGATGGGACAGATGAGACTCAGAGAGGGAGGGCCTTTGTCTGCGGATTCACAGCCAACCCATGAGGGTGCTGAGTCCAGAACCTGACTGTCTGGGCTGTTGCTGAGATACTGTCCCATTTCTGCCCTGCTCTGCTGAGTAGGTTAGAAGCAGGGTGACATCTGCACTGTCCTCCTCTGACCCTGTGTCTATTCTGTGATCACTTGTGAAAGTTAACTGGCCTCAGCCTGGAGTGTGTAACTGACTAATCTTTGTGTCGTGACAGGTGTAGGAGAGCCTCTAGTGAGTTCCCAGAGCACACAGAACCCTCCAGAACTGCAGGATCTCGAGGCTCCCAGCTCCTCGGGCCCAGGATGCCTATGGGGCAAGGTGGGGAGAGGCCCAGTGGAATCTGGTGTGAGTCAGTCGGATGCCGAGAACGCAGCCCACTCTTGCAAGGATGAACCTGACGCCCAACCCCGCCGCCGAGGGCGACCCTCCAGGAGGTTCCTAGGGAAGAAATACCGAAAGTAGGTACAGTGTTGCAGAGGTGAGCTTGACAGGCTGGGGGTTCCCTGAGCCGACAGCCCAGCCAGTGGCCTCTCCATCCCTTCCTGGCAGGTACTACTACAAGTCGCCCAAGCCGCTGCTCAGGCCTTACCTGTGCCGCATATGTGGCTCACGCTTCCTGTCCCTTGAGGATCTGCGCTTCCACGTTAATTCCCATGAAGCTGGTGACCCACAGCTCTTCAAGTGCCTGCAGTGTAGCTACCGCTCCCGTCGCTGGTCCTCACTCAAGGTGTGTGGTCCAGGAGGTCACAGGGCAGGGCGGGTCACTCTGACCACTCACCTTGTGAAGGATACTGGGACATGGTGACCTGTGGAGGGCTACCACAGGCAATTGTTAGGGTGTCCAGTGAGTGACGCCTCACTTTGAAAGATGCAGTTAACATTAGAGATCATGTAGACATGCTTATCCTCCCTGCCCAACTGGCCGGGTGGGTAGTTCCGTCCAGCAGTCACTCCACAGCAGGGGTGTGTCTCGGGAAAACACTACTTTCGTCTCACTCCAGTGTGGGCCAACAGTAGCCCATGCCGTCTTTTGTCATTTTGTGTCAGTTGAGGCTGCAGGTGTTGGCAGTACCAATGTACTGCAGAATTGCAGCTTGACGACATCCATGCTGTGGCAGGGTGGAGTGTAGACTCATCCTTCATGGCCTGGCGGACAGTCTGTGCTGTCTCCATGTGCTGCTTCCCACGCAGAACACGCAAGCTGGAGTTGTTCTCTAGGCTCCTCAGGGAACTGTCCCACAGTGTGGAGCATAAGGCGTGGGTTATGGAGCCACAATGCCCAGCTCCAAGCTTTGCTGTGACAAGGTTTCTTCATTCTGAGTCTCCATTTCCTTTTTGGTCAGATGGTAAACTAGCCAGGCAGCAGGCTCTGCTGTCCACACTCACCCTGAGGCTGTGAGCAAGCGTGCAAGGGGAGGTAAGGAAGAGGGAGGGGCAGCGGAGCCTCCAGCCCTGTCTGTCTCTCCCAGGAGCACATGTTTAACCATGTGGGCAGCAAGCCCTACAAGTGTGACGAGTGCAGCTACACCAGTGTCTACCGGAAGGATGTCATCAGACATGCGGCCGTGCACAGCCGTGACCGGTCAGTGAGTTGTGTGGACACCGTGGAATCTAGGCAGGAGAACATGTGGTCAGAAGTACCGTGGGTCCTCTGTAGCACCCCTGCTCTGGTTAGAAACATTCAGAAAGCAAGGTGAATCCTACCTGATCGGTGGTCCTAGAATCCTCAGGGATAGAGCTTAGAGGTCTCTAGTTCAGGATCTTCCTTCATGTGGGAGCTTTAGTTTCTCATCTGGAAAGTGGAGACAGTTGTCGAGGGGCCTACAGGGTTCATGGGTGATTAGGAGATCTTGTGCTGGTCAGGTGCAGGCCCTCCTCAGTGCTAAGAGCGATTAGTACTGGGAAAATCAGATGTTTTCCAGCCTCGTGGCTGCTCAGTGAGTTGCAGCCAGGCCTATGGCTCCGGCAAAGAATTGTCTTCTTTGGCATATGACCTATGAGCAGAGGGTGGATAGAGACCCATGAGTACTGAAACCAGGGTGGGTGACAGCTTTTCAAGATGCTTACAGGTTTCTTGAAAGATAAGGGATTACGTAGCCTGCTGGGATTCTGGTCACCAGGTTGAAGCCTGTTCTCCAGGGCTTTTTCCTATGGGGCTTGTTGGAGCCTGTAGTGCAGAAATGTGTCCTGTGACTGGAGGGGGCAGACCATGACCCTGCTTACCTAGCACAGAGCGTGTCTCCTGTGGAGCCTTTGTATTCTCCCCAGGGGATACCCGCTGGCTCACCATGGGTTCAGAGGAGAGGGCATGGGGAACAAGGAGGGGTGGTCTGAACTGAGATTGGACAGCCGTGGGGAGACTTTGGTGACACTTGGTTTCTCCTTTCCCAGAAAGAAGAGGCCAGATCCGGTGAGTGTGGGGTCTTGGCCTGGGAAGGGCCCTGGACTGCTGATAGGGGTAGTGAATCAAGTGGTGAGAACTCCCTGCTTTGTCCCCTTCTCTCCCTCTGACCTCTCATTATACCTTCCCAGACCCCAAAGCTGAGCTCTTTCCCTTGCCCAGTGTGTGGCCGTGTGTATCCCATGCAAAAAAGACTAACACAGCACATGAAGACTCACAGCACTGAGAAGCCACACATGTGTGATAAGGTGGGTGGTCAGGCAAGCTGTGGCTGGAGGCAGGGCCTTCTCTGGGCCGTCCCCATCTCATTCCACCTTCCCACCCGCAGTGTGGGAAGTCCTTTAAGAAGCGCTACACCTTCAAAATGCACCTGCTCACACACATCCAGGCTGTTGCTAACCGCAGGTATGTCCCCACTGGAGGTCCCTGGGTCGGGAAGGAACCCCTCCTGTTTCTGAGTTTCCTGTTAACTGTCTCTAGGTTCAAATGTGAGTTCTGCGAGTTTTTCTGTGATGACAAGAAGGCACTATTGAACCACCAGTTGTCCCATGTTAGCGACAAGCCCTTCAAATGCAGCTTTTGTCCCTACCGAACCTTCCGTGAGGATTTCCTGCTATCCCATGTGGCTGTGAAGCACACAGGTCAGGCCAACCCTCCAGTCCCAACACCCCAACCAGAGTTCAGCTCTCTTTGTCCCTCTCAACAGCCCAAGCTACAGATAGACTTACCCTTATGCCATAAAGGAACTCCTGTGGTATCCTCTTGCTCCTGAGCCCAGCGCCAGCAGCTTGCTTTCTCTGCCTTAGTTAGGAAAGAGGGAAATGGGAGGTATCTACTACGTCATTGTTAGGAAGGTGACCTTGAGAATGGCTGCTAGCAGAAAGGCTAATGTGGAGGTGTCCCTGGTCCTTTCTGCTTTAGTCCACTAGCCTGGACAGCAGTGTTTGTCCAAGCATGGTAATGACTTATAGAGTGAGTTTAGGGTTCCCTGCAGAGCTGCAAGGGTGCAAGTGTCCCCCGTACCCACAGGGGCCAAGCCCTTCGCCTGTGAGTACTGCCACTTCAGCACTCGGCACAAGAAGAACCTGCGCCTGCATGTGCGATGCCGACACGCGAACAGCTTTGAGGAGTGGGGACGGCGCCACCCTGAGGAGCCCCCCTCCCGCCGCCGCCCCTTCTTCTCCCTACAGCAGATAGAAGAGCTGAAGCAGCAGCATACTGCGGCTCCTGGCCTGCCCCCCAGCTTGCCAGGGCCTGAGGTAGGTCCTGCTGGGAGGCAGTTCACACAGTGGGAACAATCAGGGTCTCCTTTGCACGTCATGATCCAACAGGATGATCCCTGCCTCAGTCGCTGTGGCAGACATCAGTTAAGTTACGGGTACAGTTGTAAGCATAGAGGAGGGTGGCTTTCCAGTGCTGGTCTGGACAGCACATACACCAGAGTAACTTGTTTTCTTAGATGCAAAGTTCAACAGCTCTGAGATGCTGTGGCCCCAGCCCTGGTGGTCAGGGACCAAGCTTTCTGAATATTTTTGAACAGCATCCTAGGATCTGTCTTTGGTCTTTATGGTTGTTCTCATGGTCCAGCATAGCTTCAGGAACACCTTCCCAGCCACATTCCAGGCCAGAAGCAAAGGGAATGGCTGGGAAATGGTAAAAAATGATGCTTGCTGTCATCTACCCAAGTCATCCTCATGAGCCTTATTAGAAGTTGCTGCTTAGTTAGAGCCATGATATGCTGAGAAGTATCATCTTGTAGACGGGCGCACTGCCTTCCCTCATGAAACTCAAGAGTATTGTTGACAAGAGGGGAGATGAAGGGACTTGAGATGGTTCAGCGAGTTAGTGCTTGTTGCCAAGCCTTATGACCTGATTTGGATTCCCAGGTCCCATGTGGTAGAAGTAGAAAAATAACTCCCCAAAGTAGTCCTTTGATGCCCATATGTGAACTGTGGCGCTTGTGCCTATACACATACACATAGACAAAAAATAAATGTAATTTTATTAAAGAGGAGGATGGATGGATTAGATTTGGGTAAGCAGCTAGTATTCTGTCATGGGAGCTCCCAGTGGCCCTAGGAAGATAACCACGCTACAATAATAGTACATGGGCTCTGGAGTTGGCAGCCTTGGGTTCAAGTCCCAGCCCTTCACATTTCTGAGCCTCACCATTCCACTGAGCACTGAGCTGGTAAATACCTTTAAAAATAATAGGTGAGATAAACAAGGGACTGGGAGGACATGATGACATTAGATGTGCTCGGGAAATGCACTTAGATCTGGCCACCCCTCTCAGGTTTGACCCATTCACTTCCCCAGGCCCCCCAAGAGCCAGCACCTTTCCAGTCACCTGAGACTCCCCCACTACTCTGTCCTGATGCTCTAGGTGGTGCCACAATCATCTACCAACAAGGTGAGCCTTGAAGAAGGCAGGGAGTAGGGTAAGAAGATGACAAGGGTGGCATTGGGTGCCGGGTGTCCAGCCTGTTCTTAGACCCAGGCCCCATACCCCCAGGAGCTGAAGAGTCCACTGCGATGGCCACTCAGACGGCCTTGGACCTGCTGCTGAACATGAGCGCCCAACGGGAGCTGGGGGCGACAGCCCTGCAGGTGAGCACTCAGGATTTCCCCTGCCCAACTACTGAACATGCCAGCTCTGCTGAATGTGGCGGGTAAAGGAGACCGGTGAGTCCAGACTCCTGTTGGGGGCAGATCAGTCTAACCCTGATGGGCAAAACTTGAAGGACCTGGCTCCGTGGAGCCAAGGACAGTCTTTCCCAGTATGCTGTCTAGTTACCAGTGAACACTTGTCCTAATCACTGTTCTGTTGCTGTGAAGAGACACTATGACCAAGGCAACTCCTATAAAAGAAAGCATTTCATTGAGGGCTTGCTTAAAATTTCAGAGGCTTAGTCCATTGTCTCCATGACAGGGGACACGACACTGAGTGGTAGCTGAGAGCTACATCTTGATCTGCAGACTGAGAGAGACTGGGCCGGGCATGGGCTTTTGAAACCTTAAAGTCCACCCCTGGTGACACTCTTCCTCCAACATATCATACCTCCTCCATAAGGCCACACCTCCTAATCTTTTCAGAGTTCCATTCCCATTCAGTCCCTGCCCCATTTTTGCGCTGAGGGTTATGTGTTGCTGCATGTGTTCTCGTGGTCTTCTTTGGCTTCATTCTCACCTTGTCTATGTCCCTGTGATGGCTCCTCTGGGGTCTTAAAGCAGCTTCCTGTGTAAACGCCACTTGGAGCCAGAATGCGCCCATGGCTTTGTCTAGTGCAGAGCTCTTTCCTGCCTCTCAGTGGCCTTGACACCGTCTCACATCCACACGTCTCCCCCAGCTCATCATCATGCCTCCATCTCTAAAGCAACCCATCTCCAAAACACAGGGAAGCTCAGCAGCACCTCTTGGTCCTAGCTTCTTTGAAAGGTGAAGTGTGAACCAGATAGAGCATGTACCTGTAATCCCAACACTTGAGCAGAGGAAGCAGGATCATAAGGAGTTGAAGGCTAGTCTCAGCTACGTAATGAGTTTGAGCCCAGTCTGAGATACATGAGACCCTATCTCAGCAACAGACTGGAGAGTTGGCTCAGTGGTTAAGAGCATTGGGTAGACCCAGGTTCAATCCATAGTATCTACATGGCCATTCACAATTGTCTAACTCCAGCTACAGGGGATCCAGTGTTCTCTTCTGGCCTCTGTAGTCACTTAGATGTGTAGTGCACAGACATAGGCAAAACAAATGTACACGGGGCTGGAGAGTTGGCTCAGTGGTTAAGAGCACTGCCTGCTCTTCCAAAGGTCCTGAGTTCAATTCCCAGCAACCACATGGTGGCTCACAACCATCTGTAATGCGGTCTGGTGCCCTCTTCTGGCCTGCAGATATACAGATAGAATATTGTATACATAATAAATAAATATTTTTAAAAAAACTGTACACATACACTTAAATTCAGAAAGTGAAAGTCTAGAGCATGCCTCCCTGCCCTTGGAGAGACAGGTGGTGGGTTCAGGAGAGGTCGTCAGGATTCTACTTAGGTGCAAACCACACCTAGATATTCCTTTTAGAACAGGCTCATTGTTCTGCTACTCAGTGATCTGTTCCGGTGCGATACACAGCATGACCACTGTGTACACATGCCATTCCAACCATGTCTTTTGTTTAATTTGTTTTTTTTTCGAGGCAGGGTGACAGGGTTTCTCTGTGTAGCTTTGGAGCCTGTCCTGGAACTCTCTCTGTAGACCAGGCTGTCCTTGAACTCACAGATATCTGCCTGTCTTTGCCTCCCAAGTGCTGGGATTAAAGGTATGCATGCCAGCATATCTATCTATCTATCTTGAAAAACCAAAAAAAATTTTTAAAAATTTTAAAAAAGGTATACTCTGCTAGAGGTAGTTTATAATCCCACTTTAAAATTCTGTTAAATTACATAGAGGCAGCCAGGCAGTGGTGGTGGTGCATTCCTTTAATCCCAGCACTTGGGAGGCAGAGGCAGGTGGATCTCTGAGTTCGAAGCCAGCCTACAAAACCAAAAAAAAAAAAAAAAAAAAAAAACCCCTCATAGATCTGGAATTAAATGCATACACTACCATGCCTGGGCTGTTTGTTTTGAGATGGTTTCTCTTTGTAGCCCTGGCTATCCTGGGCTGCATATGCCAGGTTGGCCTCAAACTCAAAGGTCTCCCTGCCTCTACCTCCTGAGTGCTGGAATTAAAGGCATGTGCCACCATGCCCAGCTGAATGTGTTTTAGGATGTTCTTGGGATGTGTAAATGAATGGTGACAGCAGAGGCACTGGTAGGATATGAGCTTTAAGGCACCAAGAAGGACCTTGGACAGCAGCTCTGTTCCATTGGTGTCATTGCAGGTGGCTGTGGTGAAGTCAGAGGGCATGGAGGCAGAGTTGACGTCCACGTCTACTGGTAGGCAGCCTTCCCCTGAAGACACCACTCAACAGGTGGTGACACTTCGTGTAGCAGAGCCAGGGAGCAGTGTGGCAGCTGAGAGCCAGCTAGGCCCTCCTGATCTACAGCAGATTGCCTTGCCATCTGGGCCATTTGGTGGGGCCAGCTACAGTGTCATCACAGCACCACCTCTGGAAGAGAGGACGTCAGCTCCTGGCACTCCTTACAGGTAACTTGGCTCCTTTCAGTCTTTAAGAGGGGCTCCCCACTCCGACCCAGTTAGCAGGAGGCGGAGTCCTGGTGTGTATAGGGCAGCAGGAGATTGTGTTCTGTGCAGGTTTAGAAGCTGCCATTCTTCGGTCATTAGCTGTTCTGGGAACTTGGCACTAATGGTCTTGCCTAGCTAGCTCCCACAAGATCCAGGTTTCCCTGCTTTTACAGATGAGGAAACAGGCTTAGAGGTTAGGTCAGCTGCTTAGGTGGTGAGGCTTGGAACACTGGTTCCCAAGCCTATATACCTTTTTACTGCCCCACATGTGAGTGCTTATGTGAGTTTGAAGCCAGAAGGCATTAGATCCCCCGTGGCTGTGGGTGCTGGGAACCAGTCCTGGGTCCTCTGCAAGAGCAGCCAGTGTTCTTAAGTGCTGCACCATCTCTCCAGCTCTCCATCCCCATGAGCTCCTCTGTCCTGAGTGTTTGAACAAATGTGGGGTCATTTGTTGACCTGATTCCCTCTAGTGCAAATTTGTGACAAGCTTTTCTCTGCTCACTGAACTTTTAGGCCATCTTAGGAGCTCTGGTCCTGTGCTATAATGAGGGTCAGGAGCTCTAAGCCAGCATCTGGGCAGGCTGCCTCAGCTTCTGCCCTGCCTGCTTGACTACCAGATCCATTCTGTTTCCTCCTGTTGCCTGGCCTCTCTTCCTGTCCCTTTTGGCCAGCCCTGAGCTGGACACCTGGCTGGAGTGCTGTCTTCTTCCTACCAAGGGACCTGGGAGCCACCCCTTGAGTAGAGTGAAACCCTGAGCTCTTGGTTATCATTTACGGAAGAGACAGCAGAGGCCTGGGTGGAAATGGTTGAGCGAAGCCCTACATTCACTCAGCTCCTTCAGCTTAACTGTTGCTTGGAGAAGGGATTCTTATAGCCTTCCACCCTTTTCTGGAAATCCTACCTCATACCTCCACTCTCTGTGCCCTTAGCGAAGAACCTCCTGGGCAGACAGCCCAGGCTGTGGTTATGAGTGAGAATCTCAAGGAGGCTGGCACCCACTACATCATGGCAGCTGATGGAACCCAATTGCACCACATCGAGGTGAGTGTAGGGAGTGGCCACCCCACCCAGTGTCCTGCCTCTGCCCCTCCTTAGCACCTCATGCTGTGGGTTTTTCTACAGTTGACTGCAGATGGCTCCATCTCCTTCCCAAGTCCAGATACTCTGGCCTCTGGAGCAAAGTGGCCCCTGTTGCAATGTGGAGGGCCACCCAGAGATGGTCCTGAGGTTCTGTCTCCAATGAAGACTCACCGTGCGGGAGGCCCCCAGGGCTCTTCCACCCCATCCCCTGCAGCTATCAGCACCCTAGGCCTGGTAGTACCCACCTCCCCATCATCCGCAGCAGCTTTGTCAGCAAAGAAGTTCTCTTGCAAGGTGTGCTCAGAGGCCTTTGCTGGCCGAGCAGAGATGGAGAGTCACAAGCGGGCCCATGCTGGGCCTGCTGCCTTCAAGTGCCCTGACTGCCCCTTCAGTGCTCGCCAGTGGCCTGAGGTCCGGGTAGGTGCGCCCCCATCATGCCTCTGCCTTCATTCCTGCAGTCACTCATTTGTATAAGAACTCTTTAGAGAGCATCTCCTCAAGCGTAGTCCTCTCTGCCCCTCTAGGGTCAGAGGTGACTCAGCAAGATCTCAGCTCTGAGAGCTGTCTGGTCCGCGACACCAACCAAATAAAAAGTGACTAATGCCAGACTGTGTTCCCAGTGCGAAGGATACAGAGTGTAGAGCAGGGGTGGCAAGGCATTGGATAGGGTGCAGTGGAGCCAGGCAGTGGAGCACAGGCACAGAGAGGGTGCATGACTGGGGACTGAAGATGCTAGAGGATGGTGGGAGAGCAGATGTTCAAGGCCAACGTGGGATGGCATGAAAACTGCAGAATAGTTTCTGATAAATTTCTTGAACTCTTTCCACTTGCCGGAGGGTTTCCAGTTTCCAGATCCAACCCCATGCTGCATCCTCTGAGCTCTGTAAGGGGCCAGGGCCTATAGCCTCACCCTCCAATGGGAAAGCTAACACCCAGTTAGGCAGGACTGAGTCCTAGCGTGCAGGAAGTCCCTCTTTAGTAAATGCAATACAGAGTCAAAAACTGAGACAGAATTACCCAAGTGTGTAATGGCACAGCCTCTGGCTTCTTGCTTTATGTCTGTGGTAGACTAGTCTCAGTAAGGTCCATCCTTTTGGTCCAGCTCCTCACTGACATGTGCATTTAGTTTTTGTGGAGACTTGTTACCTCCCATTCTGACCCATTGGTACCTGGTCTACCTTGTGTAGGCTCACATGGCACAGCATTCAAGCCTAAGGCCTCACCAGTGCAATCAATGTAGCTTCGCCTCCAAGAACAAGAAGGATCTGAGGCGGCACATGCTGACACACACCAACGAGAAACCTTTCTCATGCCACCTCTGTGGGCAGCGGTGAGGCTGGGATGGCCAGGAGTAGGGAAGGGGGGGACTTCCATGCACACAAGGTAGAGCCACTTTATACCTGTTCTTCCCTCCTCAGTTTCAACCGGAATGGGCACCTCAAATTTCACATCCAGAGGCTACATAGCAGTGAAGGGAGAAAGACTGGGGGTTCTACAGCCCGAGCCCCAGCCCAGACCATCATCCTCAACAGTGAAGAGGAAACACTGACCACACTGCACAGTGAGCTACCCTGGGCCACAGGGTGGGCCTCTGGTCCAAAGGCTAGAACCACAGCACAAGGGAACCCCAGGGATGAGGCATTCAAGTTTTCCCTGAACCCCCTAATGAGCCCCTCCTCTCTGCCCAGCTGCCATCCAGTCCAGTCATGGTGTCCTAGGTCCAGAGCGGTTACAGCAGGCACTGAGCCAGGAACACATCTTTGTGGCCCAGGAACAGACAGTGACCAATCAGGTAAGCAAAGTCTGGAGCCCCTGCAGAGAGGATGGGACAGACAGAACTGAGAGGTGGCTCAGAGTTAGGGTTAGAAGCCTTGCACCATCATAAGGAGCAGAGTTTAGATCCCAGCTCCCACCATGTTACAAGTCTGGCCAGCTCTTGCACTCCTAGAAGTCCAGCTCCAAGGAGGGTAGAGACAAGAGGACCTCTGGGGTTTGTGTGGCTTCCAGTGAAGAACTTCAGGTTCATGAAGAGACCCTGCCTCCACAGAACAGGCAGGAAAAAAAAAAGTGGTGAAGAACAATGCTTGACACCCTGTCTGACTGTCTGGCCTCCGGGCAGGTGGAGACATACGCACCAAAAAACACAACACAGAACACATGAATAAATAAAAGAACTGGGGCTAAGTTGGGCTTGGTCTTAACAGGAGGAAGCGGCCTACATCCAGGAAATCACCACGGCAGATGGCCAGACAGTGCAGCACCTGGTCACCTCTGACAACCAGGTAAACTCCTGTCTCCTTGCCCACCTAGGCCCCCCCCCTTAGAACACAAGTTTCCAGACTACCTGGGCCAGTATCCACAGTTGTGTCTTCTACTCTGCCCACTTACCTCAGCTCCTATTGAGTGGAGCCCTAGAATCTGCCTTGTCCTCTTTCTTAGGTTCAGTATATCATCTCTCAGGACGGCGTCCAGCATCTACTGCCTCAGGAGTATGTTGTGGTCCCTGATGGCCATCATATCCAGGTAGGCCAGGTCTGGGGCAAGGTGAGGTTTGGAGGAAGGCCACCCAGCCTCTTTCTAGGATCACTGGCCAGCTTCCTATCTCCAGGTCCAGGAGGGCCAGATCACACACATCCAGTATGAGCAAGGTACCCCATTCCTGCAGGAATCCCAGGTATGTTATCTGGAGGAACAGGCAGAGCTGGGGTAGTGAGGCACCTGTGTGGGACTATATTCTAACTGACTTCTTTCTCCAGATCCAGTATGTACCTGTGTCCCCAGGCCAGCAGCTTGTCACCCAGGCTCAGCTTGAGGCTGCAGCACATTCTGCTGTTACAGGTATAGATGGGGCTGAACACTGACAGCCAGGAAGCTGAGGCCAGACCCAGCTCCTGGAGCCTCAGGCTTACTGTGTTTTTCCCTCCTCTGGCAGCAGTGGCTGATGCTGCCATGGCCCAAGTCCAGGGCCTATTTGGCACTGAGGAAGCAGTGCCTGAACACATCCAACAGCTGCAACACCAGGGCATCGAGTACGACGTCATTACCATCACGGATGATTGAGCCTCAAAAGCCCAACGCTGATCTTGGATATTGGGGCCAGCTCTCCTGGAGACTGGGGACTTTCCTGTCCTACTTAGGGCCTCCAGATACTGGATAATCAGTATCCCTTGATTCCAAAGGGCTCTTGGGGTGGGGGTGGAGGGGCAGCCATGGGCCCCAGCCAGGATATGCTGGGTGCTTCAGCCTGCTGGCAGGCTTTGGGAGAGAAATTTATTTTTGTTTGGATGGACCCACTGGCTCCTCAGTCTCAATAAAAGGACCAGAGTCCAGCCCTTGTAGCTCTCTTTGTATACATGCTAATAACCTGAACCAGGTAAGGGCAGGAAAGCAGGCAGATGTCTCAACAAGTGGAGGCTACCTGACTCCACAGTCAGCTGACCCACCTGTTCCAGTGGTCCAGTACAGGCCCAACCAACCTGACCCCAGGAAATGACTGAGCTAAAGAGAACCGTGCTTTCTCCATGGGCTCCCTGTCTCCAGGACCTGAAAGGGCAGGTACTATACCTATGAGGCTATATACTTCCTCTTGGGCCTTGACTGTAAAGCAGTTAGCCTGTGAGTCTGGTTTAGGCAGGGCCCAGAGCTATCCAGGCAGGCTCAGCTGTAGGACTCTGGACTCCTCCAACCTGCTGAGCTCAGAAGCCTCTAGGGACTCAGACCTGCAAGGACCCAGGGATGAGTATGAAAATCTAGGGATCTTAATAAAGGGACACCTAGATGTGGTAGGGAGTGGTCACAGAGGCAACTGCCCCAAGACCCTCACACACTCTTGGGGAGTTTCTGTATTTCCTTTTACAAATGAAACAAGGCAGCAACAGGGTCAGTGTGGGGCTGGGAAGGCATGGGCTTATTTACAAGGGACTTGGTGAATCTGAGGGAGTGAGCAGGGAGGGGGAGCCCTGGCAGAGCCATAATATTCCTATGTCCCTGGCAGCCCAAGTCCTGCTGCCACCCCAAGGGGAGTGTCCTGGGGCCTGCTCAGCCCTGAGGACTGAGTTCCAGCAGTCTATAACAGCACCCCTGGGGCTCCTCCTCCCCGCAGGATATGTTAAGTGGGGTGAGACTCTCGACTAGGGCCCTGCTCCCGACCCGAGTCCCGGTCCTTGGCCTCTGAGGAGGATGATGAGGAAGAGCTGGAGCCATGGCTGCGACCCGACTGCTTGTAGGCAGTGGTGAGCTCCTGCAGCCGCTCTGGCGTCGGTCCCCACTTGGCAAAGCCAGGGTCGTTCTGCAGGAAGAGCACGGCCGTGTTGTGGACGGCCTTGTAGTGCATTTCCTCCCTGTGGGCAAAGGCAGCTGTTCAGGAGAGGGTACAGACTGACCTGCTCATTCAGCCTGCCAGCCTGACCTGGCTTCCTTCCCCTGCTGCCTGGGCACCTACTTCTTGCAGATGTGCTGGGAGCCACTGCGGTACTCGTGCTCAAAGGCAGGCAAGACCAGCTGGTGGCGTCTGAAGCGGCTCTGCTCCATTCGGGTGAGCGCTGGTGTGGGGGGCTCCCGCCACTCCGGGATGAACACAATGAAGGACAAGGGCTCTGGTGAGCTCTCCAGCAGTTTCTGTGGGAGGGAGAGGATGGGGTGGAGATGAGGTTCTGCCCTGGAGGGCAGTTTGCAATTTTGCCTGCCTCGTCAGTTGGCAGCACACCCACCTCAAAGTGAGAGACCATAGCATCCATGAGCTCCTCGCAGAACGGAGGGTTGGCCTCAAAGGAACCACTCAGCGGGGCGAAGTCCAGGCAGGGCCTACAGAAAGGTGAGCATTGTAGTCCACCGGCACCGTCCCTCACACATACTGCCCCACCTCTAGACAGCCACAATGAAGAGATGACCACAGTCAGGCCAGAGGCCAACATTCACCCTAATTGTGCTAGGGCAAAGAAGTGACCACGTCCCTCGAATAGGTTACCTGAGGACAGAGGCTAGGTACGTGTGCCTGTATCCACTAAGATGAGGAACTGGAGTTCAGGGCCACCCCAGCAGAAGTCACACCCAGGGCTGCCCAGCTCATGAACACAAGGCTCTCACTTTCCGCTGAGCACTTTCTTCCTACCGTTTACTTGGACATCCTGTGCTCCTCACCCTGATACTTTTGAGGTCTGTCTTAACCTTCTCATCCCTCAGTGCCAGGGTCCCTAATCTAAACCTAAGCCAGTTCACAGTGTCTGTTTAATGTCTGCCCATGAAGCCAGGAAAGTGGAAGCTCCAGAGCTGTTGCATTGTGTCAGAGGTCACACCGTAGATAGTGTGCACACACGGGAAATAATGAAGACAGGCTATCTTCAAGATTGCCTGATTCCAAAGCCCTAAGCGTTAAAAAGCAATTGGCTCGGATGGGACCTGTGCCCTAGCAGACGTCTTTATGGAAGAAGGAGCCCAGCAATCCCTGGATCTCACCCGCGGGAGCCAAAGTAGCCATCTGTGTCCGGGAAGGCAGAACAGTACTGACGGAAGTAGCAGTTGAGGGGTGAGGCGAAGCACTCGAAACTGACGCCAAAGAGTCGGTGGAGGGCCTCGAAGACATGTACAGGCAGTGATCCCTGCAGGCCAGTCCCCTCATACAGGCCCACACCAAACATCATCTACAGAATTAGCCTTAGTCAGTGTGAGGCTCGTCTCCCTGCTCCCTTCCAAGGGAGCCCTCCCCGGCCTCAGATCTGTACCTGGTATCGACGGAGAAGACACCAGACTCGAGGCAGGAACCTCTCAAAGGCAGAGTCATCAACACAGCTATAGCGATACAGGAGCCACTATGTGACAGAAAGGAAGGGATTCAGCAGGGATCTCATGGCCTCATCACTGGCCAGCTGCTGAGGAGCGTGGTCAAGGAAGTAGGAAAGCCTCCCAGCTCTCACCAGTTTGCTGAAGTAGCTGCGGCTGACCTTGACCATCTCTCCCTTATACCGGATGCAGACCACACTATTCTCCATGTGCATTTCCACACTAGGCATGGGGGGTGCGGACACAGCCAGACGAATTGGGTAGCAGTACACCAGGCGGGGTTCCAACTCTGAGGCCTCCACCTCCTCTGTGGGCAGGAAGAACAGTGAGGAGCTATCCAGCTCTAGACAGCGCTCACACCCATTGTGTTAGTGCTTACATGGGTCAGGAAATTGAAAGTTTCCATCACAAAGGAAACAAGGCCATTAAAAAAGCCACCAGGCAACTGGCATTAACTGGTGACATGTATCAACACACTCAGCACTGAAGCAGATTTGCAATGCCTTAAGCCTGCCAGACAAATTGGAAGTATGAAAACAGTGGCCTTTGTCTGGATAGTTAAGTTTACTCATATAGGAATCTTTTGGGGCCTGTGCAGGGTTTTTTTGGTTTTGTTTTGTTTTCTTTCTTTGAACACTCACATTGTCATGGCAGGTATTATTACACTTGGGTCTGAGGAAAGCAAAGGTTTAGGGAATGGATTTGACTCAGGTCTGCTTAACTAACTGGCCCATCTTTTTTTTTTTTTTTTTTTTTTTTGGTTTTTCGAGACAGGGTTTCTCTGCAGCTTTTTTAGAGCCTGTCCTGGAACTAGCTCTTGTAGACCAGGTTGGCCTCGAACTCACAGAGATCCGCCTGCCTCTGCCTCCCGAGTGCTGGGATTAAAGGCGTGCGCCACCACCGCCCGGCTATAACTGGCCCATCTTTCATCAACTTCCAGCTCTTCCTTTCTCATTGATTAATTTCCCAGGGAAGTATTAACACCCCAGAGCTTAAAAGACAGCAAATTCTACCCAACATTACTCCAAGAAATAGGTTCTCCCAAATCAGCACAGCCTCACATGTTCTTCAAGCAGGGCCTAGGACAGACTAGATGGCATTACAGCCGGCTCCCCATCTAGGCCCTACCTGGGATGTTGTTTTCCTTGAGGATGGCAAGGTGCTTCTCTCGGATCCGTTTAACATACTCCAGGGAGATGTGGTAGATCTTGCTACAGATGCCTTCCACAGAGTCCTTAGCTGCAGCAGAGACATGGGGCCCACACTGCCTCCGCAGATGCTCCAGGCGGTCCTGGAGAAAAGCCCTGGTCAGGACACTGGTGGCAAAAAAGCCTCGTTGGGGCTGGCAGGTAGAACTCTTGTGGGGCTATTGGATCCCAGATGTCCCAGTTTTGAAAGTGGCTCTACTGTTTACTAGCCATGTTGCTTGAACTTCTCTGAATCTTGTTCCTATCAAGGGAATTGAAGCTAGCAAATAGGACATTGTGAAGAGTCGGTGCCATTCCCTGACCCGCCAAGCCTCTGTCATGTAAGCATCTAATGAATGGCTGCAGTTTTGTTGCAGTCACGTAGGCAGAACCCAAGACAACTGGTAGGGGAGAGGCAAGCCAGGCAGGGCCACCAGCATTCACCTTCCTTTGGGAGGGCTGCTACAGCACAGGAAACTGGGTTGGTGTGGACTTAAGGGTTGTGCTTTTAAATTCTTGTCAAGAGAATTATACCTGTGAAACTGCACCGTGAGTCACTCTGGCCAGGAAGTGACCTGTCTTTGTACACTTAATGTTGTGACTGTAAACAAGTCTGAAAAAAACCCAGTACAAATGCTGATGGAGTTAGAAAAGTGACAGGCAGGGGCCAGAGCACAGAAGGGCTGTGTATACACTAAGAGTAGGAATTGACTCCAATGGTAGCTGGCTGTTTTTTAATATTTATGTGTACACATATAAGTGTTTTACTGTCAGTTATTTCTGTATACCAAATGCATGCCTAATGCTCCACAAGAAGCCACAAGAGGGCATCAGATCCCTTATAATGAAAGTTATAGGTAGCTATAAGCCCCATGTAGGTGCTGGAATTGGACCTCAATCCATTGGAAAAGCAGCCAGTGCTCTTAACTGTTGAGCCATCTCTCCAACCCCCTAAAGGTGGCTTTTAATTGTAATATGGATAAGCACAAGAAAAGACAGACTGTTCTCACAGATCTACTGAGGTGACATGTTGAACACTCATCAGGTTGAAAAGGCAGCTGTTTGCCTCTGAGCTTGAGAGAAAGCTAGGGGCCTTGAGCATCTCTATAATGATTCTGGGTCTGATGAGCATCAAGGTCTGCCACACTGCACACAGCAGCCAGCCTGACAAGCAGAGCCTTTCAGCTGGCCTCACCCTGGGGCCCTCTCACCATGTAGTCCTCTTTGGAGGCTGAGTGGTCCTTCCGAAGCCAGCTGAAGGTATCTTCCACATTCCACTTGACTACTTTCCTGCTGTCAGGGGATGCACTCCTGCAGGTTGGTGGCAAGAGAAAGCTTATTTTGTGCAGGGTCTAGCTGTTAGGTGTCTGCTCCTCCTCTTCCTACTTTGCTACCATCTTAGGCACTAGCCTCTAGGCTTACCACACATCTGTCTTTGGCAGCATTGACAAGCCTGTGAGCATTAGACAGAGGTATTGCCCCCCTCCCCACCCCATTTTGATTGTGCTGGGTAGCAAAAGCCAAACCTGGACTCAATGAGCCGCCTGGCAGCCTCTGCATATTTAAAGAGCAGCCGTTTGGCTTCCTCCCGGAACTTGATTCGGGATAACCTGAGTTAGAAAATAGGCAAGAATTAGATCCCTCCTACATGTGACCTGGCACAAGGACCAACCAGCTGTGCTGTGGCATTATACCTGATGGGAATGTCATTCATAATTTCACGAAACATGGAAGGTGACACAACTGGTTCACAGTTGCTTGGCAACAGGGGGTCAGATCCTTTGTCTACAACTTTGCGCTCCAGCATCCAACGATTGAAAGATTCTCGGGGTGGCTCAATGCCTGTGGGACAAGAAAGCTGCTAAGAACCTGGAGTGGCCAGTGGGGTCCACTGAGACAGGAAAAGACACAGTCATAAGAGTTTGTCATGTGCTTACTTCCTAGACTCTATTCTGAGAATCAGAATACCAAAGACAGGGTCTGGTAATGCAGCCCAGACTAGCCTGGAATTTGAAATCCTGCCTAAGCCGCCTGAGAGCTGGGAGGTGTGGACACCACACATGCTTTCTCTAAGAATTTTGGTTCCCAACTTACAGCTATGCAAACTGCAGACAAGTTGAGAAACACACTTAGCATCAGAGCTGGGACCCCAATAAATCTGTTTTCCTATAGCACACAGAACCACTAGGCCCCCTTGCCACCCAAACCCAAGTGAAGCCAAGGGGAGGCTGCAGAGCCCTCACCCTCCCGCTGCTGGCACAGCTCCCGGTAGTGCTGGCGTAGCTTCAGGATGAGCTGAGAGCGGAGCAGCTCGACCTCAGGGTGTGGGGGCAGGACCTCTGAAGGGCCCCTGTGCTTGATGACAGCATTGGTCTGGATGTCCAGGTCCCAGTACACCCTAGGGCACAGACAGGAGTAGTGAAGATGGTCTGCCCACTACTACCACACCACAGTCCTGGGCAAGCTGCCCATCAGCAATGTACATATTCAAGCCAATCAATAGGTACTCACTCAGTGGGTCGGAGGAGAGCTGCTTGCTGTTTATCTTCAGTAGATGCACCCCAAATCTTTAGTGTTGGGGTTCCTGGTATGCTGGGGGAACTGGGCACCGACTGGCTTGTGGGTGTCATAGGTATTTCAATCTGAAGGAAAAGAAACCAGAAGGCATCCAGTCCAAAGTCTGCAGCCAGGCCCAGCAGCTGTACTTAGGACTCCCTCCTGACCCAGCCCTTGCCCTTGCAGGGAGCTTCTGGCCACACGCTCAAGGTAACCATTTACCAACCAGGTCCTGGGGAGTCCCAGACACTCACCTTGGGTTTCTTTACACCATTGCCACTTGGCTGCTCTTCCGAGAGCTGCCGCTTTCTGGGCTTGTTCTCCACTGGGGGAGTTTCCACCAAGCTTGAGTCTTGGGGTAGGGGGGTTGCATTCAGCCCCAAAGGGTCCGACTGGTAGAGGGAAAACAGCAGAATTGCAAACAGCCAGTGGCTTAGGAGCCCTAACAGTTCAAATTCTTGTTTTCCCACCCTTCTGGCTCCTTAAGGAAGCCAAAGGCCTGGGATGCAGATGAAGAACCTTGGACTCTGCTCCTGCCTGCTACCTGCAGCTGTGGCCAGGGGTGACTCCTTCCTAATGCCCTCACCTTCAAAAAGGCTATGTTAACCCCACCTCACCACTGACATTGTGACAAATCAGTGAATGACTTGCTATGATGTGTGGCATTATATAAGTGCCTTAAGAACAAAATAGAGGGCTGGAGAGATGGCTCAGAGGTTAAGAGCACTGCCTGCTCTTCCAGAGGTCCTGAGTTCAATTCCCAGCAACCACATGGTGGCTCACAACCATCTATAATGAGATCTGGTGCCCTCTTCTGGTCTGGTGGCATACATGCAGACAGAACACTGTATACATAATAAATAAATAAATCTTTAAAAAAAACAAAATAGAAATCGAGAACCAAGAAAAGTCAGGGAATGTTATTTTTCAGACAAGCAAGGCTCTGCATAGCCTTGGGCCAGTCACTTCCCTTTGAACCTCAGTGTCCTTTCCTACAAAATGAAGAGGCCCCTGCCTGACTATGTATAGAGGGCTCCAAGAGCTGAGGTTCCTACCAGACAGCCTGTGGTTATACTCCTAGAACATCCTTCCCTCCCACTTAGCTAGCCTCACCTTAAACCCTGATTCTCAGGCGTTCAGTCCCATGGATTTCAGTATATTCTTTACATAAGTCCGCAACTGGAATCCTACTCTGCCACAGAATAAACATACCACAAAGACGAGGAACTCGTCTGTTTTGCTGACGCCTACCTCTGCATGCTGCCCAGTGTTTAGCATGTTACACTAATAATCTGCCCCCATCTCTCCTGTTTGCAAGGTCTTTGGAGACAGGAACTGTCTTCCTCGACATTTTATCTGCAGTTATCAGCACAGGGCTAGACACCTAGTTGTCTGAGATACGTTTCTGGAAGGCCAGAGGTCTGCTCTGACCCTTGCCCCAAGTCGGCACTCACGAGCACATCGTGCTGGCCCAGCACAGGCATCTCCCACAGGGACTGGTTGGTGAATCGGTTGAAGTAGTAGGGGCGGCTCTCCCTCCGGCTCCAGCACTTCTCCCAGCCTGCATGTACCAGCTCCTCTGCAAACAAGAGTATGACCCAGACAGTCAGGGCTGCACACGGCACCCCGCTATCCTACCAGCCCATACCACTCCCTCCAGTACCTGGGAGGTCCTGTACCAGGCGAACTGGCTTTGGAGAACAGGGCTGACTCTGATTGGAGGTGCCTGGAGAGTGACTTAGGAGGGATGCTTCCTCCCGGGGGCTGCCGTGATTCTCATTGGCCATCTCAGCAGCCGCGCGGGACCTGTCACACAGAGGACCAAGAGTGTCAACTCCATCCTACTCACTAATTACAACCTAGGGCTCTGGTGACTTATCTACAGTTAGAGAAATCTAACAATCTTGTCCTGGACAGCCAGCCAGCTAGTGCCACAGCAGCAGTGAGACTGAAGTTTCTGTCCCTCAACTGTAAGATAGGGTGCCCACCTAGCCAAATCCTTCCCCTTAATAGTCTGGCTTGCCCTTGGGCTCCCATCCTCCAGGAAGGCTCTCTCCGCCCCGCCTCTCCCCTCCCCTGCACAGATTTGGTGGACACAGCTCTTCCACAGCGTCACAGAAAGTGCATCAGAGAGCTTAAATGGCTAGACCTACAGAGACTGTTTCCTCAGACTGGGTCCAGGGCATCACTCTCCAGAGCTGAGGATACTACCTGTACCTAAAAGGAGCTCTACTAATCCTGCGAACATTTACAGAGTACCAGAGTGGCCAACAAGAAGAGGGTCTGCCTTTGAGAAGTCGCCCTACAAGGACCAGTGCCTTCTCCTCTTGGGAAGACAGTAAAGTCAGTGGACCAGTGGGAAGGAAGCATGGACTCTGGTAGTAGTCTGTCGCTAAGGAAACCAGTGTAACTGAAGGGGGTTCAGTCTTTCAGAAGCCCCAAGTTAAACACTGAAGAAGCCAGCTTCTTCAGATCTGTATTCCCCACTACTCCCTCCCAGAGCACACCTATCACAAGCCTCAAAGGCCAGGTACTTCCCAGTCTGGTCCTAGTACACACCTAGGGGGCCACCTGAGATCAGACTGGTGATGCTCATGTTGTTTTTCGTATAAAACCCACAAGAAACCCTCACCCACAGTAAGACCACAAAGGCTGAAAGGTTTTCTTTGCATGCTCATCAGGATCCCTGACTGGTTGTTGACGACATCATAGGAATCATTGAACATTTATTTTATTGTACACCCAAAGACGTCTGTTAATTTGGAAAGGGAAAAATCAATAGTTACTTTATCTGTACAGTTTGGCACATAAAAATTGCAGCGGCAACAGGACACGTGTAACAAGCGGGCCTTGATTACAGGAAGGTTTGGAATGACTCCTTTGGGGCTGAGCCCATGGGTTTCAAGGCTGAATAAGGTCCCTTTTCTCTCACCCTCTGGGGTCTGCAACACTAGCATGAGAGGGTTTTCTTCTCTGGCTGGACTGAACCCACGTCACGGGGTCCCACAGAAGCAGGGGGGAGGACCACAGGAAGATGCAGCACAGGTAGGTGGGCTGGTCAGCAGTGTAGTTGACAGGGAATCAAGGGACTCCGTGCATCAGCAGCTGGAGAGCAAATAGAAGAAAAGAGTTATTGGCCTGAGATGCCTCACTAGGCAGAGGCAACAGAAGAGGGACAAGGACACACTGGGGGGCTCTGGAGGCTCAAGGAATCAAAGCTGTAGTCAGAGATCAAAGCCTGGTCGATATAGTGTGACCCTGTCTAAACAAATATGCTGAAACAGATCCTTTTTTTTTCTTCGAGACAGGGTTTCTCTGTAACTTTGGAGTCTGTCCTGGAACTAGCTCTTATAGACCAGCTGGCTTCAAACTCACAAAGATCCATCTGTCTCTGCCTCCCAAGAGCTGGGATTAAAGGAATGTGCCACCACTGCCCAGCAACAGATCCTTTTTGTTGTTGAGGTTTTTTTTTTCTTTATTGTTTTTTGAGACGGGGTTTCTCTCTGTAGCCCTGGCTATCCTGGAACTCCCCCTATAGACCAAGCTGGCCTCAAACTCAGAGCTCAACCTGCCTCTGCCTCTTGAGTGCGTGGGATTAAAAGTGTGCACAACCATCACCTAGCTTTTTTTTTCCCCAATCAGTGTACTTTTCAAGCTTTCAACCAACAAAGGTTGCCTTCATAGGCCCTGAACCTAGTTTACCATAGAGCTCTAAACTTGATTTAATGCTTTCGTATCACCTTGAAGTTGGTCGTTTGTTCTAAAGTGCTGAAGATGGAGCCCAGAGCCTTAAACATGACAAGAAACTACTCTTTCGTGTGCTACATCGCCAGCCCTTGGCTGAGACCACTGTGTATATATAGCTTGACAAATATATGACGTACTAGGGATAGAGCCTAGATCCTTGGTCATGCTAGATAACTGTTCTGCCACTGAGTCATGCCTCTTTAGCTTTTGAGACAAAGTCTCAAAAAATGGACACCAATATCCTTGAACTTGATCTGTAGTTCAAGAAGGTGTTGAATATATGATCATCCTTCCTTAGTCTCTGGGATTAGCTGAGATTAGAGCCTGTACAAACCAGGACTGGGAGAGGAAAAACCTTGCTTTACTGGAAATCAAAGCCAGTTCTGAGGTGCTAAGTGAGCACTTCAATAAGCAATTCCACCTGCAGTCCTGGAACTGACTTTTTTGTTGTTGTTGTTGTTGTTGTTGTTGTTGTTCTTGGGTTAGAGGGAAACTTGAACTCCCTTTGTAGCTGAGTATGACCTTGAACTCCCAGTCTGGCCTCTTTGACTTCCCAGGTGTTAGGATTAGGGGAGGACGACCATGCTCAGCTTTTCCTTCTGAACTGGATTTGGCTTTGTTACCCAGACTGACCTTCAACCACTGGGCTCAAAACATCCTTCCCTTTCAGCCTTCCCATTAGGTGGGACACAGACACATGCCAAGGGGAATCAGGTTTTCATTTCCAACACTGAAGCCCCATATATTGCACAGCCAGCTGTGGCAACCAAAGTGTCTGTAGACCAAAGAACAGGGAACAAAGCATACGGAAGATTCGGGGCACTATCTCAAGTCACCCACAACTAGTAAAAGACACACTTTGAATACTGTCTTATTAAAAAACATTATAAAAACAAAACCATGCAAACACATATAGCACATCTCATTCACCTTTATTGAAAAATGTTTATCTCAGAAAATGTGACAGGATGCACCTGGTAGATGCATTTGTTAGAGAAGGCAGAAGCAGCCCAGCCCAATGCCACCCAAGTGGAATCACCGCAGCACTTCCCACAGCAGCTGTTACCAGACTCATCTAGGGCAGATTGCTGAACCTCATCACACCTCCTAGGAGTGAGAAATGGGGAAGGGAGCTACCAAACAATTGGTAACTTTAGGACAGGGTCTCACACAGCCGAGACTGGCTTTAAAGGCCTGATCATGCTGCCGGTATCTCCAAGTGTTGAGACTACAGGCCTACTGCCCTGGGTCGTCCTAGCCTGCCTCCGTCTCTTAAAAGTGCTAGATTTCCAGGTCTGTGCCATCAACCCTCAACAAGACTGTCATTTTTAAACAGGCCACAAGTGGGATTGGGAGACAAGATGACTAATTCTTTCACTTTACGCGGCTTGAAAGTTTTATCAGCTTAGAATCTGCTAAGGGCTAATGGTGAAACTACGTAGTGCAGTGACGGGGACGCGCGCGCACACACACGCACTAATAATTAAAAATTAAACGAGCCGGGTATGGAGGCAAACGCCTTTAATCCCAGCACTCGAGAGGTAAAGGCCAGGAGGATTTCTGTGAGCTCGAGGCCAGCCTGATCTATATACTTGAGTTGCAAGACAGCCAAAGCTACACAAGAGAGATCCTGTCTCTTAAAAATAAGAAACGAAATCAATCCACTTAGATGGGTGCAGCACGTCTCCTGCCCAAAGCATCAGACCCACAAGTTCCAGGCCGGGCTGTCACCCCGACTTCTAAGGCAGAACCACTTGACCCATTAGGTTACTGGTTCCCTTAGCCTCTGCCTTTCGGACCCCCAAGCACGCCAAAGTCGGAAAAGCGCAGCGTAGTCTACAACAACTGCATCTGCGCACCAGCGGAACCCGTGGGAGCAAAAGTGTTCGATTCCGGGATTGGAGGAAGGTGGGGCAGCACTTCTAGTGGACCAATCAGAATGCTCCTGCTCCACCGGGCGGAGCCACGGGCCCTGCGCAGTGCGCAGGCGCGCACGCAGGGCCTGCCTCAGCGCGCTCCCGCGCACCCCTCCCCCCAGCTCAGCGGGGGCGGGATGTTTGGCGCGCGCGCGCCGGCCCATCTCCGGGCTCCGCCCCCCGCCCTGCCGCGCGCTCCCGCCCCCGGGCTGAGGCGACTCAGAGTCGGAGCCCGACACAAAGGCGGTGGCGACGGCGGCAGCGGCAGCAGCGGAGGGACCCTAGAGGCTGCTCGGTCCGCGCTCTCCGGGCCCACTGCACTCACCCCAGCCAGTGGCCCTGCTGCCCACCCGCGGCTCTAAGATGGCGGCGTCGAAAGAGACCGGGCGAGCGGCAACCCCGAGCGGGAAGCGCCGGAGGGGCCTCCGCCGTCCTGCTTCGTACTCACGGACCATGGCGCGGCTCGCGGCGGGACCATGGCTTCCTGGGGCTCTTACCTGCCCGAAGCGGACTCGAGGGGATGCGGCTACACGTTCTGCTCGACCGCCCGTTTTGCCGCCTCCGCCTCGCCCTCCCCAGCGCCGCTGCCGCCATCTTGTGTCCCGGGCCGGGACTCCGCGCTGCGCATGCGTCGGTACCGCCTCTGAGGGACCTCGCCGCGGCCGTGCCGCCATCTTGAGTGTGGCAATGTTGGCCGGCTCCCCGGACCTTGGTTGCTTTCTACCCCCTTTCCATCTTCCCGTCCTTCCCTGTTGTCCCGTGTGGTCCTAAGGTGGGGGGAGA
Organism: Arvicola amphibius; assembly: GCF_903992535.2. Classification (NCBI taxonomy): domain Eukaryota; kingdom Metazoa; phylum Chordata; class Mammalia; order Rodentia; family Cricetidae; genus Arvicola; species Arvicola amphibius. Next base: position 13,751,823 of record NC_052051.1, read on the forward strand.
CAGCTTTGCTTTTCTTGGGATGTAGGCGGAAAGGAGTTAATCCATACGCACGCCCTGCCTCAGTTTCCCTGCCGATCACACTCGGAGGGACCGAGGATCTACTTGGACACTTTAGGGGACACGAGACTGGTTTGGAATCTTCTGGGGGCTCGGGCTCAGTTGCAGAGGCGGAGTGGTGACGTCGGCTCTGCCGGCACCTGGGTCCTAGCCTCCTCGGGGCCTCTGTCCCCCGAGGGGTCCTGCGGTGTTTTCTCTGTTTGCTCAGAAGCCAGATGGTGTGCAAAACGAACCTTCCCCCGTTAACAACCTGTTCACAAGTTGCTCTTGAGTAACCTAGCAGTCAAAGGAGTGATGGAACGGTAACACTGGAGTTGTGAAGGCTCCACGGTTTAGTTTAGCAGGGCACGCGATTGCAAGGGACCCTTGCCAGGCTCCCTGCCGGAATTAGGCTGCTAGCTCCACCCACTTGTGGCCTCCCTAGGACGCTTTTGCCCAGTAAGGTAGCTTGAAAGGAGGACAAGTTTGCCACCTGCTGCTCGATCGGCGCAGCAGATATCCCAGCTGCTGGTCGTCCTCTGATGTCCATGACTGATGTCGCTGGCTGCCTCTAGTTCTGAAGTGGGATGTTAGGAGGTCAGGAAAAATGGCGGCCAACAGCAGACGCTAGTAAGGGGGGGTCCTTAGTCCCCCCTCTCTCTCTCTCTCTCTCTCTCTCTCTCTCTCTCTCTCTCCTCTCTCCTCTCTCCTCTCTCCTCTCTCCTCTCTCCTCTCTCTTCTCTCTCATCGTTTTACTGTGTTAACCATGGCTGGCCAGAAACTCACAGGTCTGCCTGCTAATCCCCCCTAAATTCTGGGATTAAAGGAATGTACTGTCATGCCCGGCCAATCTTTTTTTTTTTCCTTTTGAGACAGGGTCTCACGGTGTAGACCAGAACAGCCTCGAAATCCGTCTCCTTCTGCATGCGGGGTTAAGACACGCATCCCCGAGCCTCACCGATCATCTTCCTTTTTTTAGGTGATGTGCACTGCCAGCACTTGGGGAGGTGGAGTCATCTCTGGCTACATTGCAAGTTCAAAGTTGTCAGCGCTACATGAGACTTTATCCAAGCATAAGTGCTAGCAGCTGGGCCTTTTGGCTCACACCTCTAATCCCAGCATTTAGGAGACTGAGACAGAAGGATCACCACTAGTTTGAAGTCAGCAGGACTATAAGAGTGAAATTCTGCCTCAAAAAGAAAAATTTTAAAAAGGGTTTTGTCGGGGTGTGTAGCTCAATAATAGTGAATTTTCATGTCCCTCACCCAGTCCCAGTACTTTATAAAAAAAAAAAAAAAAAAAAGCCATTTGTGATGGCGGTGGGGCTCGGCTCCTTTTAATCCCAACACTCCGGTCTCCCTGGCCAGTTCCAGTGCAGTCAGAGGTGCATACTGAGATCCTTTGTCAAAAAGCAGATGGAGTCAAGAGTGAGCACACCTGAACCCCCAACACTACTCTAGCACTGGAAAAGCTGACGTGGGGATTCTGGTTTCTAGGTCAGCCTGGTTTATATCCGTATATGAAACAAGCAAAACCAGAGTAGCACACAAGAGCTGGCCACAATGGTCCTCACCTGTCCATCCAGATACTAGGAAAGCTGAATGGAGGAGCCAGGGTGCCATCTGACGAATAAGCACGCGTACGGAAACAGTCATTGCATAAAGTGGACAATGGGTTGGCCGCACTCAGGCCAATTTCCAACTCACCAAGTAGAAGATAGCGCAGGTGATGCTCTTCGACTTTTCTAACAGTCTCCTTGCTTTTACAGCTGTGCTGCCGCAACATTTAGCCATTGTAAGGCCAGCTTGAGCTATAAAAGCAGCCTTGTGTCTTGTCTGTCTGCCCCCCTTCTATGTATCCTGAGTACTGTCAGTTTCTTCCCCCACATGTGGCTGAGCACCAGGTAGCCTCCCTGAATTCTCTACCTCCAGTTCATCCTCCTCTGTGGTCTCAGAATGTTCTACGCTTATTAGGTATGTGTCCACTCTTCACCTGTGCGGTACAGGACTGTCTAGCCAAATTGCTTCCATCTTCAGGATTTTTTGTTGTTGTTGTTGTTTTCTTCTTCTAGACAGGGTTTCTCTGTGTCACAGCCCTGGCTGTCCTAGAACTAGCTCTTTAGACCAGGCTGGCCTTGAACTCCCAGAGATCCTCTGCCTTCCAAGTGCTGGGATTAAAGGCGTGCACCACCCCGGCCAGCATCTTCAGGAATTTGCTCCCACAGTTTGAGCCTGGAAACTGGTGGGGAGGAGCCTGGGACTCTCACCTGAGTATCCAGGCAGCTGCCATGCAATTCTTCACTGATTGCATGAAGTCTTAGGGGAAGGGCTAGAGGATATAGATGGGGAAGAATGAGGAAGGGGTTCCACCTATGCAGCCATTGGGGAGCCATCATTTCCTGGTGCAGAGCTTCCACATTAAGATCACCTGTAATTTTAGTCCCGTTCTTCTGTAGGTATACCTAATAAATGCATTGCTGTCCCCCCACCTGAAGGGCTAGGGATCTTTGGTGGAGTCTGGGGTACTGCTGGGACATTGGGATTAGGGGTGACCATTGTATGCATCTTTCTCAGGAGAGGGATTTATCAAGAGCTCATTAGACTGCTACAGGATGCTGATCCTTGCTCCCCATCTGCCTCCTACCAGGCACTGCTGACAGTACTTGTTTGGTGACCATAAGACGGGCCACACAGTGTGAAAAGCTTAGTGACTCTTTTAGGCATCCCTCTTCTATTACAGGTTCTGGCTTCTGGGGAAATGTGGAAGTGGTACCCTTGGGAAAACCAAGCAAAACATGAGCTGTGTGCTAAGACACTGTAGTTTTTTAATCTTCTGTGACTATAGCCTCTCCCCCCCCCCCCCCCGGAAGATGCTGGGGATCAAACCTAGGGACCCATACTCCTGGGAGAAACGCTGAACTACATCCTCAACCACTGAGACTTGGGGCAGAAGAAATGGTTGCTTTTCTAAAGGATCTGAGTTAGTTCCTAGCACCCAGGTCTGGTTGTTCACAAACACCTGTACCTCCAACTCCCAGGGATCTGATGCACTCCCCTGGCTTCTGCAGTCCACACACACAAAATTTAATCTTTCAGAAAGTCAGTTTTGTTGATAAAGAGCTTCAATGGCCTGGCAAAGATCATGCCTGTGAACTCAGCACTCAGGAAGTACAGGTAGAAGGATCAGGAGTTCAAGGTCGGTCTTGGCCCCAGAGCAATTTCAAGACCAGACCTTGCTTGTCTCAAGGCCAGTGAGATGGATCAACCCCTAAAACCAGCTTTAAAAACCTTATAATCCCGGTGTTGTGACACATGCCTTTAATCCTGTCACTTGGGAGACAGTAATAAGTGGATGAGTTTGAGGCCAACCTGGTTTACATAGTTCCATGACAGCCAAGGATAATGTAGCAAGACCCTGTCTTACAAAACAAAAAAAGTAAAAAAAAAAAAAAAAAAAAAAATCTGTATGAAAGGTGCTGGTTTTGCAGTTAATATCACTTGCTGCTCTTCCGGAAGACCCAGGTTGGATTCCCAGTATCACCACAGCAGCTCACAGACACCTGTAACTGGTCCAGGGGATTATTTAACCACCTCTTGTGGCTACCATGGGCATTAGGCACACATGTGGTGCACAAACATACATGAAAACAAAACACGCAAAAAAAGAATTTTAAACAGTTTAACCTGTTTAAAGGTGGTGCATACCTTTAATCCCAGCACTTAGGAAGCAGAGGCGAGCAGATCTCTCTGAGTTCAAAGTCAGACTGGTCTTCAGAGTGAGTTCCCGGACAGTTGGGTTTTCACAGAGAAACCCTGTCCTGAAAAAAAAAAAGGAAAAACAAAACAAACAAAAACCTGGGGCTAGAGTGATAGCTCATCAGTTGAGAGCACTGGCTGCTCTCGCAGAGGACCAGGGTTCAATTGCTAGCACCCACATGGCAGCTCACAGCTGTAACTCCTGGGGGATCCTATACCTTCATACAGATCATACATGCAGGCAAAACACGAATGCATGGGTTTTTTTGAAATTTTTTAATGATTTGTTTATTTTTGTTGTATGTCTATTGGGTGTTTTGCCTACATATACATCTGTATGAGGGTGTCAGATTCCCCTGGAACTGGAGTTACACAGTTGTGAGCTGCCATGTGGGTGCTGGGAGTTGAACCCAGGTCCTCTGCAAGAGCAGCCAGTGCTCCAACCAGTGAGCCATCTCTTCAGCCCCGCATGTTTTTGTTTTTTAAAGCCTATATGAAAGGCCTGGTGTGGAATGTTTAACTATGTAAGTTGTGTTGCGTTTGTTTATGGTGCAGTTGTTTATGTAAAGAAGTGTTGTTTTGTCTTGCCTGCCCAAGGCACCTGATTGATCTAATAAAAAGCTGAAGAGTCAGTAGTCAGGCAGAGGAGGGATAGGTGGGGCTGGTGGACAGAGAGAATAAGTAGGAGGAGGAATCTAGGTTCAAGAGGAGAATGAGAGACTGGGGACAGCCAGCGGGACAGCCAACAGCTAGCCATACATGGACGACGCAGGAAAGTAGGACAAACAGTGAACAGTAAAAAGCCCCGAAGCAAAACATAGAAGAGAAACAGGTTAAAATAAGTTATAAGAGCTAGTAGGACAAGCATAAGCTAAGGCTGAACATTCATAACTAATAAATCTCCATGTCATGATTTGGGAGCTGGTGGTTGGTGACACAAAGAGAAAACCTGCTAAAGCCCACTGAGCTGGTACCTTTAATCCCAGCATTTGGAGGCAAAGGCAGGCAGATCTCTTGAGTTCCAGCCTGTCCAGGGCCACAGTGAGACATTATAAAAATAAAAAGTGACATCTGTAATCCCAGTAGGTGACCAGGAGAGGAACTGGAGTACAGGGCCTCAAACCTGGCCCCCCTGGAAGAACAAATGATTTTAACTGCTGAACTAGCCCCTTTCATAGAGGACATAGCCCCTGGCTGTCCTGGAACTCACAATGTAAGCCAGGTTGGTTTTACACACAGAGAGCAGGTGAGACAGTTCAGCAGGTAAAAATGCTTGTTACACAAGTCTGAGGACCTGAGTTCAATTCCCAGAACCCATGGAAAAGGTGGCAGGAGAGAGCTGACTGGACAGAGTTGTCCTCTGACCTCTGTACATGGGCCCACACATACATCATATAAGAGAATAAATAAAAAGAAATAGATAGCTTGTATGAAAAAAGCCATACTTGCTCAGGTTCCCATGCATTTTAACCTTGTTCTCTGTCACTGCAGTAAGAGCCCTGAGAGGGAACAAGATTTCATCCTGCCTCCCAGGTCCCAGCAATGGTGGGAGGGAGGCTCCAGCAGGATCTGACTCTGGGCTGGCTGCAGCGCCCTGGGACCCTGTTTTGTGGTTTCAATTACATTGAGGCAGTTTCCAAAGCAAGTAGAGGGCAGGCTTCTGCACTAGAGTGAGGTTTCTAAAGGGAGTGGCTCTCTGGCCATTCTGGGATCACATAAGAGAAGCCCTTTTAGCCCAGAATAGACTAGGGAAAGGGGTGTCTCCATGTGTCTTCCTGGCCCTGAGTGATGTGGTGGGAGGGCCCCGTCGTTTCTCCACTTGACTAGGCAGGATATGTGTTGAACTTGTACTAGGGCCTTGGGAACAAGCAATAAATAAGACAGGCTTTGTGTTCAGGGAGCCCCCACAGAGCCGTGGGGGAAGCAGGCACATAAACAATGCCTCTGTGTAGGGAGATAAGGCTGCAAGGGGATACCAGGCCAATGAGTGTGCCAAGGAACCTTGAAAGGAGATGACAATGGAGAAGTTTCCAGGTAGCCAAGGAAAGAGGACAGCCTGTACCAGGACTGGGAGGTATGGTGGGGCTTGGTGAGCTTAGAGCACAGGCCAGTTATAGCACAAAAGGGGAATAGGAGAGGTGCAGGCCTTACCAGGGCCTGGATATGAAATGCTGTCACATACTAACACCTCCCCGTACTTGGAGGACATTAGTGGCAATCCTCCACCCTCCACTATATCCCTGACAATGCCCATTTTTTCTACTTCGGCCAGAAGCCAATATGTTTATACCCAGAAGGACTGAGTCTGCAGATTTAAACTCCAAACTTCTCCAAAAGAGGAGACCCAGTGACAGCAACTCCTAAAACTCTGAGATCATGGAAAACTATGGGCTTGAGAGGCAGGAGAGGAGGCCTCCTGCTGAGCAATCATAGCTGAAGAGTTCCTGGACGCTTGAATTCTAAGACCAGAGGGCTCAATGCTAGCTGGAAAAACTTTTAAAAGCTTTGTTAACTGCTGTTTGAAGGAGTGTGACTTACGCTGAAACTCACTTGTTTCAAACACATCTGTGTATTTGTGTCTTCGACGTGCACACCAGTGCTTTCAGCAACTTCTCATGGTACAACCGTCACAGTCCAGTGTGCAAAGGGATGTGTGGCAGCCAGAGGACAGCCTCCGGTGTCAGCGTTCCTCAGGTGCTGGCCTTTTCTTTTCTTTTTCTTTTTGCCACAGGTTCCCTCTCTAGCTTAACATTTAGGTTGGGCTGGGTAGCTGGTGAGCCTCAGGAATCCACTTGTCCCTGCCTTGCAATTGCTTGGATTACAGATATATTCTAGGGATAAAACTTACAATTTCAAGGGCAGAACTTTACCAAATGAGTCATCTTCCCAGATCCCCAGGGTTTTTAATTTTTCAATACAAGTATAGTGCATTGAGCACATCTGCCATGTTCCCTTGCCTCACCTGGAATCCTTCCCGTAAGCACCTTTGTTCTTAGAGGCAGTTGAGACAGGGTTTCTCTGTGTAGTCCTGGCTGTCCTGGAACTCACTCTGTAGACCAGGCTGGCCTCAAACTAACAGAGATCCGACTGCCTCTGCCTCCCGAGTGCTGGAATCAGGCGTGTGCCACCACTGCCTGGCTTCAATTCCACTTTCTTTCTCCCTTTTCCCCATTCATTAGCCATCTTGTAGGCCTTCCTCTAATGTTACATATGCAGCATGATTTCATGGAACTGTACACAGTCTAGACCAAGCTGACTTTTAGCTTACTTCCTCTGCTTCTCAAGTACAAGGATTAGAGGCTTGCCCTCCACATAAGTAAGAGAAAACATGATATTTGTCTCTTTATCCAGTATCTCCAGTTGCATCCATTTTCCTGCAAACAACATAATTTCTTTATGGCTAAAAACAAAATCTGTCGTGAGCTGCACATTTCTTTACCTAGTCCTCTGTTGACAGACATTGAGCCTCGTTCCTTTCCTGGTTTACTTTTTTATCGTGATAAATGGCATGGCCAAAACAATTTGGGGAGGAAAGGGTTTATTTGGCTTTCCGTTATGAGGGAAGCCAAGGCAGGAGCTGAAAGCAGGAGCGACCAAAGAGCCCTGCTTGCTGGCTTGTTCTCCACGCCTGCTCAGTCTGCTTTTGTACATCTGCTCCTTGGGCTGAGGACTAAACTCAAGGCCTCATCCTTGCTGGACAAGCGTTCTGCCACAGTGCTAAATCCCCAATCCCTTAGCTGTCTTAAAAAAAAAAAAATTATTTCTTTTGGGTGGGGAGGGGGTCACACCTTTAATCCTAGCACTGGTGGAGGCAGAGGCAGGTGGATTTCTGTGAGTTCGAGGCCAAACTGTTTTGCAAAGCGAGTTCGAGGACAGCCAGGGCTATACAGAGAAACCCTGTCTCAAAAACATAAACAAACCAACAGAAAGATTATTTTATATGTATGAGTGCTTTGCCTGTATGTATGTAATGTATATGTACCATGTTTATCTGGTGCCTGAGAGGCTGGAAGGGGACATTGGAGCCCCTGAAACTGGTGTATAGATGGTAGTGAGCCATTATGTGGATGCTGGGAACTGAAGCCAGGTCCTCTGCAAGAGCAGCAAATGCTCTCACTGGCTGAGCCATCTCTCCAGTTCCAGCTTGCTGCCTTACACAACCGAGGACCACCTGCCCAAGGACAGCACCACTCACAGTAGGCTGAATCCTCCTGCATCAATTAACAACCCGGAAAATTCCCTACAGACATTGCCACAGCTCACTCTGATGGCAGCCACTCCTCAACAGAGGTTCCTCTTTGCGGCAACCCCAGTCTGAGCATGGTCCCATAGCTCTTGTGACAAGCTATGCTAAAAACTGGTAACGGGGACCCTACAGGTGTCATGCAGGGAAACAAACTTCAAGGTGAGAATGAAAAGTCAGTTCAGATTGGCTTCGTTAACCTGGACCAAACCTTCTCGAGAGTCTGAGGCCAGGCAGTTCATTCCCAAGAAATTTAAACACAGTATGATTTGGGAAAAGTTTCCTGGTGTAATACAATCCCCAGTGCAGAAGAAAGAGGAATTACCCTGAAACTCGACTCCAGGTACACGTCATTTCTTCCGAGAAGATGGGCTCTAGAAATAGGCTACCTGTACTTAAGGTCCTAAGATAGGTCTGCCTAGTTTCTGTCATACAGGTAGGGTAGAGGTCATTCGGGCACAGCCACCAGTGCAGAAGAAAGAACAATTACCCTGAAACTCGACTCATTTCTTCCGAGAAGATGGGTTCTAGAGATAGGCTACCTGTACTCCCGTAAGAGGTCTGTCTGGTTTCTGTCATACAGGTAGGGTAGAGGTCATTTGGGCTATTAGCCACCTCTGGTCCTGGTTGTGGGAGCTTGGGAGAGTCCCTTGGCTATACATAGATACTGTAAAGGTCACTTAGACTACTGGGTATCTCTGGTCCTGGTTGTGGGAACTTGGGGAGCCCATGGCTGTAAGGGTCATTTTTTTTAAGGTATCTGGAGGGACAGCCGTGGGTGCTGGGACCCGAACTCTTATATTTTTGGTTGTGAGCCTAGCCTTTAATGGCTGAGCCATTCCTCCAGGCCTGTAAGGGTCATTTAAAGATTACTAGCCACCTCCAGGCCTGGCTGTAGGAGATTGATATGGCCTGGCCCAACAGAAAACACAGATCACCAGGCTATTAATCACCTCCAATTCCCAGATTTCTGGATGGAAGAACAGGTTTTACCTCTTTCCCATGAAAAGATCGTCCTGCCTGCTTAGCATTCCTGTTTTCTCTGGAGCTCTTTCTCTTGTGCTCTCAACACCACATAAAGGTCTGCCTGTGTTGTGCTTGCTCTCTCTCTCTCTCTCTCTCTCTCTCTCTCTCTCTCTCTCTCTCTCTCTCTCCCCTTTCTTCCCCTCTCCTCTCTCTCTCTCTTTGGGTGTATGTGTTTGTCTGTACATTCAACTGTGTATGAATGTGGAAATCAGAGGTTGACATTGGGTATCAACCTTGATCACTCCTCACTTGATCCTTGAGGCAGGATCTCTTGCTGAACTGGAGCCGACTGATTTGACTGATGGAGCCAGTCTAGCAAGCCAGCTGGTTCTGAGGATCTCCTGTCTCAGCCTGCACCTGACCAACTCTGGGAGCATAGGTGGGTGCTTTGTTCACTAAGCTTTTACATGGGTTCTGGGGATCCAAACTTCTGAACTCTGGTCCTCTTTGCTTAGAAAGCAAGCATTTTATCCACTGAGCCATCTCCCAGCCCTCTATTTTTTGGTTGTTGTTGTTTCTTGAGGCAGGATCTAGCTATTTTGCACTGGCTGGCCTGAAACTCACTATGGACACTAAGCTGACCTCCTACAGAACTCTCCCTGTCTCTGCCTCCTGAGTACTCAGATTAAAGACTGAATACCATCACTGTCATCTCCCTGCCTCAGCCTCCTAAATGCCAGGAGTATACTTACTACTGTACTAAGTTTTTGTCAGCTTGACACAAGCCAAACTCATCAGAGAGGAGGGAAACCTATAAGATTCTGTAGGACATTTTCTAAATTAGTGGTGCCACCCCGGGCTGGTTGTCCTGGGTTACAGAAGAAAGCAGGCTGAGCAAGCCAGTTAGCCCCACTTCTCCATGACCTATCAGCTCCTGCCTCCTGTTTTGAGTTCCTGTCCTGACTTCCTTTGATGATGAACAGTGATATGAAGTGTAAACCAAATAGATTCTTTCCTACACAACTTGCTTTTTGGTCGTGGTGTTTCATTGCAGCAACAGAAACCCAAAGACAATTACCTTGTTTTCCTATTCCCTTCTCCTTCCCCCCTCCCTTTCTTTGAGACAGGATCTTCCTGTATAGCCCTGGCTGCCCTTGAATGCCCCAGATAGACCAGGCCAACATTAAGTCCTTCTACCTCTGCCTCCCAAGTGCTGGGATTACAGGCTTGCACCACCACACCCGGCCTCTCCACTTCAGGATAATGAATGATGCTATGATCATCCACACATGTGTGCTTGTATGAGCACATACTTCCCTTTGTTAGTGAGTAAGGTTCAGGGATAAGAACCTCTTGCAGTAAATACACCCTAACTTCCTGAAATTGCAGAGCTGGTCCCTGAAGCAGCCACGCTGTTAGGTATTTTCTCTTAGATGAGCCTCTCTGCTGGCGCAAATAATCCCAATCAGACCAAATCAAACCAAATTAAAGATGCCCATGTTTAATGGAGTCCTCCTGGGAGGCCCTGGGAAAACATGGAGAGGGGAAGAGATAGAAAGAAGGGGAGACCATGTGTTCATTCTCTGGGGGGCAGTCTAAATAGCATGTGGGAATGGTCCCAACCTTCCCTGGGGAGGGGTTACCATTTGGCGAGCTTTCTTGACCCTCCCTGGGGAGGGGTCACCGTTTGGCAGGCTTTCTTGGAGGTGGAGTTTGGACTAGGGTAACTTCCCAGGGGAGGGAGCTTACTCCAGGAGCTGGGGTGAAGCCCCCAGGCAAACAATCCACATTCTTTGTATAAAGGGGTTTTAGGGAGCTGAGGTGACACTTTTGACCAAACATTCCAGACTTTTTGGATAGACAGGTGCCAGCCAGGGCTGGAGAGATGGCTCAGAGGTTAAGAGCATTGCCTGCTCTTCCAAAGGTCCTGAGTTCAATTCCCAGCAACCACATGGTGGCTCACAACCATCTGTAATGCGGTCTGGTGCCCTCTTCTGGCCTGCAGGCATACACACAGACAGAATATTGTATACATAATAAATAAATAAATAAATAAATATTTTTTTTTTATAAAAAGAGGTACCAGCGAGCTGAGGTGAAGCCCCTCAACCAAACATTTTAGACTTCTTGGATAAAGGGGTGCCAGCTCAAGTCTGGCTGCTTCCTGCAGGCATGGGGTGATGTGGGAGAGGGGAGAGCTGGGAGTTGGTGGGCTCACACTCAGCGAGAGGTGTGACTGGAGCGACATCTGGTTTACTGCCATTCTGGAGACCTCAGGCAGCTGTTTCCTGAGGGAGATGAGAAGGCAGGTGGCAATGGTGAGGGCCCAGGAGCTGGTGCAGGTGTTGGCATTATCTGGAGAGCACTTTGTAAACTAGTCTTGGCCTAGACAGCAGGAGTGACCCGAAAAACATGCTTAAAAATAGGTGGGGTTAAAATACGCTCTGGAAGCCAGGCAGTGGTGGCGCACGCCTTTAATCCCAGCACTCGGGAGGCAGAGGCAGGCAGATCTCTGTGAGTTCGAGACCAGCCTGGTCTACAAGAGCTAGCTCCAGGACAGACTCTAAAGCTGCAGAGAAACCCTGTCTCGAAAAACCAAATAAATAAATAAATAAATAAATAAATAAAGTGCGCTCTGGAGACTGTTAGTTTTTACCAGACCTGATTTTTGATACAGCAGCAGTACTTTTCCCGCAGGAACCTGTAGGTATCTGTAAGACAACTGGAACAGATTTACATCTTGGTGTATGAACATTTTAGAAGACAATTAAAAGGAATTGGAAACTCGAAGCCTCTGAAGATACACCTGAAACCTGTTAGCTGGACTATGAAGCCTGTTAAAGAGGCACACCTGTCTGTATTTTTATCAGGAAACTTAACAAATGAAGTAATGAACTACCAGTATCTTAAATCATCAAATACCATTAGACAGATCTAAGAGGGGTAAATGAGCAGACATGAGACAGCTTTTTTAGCAATGCAGGCAATCCCAAGTCTCTCCTTAGTCCTTGGAGAACACCAGCCTTAGAAACAGTGCTTGCTATTTGCTGCTGAGTACAAGAGACCCGAAGATTCCCGAGTGGGGAAGATTTAGTCTACCTGTCTTGGCAGGATGATATGATCAATTTCCCCGGGTGGCATCCAGAAAACTGAAGAGGTGGAAGGCTGCTTTTTGCTGTGCAGGTGACTTTGCCATACCCAAAGGCATGCCTCGAGGCGGAGGGTCTTTTGCAACCACCTATCTTTTTGGAGGAGCTATAGAATGCTGCAGGAGCTGGCATGTCTCTGTGTTAGAAGCTCTTTTGTTAAATGCCATTCTCTCAGCTCTGTAAGGCAGTTGATAATTGGGTATCATTACCTGTTATATTTCAATTGGACATATAAGCTAAATCTAGACATGTTAGGGAGCCGAGGCGATGCTTTCCACCAAACACTGTTTGCATCCTGCCAACCAAGAGTTCTAGTCAGTTGAGTGTCGATAATCACGCCAGTGGAGGCGGGAGAATCAGCTCCAGGATGTCCTTGACTACAAGTTGAGTTCAAGGCCAGATGAGTCATTGAAGATCCTCTCAGACAAATGCCTACCTCTCTGCGAATCCAGTAGAGACAGGATCTTGCTCTTGCTTTGAGACAAAAATTTACCTACCTTCCTCCCTTCCTTGTTTATTTTTGGTTTGAACTGCGTTTTTGTTTTTGCTTTTTTTGTTTGTTTGTTTGTTTGGTTTGATTTTTTTTCTTTTTCTTTTTTTTTAAATTTATTTATTTATTATGTATACAATATTCTGTCTGTGTGCATGTCTACAGGCCAGGAGAGGGCACCAGACCTCTTTATAGATGGTTGTGAGACACCATGTGGTTGCTGGGATTTGATCTCAGGACCTATGGAAGAGCAGGCAATGCTTTTAACCTCTGAGCCATCTCTCCAGCCCCTGGTTTGATTTTTTTTCAAGACAGGGTTTCTCTGTGTAGCTTTGGAGTCTGTCCTGGAACTTGCTCTGTAGACCAGGTTGGCCTCAAATGCACAGAGATCAACCTGCCTCTGAGTGATGTTTGTTGTTGTTGTTGTTTGTTTGTTGCTGTGTTGGGGTCTGCAAATCACCCCCACAAAAGACCACCACTTACTTATGCAAAGCAGAAGCATTTAATTCTCAAGAACAAATTCCAGCATTCTGGGATCTGCCACACAACAAAATGGCAGCAACACGTAGAGAAGCGCACAGGCTCCTTTTATACACAGCTGGGGAATTCCAGAGACTGTTAGGTCATCGCCAACAAAGTCAAAGTCAAAGCCTGATTGGCTAAGCAAGCAGCAGTTACATTAGTTTGAATTTGATTTGCTGCAGCATCTTTGGACTTGTCAGGGCAAGTCCAGACAAGGTGGGAGGGGGGGGGGGGGTCTGTAGGATCTGCCCTTTCGTAATTGGCTGGCGCCAGACCATGGTCCCTCCCAGGAATGCCGGCCCAGCCAAAGCCCATTTCTAGGACAGGCATGACATTTGTCAAGCCATACATGGGACGGCCCCTAGCCATTCCAGAACCAGAACCAGGCAGGCTGCTGGTCTCAGGAGCGGGTTGGGGAGAGGGCCTTGGCGAAGTGGCAACCCAGAAGCAGGGCTGAGGGACCATGCTGAAGGCCAGGGCCGAGGCAGGCAGGAGTGGTGTCAGGCCCAGCAAATAGGCTTGGCTGACCCTGCTCACCCGCCGCCGCCGCTGGCTGTCTCAGCTGTTTTGGGGGTTGGTTTGTTGTTTTTGTTTTTTTGAGACAAAATGTCATGAATCCCATCCTGGCCTCAAAAACTCACTGTGTAACTAGGGGTACTTTGACCCGCTGGTCTTCCTGCCACTGTCTCCAGTGTGCTGGGATGACAAATGGGTGGCATTATGCCTGGTTTATGAGCCACTGAGAATCCAATCTATGACTCTGTGCATGCCAGGCAAGCACTCCTAACAACTGAGAGACAGCTCCAGCCTTGTTCTTTCTGAGTCAAAGTCTCATTGTGTAGAGCAGGTTATCATGGAACTCAAGGCGATCCTTTGGCCTCAGTCTCCCAAATGGGAGCCACCACACCTAATTTAACCAAAATTACCTATTTTAAAAACCATTGAGGTGGCAAGTAAAAATGTCACAGGAGCCTGATGACATGAGTTCAATCCCTGAATCCACACAAAGGTGGAAATGGAGACTACACTCCTCAGAGTCACCCTCCGACCATCACCTGGGTAACACGGCATACCCATGTCCCCACACAATGATAATAAATAATTTTTCAAAAAAAATTTTTGAAAAATAAAAGGAAGAACAAAAGAAAGAAAGGGGGCAGAGACAGAGAGAAACTGCTGTTGGGCCTAGAAAGACAGCCCTGTGGCTAAGAGCATGTACTGTTCTTTCAGAGACTAGTGTTTGGGTCCCCACATTCATGTTAGGCCGCACAGCTGCCTGTAATTCCAGCTCTAGGGTGTCTATTGCCCTCTTCTGGCCTCCACAGACACTGCACTCACATGAGCGTATACACACACACAGATACACATATATACACATAAATAACAAATCTTTATAAAGAAAGAAAGAAAAGTTGCTATATTACAAATTGTTTGGGAACTAACTTGTCTCATCTCAGGCCTGAAGTTCTGCCCTAGGAATCTGTGAGAGAGGTCACCATGGCCAGCAACCTCTTCCATACCAGGAAACAAGTTACCTCCCCCACAAAGAAGGCAGACACACTGTTCCAGGGCAGCCTAGCATGTGGAAAGGGATGGGAGCCAGCTGGGTCAAGAAGTCCACATTTGTGTACAGTCAACTGAAATCCCAAGGGGGCACCTCCCATGACCATAGAGATCTGTGGGCCCCAGAGGAGATTAGGAAAGCATGACATTTCTGGCGGCAGACCAGCTCCACATAACCCTGGAGAAAGTCAGGAGATGGATGGTGCCAGCGGGAAGCATCAAAGAGTTTAGAGGCTCAGCAGGCAATTAGGCCGGGGCCGGCACAGCCGGCCATTGACTCCCCTCCTTTACAGGACTCGTGGATGGCGACGTCCACTCATCCTTGGATTCAGCAGATATTTATGGAGTTAGTGTAAACGTGGGTATCAGGCTCCTGCCTGGCCCTGAGGTCGAATTTAGAGTGTATTGGAAGACAGTGAAGAATAAAACAAAACAAAACAAAAAAATCTGGGTGTGGTGGCACACACCAGTGACCCTCGCAGTCGGGAGGGTGGGAGCAGGAGGAATGGAAGTTCAAAGTCAGCTATGTAGTGAGTTCAAGGGCAGCCTGACCTTAATGGGACTATCTCAAAGGAAAGAAAAAAAGTTGGGGAGAGTGGGGCAAAAGAAACTAAGCAAACACAATAACAGGGAGGGTACTCTCTCACAGGATGACTTGGCAGGGAAAAGTCATGAAAAGCCTGAGGTTTATCAAGCTTGTCGTGTGGTCCAAACAGTGGCAGATCGGTGGAATTGCAGAAGGAAGAGCAAGAGCTAAGACCCTTAGTGTTTAGGGGTTGCCAGGTCTTGGTTTAGTCATGTGTGTGTGATGGGGAACCAATAGAGGGTTTGGAAAGGGTAGAAAAAATACTGTCATTTTTACCCACCCTACCACCCCTTTCTTAATTTTTTTTTTTTATGAGACAGGTTTCTCTGTGTATCTTTGACTGTCCTGGAACTCACTCTGTAAACCCCACTGGCTTCAAACTCACAGAGATCCACCTACCTCTGCCTCCTGAGTGCTGGGATTAAAGGCGATCACCACCATGCCAGGCTTGACTTTGAATTTTTGGTTCTCCCTTCTCAGACTCCCGTATACTGGGATTATAGGCAGATGCCACCATGCCTAGAATCCTTATTTTTCTCTTTCTCTATCTTCCACTTTATTTATTTCTGTTTTAATTTTTGTTTTTTGTTTTGTTTTGTTTTGTTGTTGGTTTCAAGATAGGGTTTCTCTGTAGCTTTGGAAGCTGTCCTGGAACTAGCTCTTGTAGACCAGGCTGATCTCAGACTCACAGAGATCCACCTGCCTCTGCTTCCCAAGTGCTGGGATTAAAGGCGCGTGTCACCACGGCCCAACTCTTTTTATTTTTTTAAAAATATTTATTTACTATATATACAGTGTTCTATCTGCATGTATACCTATACACCAGAAGAGGGCACCAGATCTCAGTACAGATGGTTGTGAGCCACCATGTGGTTGCTGAGAATTGAACTCAGGACCTCTGGAAGAGCAGCCAGTGTTCTTAACCTCCAAGCCATCACTCCAGCCTCTGTTTTAGTTTTTACAGAGGTATTTGCCACCATTCTCAGCTTCTCTTCCACCCTCTAAATGACACTTTTGGTTGCTATAGAGACTAGATCTGTAGGGAAGGGGATGAAGTCCAGGCAGACTATGAAGGTGGCCTGATATTGTTGAGCTAATAGAGCCCTGGTAGAGTACAGAACATCTTTTGCAAAGACCAGGATTTGCGGATGTGGGTAAAGAACACAGGCACGTTAAGGATGGTGAATTTCAGCTTGGGTAAAAGAGGATGTCATGATCTGAGACAGAGAAGACTGAGAGGGGTGCAGAGCTGGGGACTGGTCAGCAGGGCACTGACCACTTAGCTCTAGAGAGGAAGAGGTCTGGAAGCTGTGGCTGGTGGTCCTTGTGATGTTGTCTGGCCCCAGAGATGTTAAGATTAGTACATCCTGGAAATCTTCAATAGTTGGAATGTGTTGAGTGTGATTTTGTTGTTGTTGTTTTGTTTTGTTTTTTTGTAACCTTCATAAAAGACCCTGGATGAGGGTGGGGGGTTGGGGTGGGGAAACAAAGCAAGCTTAGAGTGGCCGTGGCAGCCCAACTAAAGAGCCAATCTCTCCTTCTGTTGCCCCTTCTTCCTGTATCTTAGGTATTTTAGCTTTTCATCACCAGGCACCTAAACTGCCCTGCTGCAGATGCCCTGCCTCCTCTCCCAAGAGTTTGAGACTGGAAAGTCCATGTGGAGTGTAATGAAGACCAGAGAGTCAAAAGGCCTTGGGGAGGCAGGGCGGAGGCTCCTGTGAGTCAGTGTCAGGCCTCTGAAAGAGACCGAGAAATAGGAAAGGGAGGCAGACCACGAGGGGAAACGGAGGACGACTAGAGATAGTTCACCCCTAAAGAGCTTGGAGGAAAATTGTGGGGCGCTCAGGCTGGACCCCAGAACACCTTTGAAAATGCCAGGCAGTTGGGAGGCAGAGGCAGGCGGATCTCTGTGAGTTCGAGGCCAGCCTGGTCTACAAGAGCTAGTTCCAGGACAGGCTCTAAAGCTACAGAGAAACCCTGTCTCGAAAAACCAAAAAAAAAAAAAAAAAAAAAAAAAAAAAAAAATGCCAGGTAGGCAGGGTGGCAAGAAATGCTAATTAGTACTGGGGAAGGGGAGACTGCAGAAGTCTTGAGACTTGCTTGCCTCGTTCTAGAGAGCCACTTAGTAAGATCCTGGTCATCTTGTCTCAGAGAGGGAAAAAACAAAAAAGCAAGGTTGAAGCATCTGATACAGGAAACCTGAAGTTGATTGCTCGCTTCCACGCTCACACTCACACACATGCGCTCTCTCTCTTTTTCACCTTACACACACACACACACACACACACACACACACAGAGAGAGAGAGAGAGAGAGAGAGAGAGAGAGAGAGGAGAGAGAGAGAGAGAGAGAGAGAAAGGCCCAGCAGCAGGATCGTCCTCCTTTAATCTCAGTTTTTAGGAGACTGAGATAGGTAGGTAGATCTCTGGGAGTTTGAAGCCAGCCTGGTCTATGTAGCAAGTTTCAGGATAGCTAGGGCTAGATAGAATGATCCTGTCTCAACCATAAATGAATAAATAAGGGGCTGGAGAGATGGCTCAGTGGTCAAGAACACCCACTGCTCTCCCAGAGGACATGGGTTCAATTCCTAGCACCCACAAGATAGCTCACAATGGCCTGAAAGTCTAGTTCCAGGGAATTCAATGCCATCTTCTGACCTTGAACACCAGTCAAGCAAGCGGTGCAGATATATACATGCTGGGAAAACCAACTAAATAAATAATTAATTAAATAAAGAGGGGAGGAAGGGGGCTGGGGATAAAAGCTCAGTGTAGAGCCCTTGCCTAATACAGACAAGGCCTGGTACCACACAAAACTATTGAATGGAATTAAGGAAGTCAGAGGCCACTCAAGGCCAGCACCAGGGTCAAGATGGAGAGGTCCAGATCAGCGGTAGAATGGCTCTAGGGAGGATCTGAAGGAAATGGCACTTTGAAAGAACTTTCAAACCCTCCAGTTTTCAAACCTAGAAAGGCCTCTAGGGACCAGGCAGATGGCTCTTTCCCCCGAGAAAGAAACTGGTTTTCAAGAAGGAAATGGGAACGAGAAGAGGAACACACTGCGCTCTGTCTTCAAGCGTTAGCAGCCCGGAGAGACCATCAACACTTCTTCCCGACTGCCTGAACTCAGAAAGCCCGAGCCCTGTCTTTGCCTTTTCCCTGTTTGGTAAATACCCAGGCCTCCATGGGGACCTGCTTTGTCCTGCCTGCATTCTGGAAACGGATTGCCATCGTGGTCTTATGCGTCAGAAGACTGCCCTTTTCCCCGTTCATCACCCCGGTCTTCTGTTCTGTGCTCCCAGGCTGACCTCTCATGACTCACACAGGCACATGAGCTGCAGCCCTGTGGATGGGGGACTGGGGATGGTGTTATTTCCTGAGGAGCAACTTGGGTGGGCACGGGGTGGCCGGGGCAAACGGGGAGATGGCTGATTCAGCTTCCCCAAGCTGGGCTGCGATCCAAAGAAAACACAGCTGGAGATGATGAGCTGAGAGCGTCAGGCGAAGATGATACAAGCTAACATCTTGGGCAGAAATCCAGTTTGGCATCCTGAGGCCAGCAGAGCTTGTGTTTATTGGCTTGGACATCCACTCCTCTCCCTTGGACCTCAGTTGCTCAATCTGTTTGACAGAGAGGCAATCATATGGGCACACTGGCACTTCCCAGTCATACTACCTACTCAAGAGGCTGAGGCAGGAGGATCGCTCACTCAAGGTCTGCCTGGATTGCAGCCTGAGTTCAAGTTCGGCCTGAAAACCTTAGAAAGACCCTGCCTCAAAGTAAACAATACTCACTGGGTAGGCCAGTGAGATAGCTCAGTGGATAAGGACACTTGCTGCCAAGCCCGACATCCTGAGTTCAATCCCTGGGACCACATGTTGGAAGGAGAAAAAGGACTCAAGCAAGCTGTCCTCCAGCCTCTGCACACTTGCCGTGACATACACTACCCCTCCCCAGTAAAAAGTGAAATATACTTGTAAGAAGGCTGGAGATGTAACTCAGGAGACCCGGGCTGGCCAAGCATGAGCAAGGCTCTGGTTTCTAACCACAAAAAGAAGAAAAAGACAGTGTGAGCATGGGCTCTGGACCAGAGGGGCTTGAGCTAATTCCTAACTCCCGGGAGCGATGATGCCCAGCTTCTAGCAGACCACAGGACAGTGGTGTTGTGTGACTTCACATCTGCAGGGCAGTCTAATTACTAATTAGTGCTAATTACCAGCTCTGCCTACTGAGTCCTCTGGCATGCAGGTGCTAGTTTTAGCACTTTGTAGACTTTATCTTATAAGCCCTCACTGCCACTTAATCACCCTCATCTTGCAGACTTGAAAACTGAGGTTCAGGATCAGATTTGCTATTTCCTCTACAACAGTGGTTCTCAGCCTTCCTAATGTTGTAACCTTTTAATATAGTTCCTCACGTTGTGGTGACCCCAAGCATAGAATTATTTTCGTTGCTACTTCATAACTGTAATTTTGCTACCGTTATGTATGAATCATAATTATCTGTGTTTTCTGATGGTCTTAAGCAAACCCTGTGAGAGGGGTCATTCAACCCTCAAAGGGGTGGAGACCCACAGGTTGAGAATGGCTGCTCTAGAACATTGTGCCCCAGCCAGGCAGCACATCCACTTAGACGCTGGTCATGTCTGTTCATGCTACAGCAGCAGAGCTAAACAAATCCTAAAATCTGTTCCCTCTGGCCCTTTCCCAGAAAAACTGGCTGTCGTACTCAGCAAAAGACTTGAACCAGGTCTCTGTGTGTACAAGGCTCTTAACTAATGTGCTAGCCTGGTGTCAGAGACACGGCTGGGGCTCACCCCTCCATCACGCAAGGCAAGTTGTGACACTCAGGGAGATTGCTAAAGGGCTCCCGGGGCAACACTCTGCCCGCATCACTGGGTGTGTGTGTGTGTGTGTGTGTGTGTGTGTGTGGAGGGTGATACCAACCACAACACCCTGTGAGGGAAAGGGGAAATCCATACAACTGAAAGGGGAGACTGAGCCTGCCAGCTCCCGGAGTCAGGGCGAGGGACGGCACCTTCTCCTACCCCACCAGGTCACACCCGTGCCTGGGTTAAACAGTGAGTTTCAGGCCCAGCCAGGGCTTCATATCAAGACCTTTTCTTAGAACAAACACAAAAGCAAAAGCAAATCAACCAGGCTGTGTGATTGGAAGTAAATGCTAAGTAGGGCAGGGAAGGAAGGAAGTTGCTTTAAAAAAAAAAAAAAAAAAAAAAGTCCCTGTTTAGCTAGAAAACAGAATAACAAGAGCCGGCCTTAGGAAGGTGGAAAGAGCATTCCAGGCAGAGGGGAACTGCAGACGCAAAGACCCTGAGCAAGAAAAAGGTTGCATGTTCGAGACAGAGGAGGGATGAAAGGGGATGAGAGACTGGAGCATGCTGGCAGAAGTCATGGTGGTAGAAATGTTAACAGTTGTACCTAACACTTCCAAACATCTGGCAACACAGTGACTATCTGAAAAAAAAAAAAAAAAAAAAAAAGAAGAAGATGGCAGGAGAGGAAGAGGCTGGAAGAGATAAGGGAGGAAGGACAGAGGAAGGAAAGAGTCTCCTGTTTTTGGAGGGTGCTAGGAACTGACCCAAAGCCTGATGCATATACAGAAAACCTAACAGCACTGAGCTGCAACCCAGGCCCCAGGTTTGCTTCAGTTTTTAAATCTTTATTTTTAATTATGTGTATGTGCCTCAGGGGAGTGTGTGCATGTGACTACCATGCCTGCCGAGGCCACAGGTGTCACATCCCCTGGAGCTCATTGTGAGCCATCGGATGTGGGCACTGGGACTTGAACTGAGGTCCTCTTTACGTGCAGTAGATGCTTACCTGCTGAGCCTTCTTTCCAGACCCCAGGTTGGCGTCTTGAGTCAGAATCCATGAAAACAACTTGTTTCAACTCAAGGCCATGCAGGTCTCTAATCCTCTAGGTGGCCTCTGCACTCTGCTCCCTGCTGGGCTCACTCCTGGTGTGTGCCCTTAATCATAATGGTATTCATTCCTTGCTCGTGGTATGGCATAGGCTATGCCCAGCCCTTGCAATAGACCCTTTTATACAATAACCTATTAAGGCTGGGATGTCACTCACTTGGCAGAGTGTCGCCGAGCATGCACAAGGTTCTATGTGAACCATCCCAGCGCCACAGAGACCAGGAGTGATGGCGTACATCTGCAATCCCAGCACTCTGGAGGTGAAGGCAGGAGGATTCGAAGTTCAAGGCCATCCTTAGCTGCATAGAGATTTCTGGGCCAGCCTGGGCTACATGAGAACCTGTCTCAAAAACCAAAAAACATTCCTCCTCCCTAACTTCTAACTTAATTGAGAGATTAAATAAGGGTCCTAAGGACTGACACCCTAGGTTGTAAACACTGATCCCTCAGACAGAAGAATCTAGGCCTTTTTGGGGGGCTATCTCACCCACCTCCCACTGTTTAGGAACAATCCCTGAAAATCCAGTAACAGTCACAGAATTTGTCTCAACCTCCAGTTTCCTGCCAGAGAGAATTCCTAAGAGAGCCAGCCTCACAGACTATAAGAAGGTAAAACCAGGTCCGGGGTGATTAGCCATTCTGATTTGCCTGAGAACGGGTGGATTCCATTGCACAATTCTGGATCCAGGAAGGTCCTGGACGCAAGACTACTTGGTCAGCTGAATGCTCAGTAAGCATCGTTATCAGTTCCTTCTTTCTCTTTGGCCCATCCACAACGCAATAAAAAGGTAGCCAGCACCTACTCGCGATCCTACACATTGAGGAATGGAACTCTGTGGGCAGTGCACGGGGTCCAGGGGCCTTGTGTGGAGCAGCCAGCCACAGGGGTTCACGAAAGAATCCACAGTCCCCCAGGAAGGACAAACCTCCCTCCGGGGTGATTCTAGTTGCCCCAGAGGTGTCCTCCTGGGCTTAAAAAAACAAAGGACAGGCTCTAAAGCCACAGAGAAACCCTGTCTCGAAAAACCAAACCAAACCAAACCAAACCAAACCAAACCAAACCAAACAAAACAAAAAACTTTGTCAGGTCTTGCTTCTCCAAGAGGAGAAGGTTCCAGGGCCCTAAAACTCCCTGGCAGATTGGGGTCCCATAACAAAGCCAGCAAGGAAATGCGTTTGAGGGAAAGGATGGGTGCGGAAACGGGAGCTTCCGTGACTCTGTGCTGGATGGGGAAACTGAGGCTCCGCCGTAAAGTGAAGGAGTTTGCTGAAGAGGGTGCAGGAAGAGTTTAGGTGACTGGCATTTGACAACTGTGGCTCGGCAGGCCGCCGTTTGCACTTTTCTGGCACTTTTAGACAGCAGCCGGGCTTGTCACAAGCTCGGTACTGCTCTCTCCACCCTCCGGGCTGCCAGCGTCCCGCCCCGTCCCCTCCCAGCTCCCAAGGAGGAGGGGAGAACAGCAACGAGGAGGGGGGTCGGGAGGCCCAGGCTTATAAAGACTGCTGGACCCGCGCTGCCCGCCAGACCCTGCCGCCCGGATTCCTTGCATTGTCTGCCGTCCGGTGTGACCGCGCCGTCCCCCAGTTCCAACACTAAGTGAGTTGGGGCGCGTCCCCATCGTACCCCTAGACCCTTCTGAGCCGCATGGCCCGCAGAACCCAGGTGGAGAAGAGAGCAGATGAAGGAGGGCGTTGGGATGGGACACCAGGCCGAATGCCTGATGGGAGAGATTTAGGACCTGGGGGAGCCGGGAGAGCCGGGGAACCCAGGAGACAGCGGTCAGCCGGGCCACCCCTGCGCGCGGCCTGGGAAACCGCAAACAGCTCAGCAGGAATGCGCGTGTGGTGGTTGCCATACCAACATACAAGCCAGCACACGCCTTCCTCCTCTGAAGGAAAAGGGAAAAATTGGGGGGGGGTGTTCATCCTCCTGAGGTCCAAACTCGTCACGCGGAGGTTGCACGAGGGAACTGAGCCCCAAAATCCTCTAGAGGCTAAGCGCAAGTCGCATTGCGCTTCGGAGCCCTCAGTCTCTGCTTCTAGCTAATGGAGACAAGCTTATTGGTTCTGAGTGCCCCCGAACAGTTCATTATGGAGATAACGGTCCGGGCCAGCACCCCGTTCTAGTTGCACGCCTAAGGAGTAGTTTTTAAGCCGCACAGGTGACACCTGACGACCTCACCCTACCCCCCAGGTCTGGTCGCCATGGCCCTGCTTCCGCCCCTCTTCTTAGCGCTCCTGGCAGGTGCTCATGCCGAGGCTCCCGGGATGCAAGATCCGCGTCACCTCCGCGGCGCTGGAGGGGTGGTAAGTGCGCGAGGCGGGCGTTTGTGGACCGGGTGGGGTGCTCTCACGCGGGCACGGGGCTGAGGGTCTCCGTGCTACCTCAGTGAAGCAGGAGGGGCTGCGCTTTCTGGAGCAAGAGCTGGAGACCGTCACCATCCCGGACCTGTACGGCAGTAAGGGCCACTTCTACTACAACATCTCCGAGTAAGTAGGCCCCGGGGGCGGGGTCTCAAAGATGGGTGGGATGACCTGGGAGACCCCTGGACTCGGGGCGTGGCCAGTTAAGCAGGGTGGGGCTCTAAGGTAAAGGGATGAAGGTAGGCGGGCCCAAGAAAGGGACTACGAGCCAGTAGATTTGAAGCTTGGACCAAAGAACACTGTGAAGGTGCGCTGGGAAGAATTTACTAGTGGCCGAGAGTGGAAGTCTCGGCATAGGGTGGCGCTAAAAGGGAGGAAAGTTTAAGGATGGCAGAGATGGGAGAGCGTGACGTGGGGCGAGTTTAAAGTTGATGGAGGCAAAGGACCAGGTGGAAAGCCGAGTGCTGACACACGCCTGTGCTCGGTTGCTTTCAGGGGGAGGAGGGGCTGGGGCAGGATCGTAAGTTAAAGGCGCGGTTTTGGACTTTAAAATAATCAAAACAAGGCCCTTTAATCCCAGCACTCGGGAAGCTAGAGGCAGCAGATCTCTGAGTTCCAGGCCAGCCTGGTCTACAGAGCGACTATGCAGAGAAACCTGTCTCAAGAAACAGGTCTAGCGATCACAGTTTGGGCAGAGGATACGGTGCAAGGAACGAGACTATATAGATCTTTTTTCCTTTTTATAATTTTTTCTTCTTTTTTTAATATTATTTATTATGTATACAACATTCTGTCTGTGTGTATGCTGCAGGCCAGAGGAGGGCGCCAGACCCCATTACAGATGGTTGTGAGCCACCATGTGGTTGCTGGGAATTGAACTCAGGACCTTTGGAAGAGCAGGCAATGCTCTTAACCTCTGAGCCATCTATCCAGCCCCCCATTTTTTTGGTCTTTTAAGACAGGGTTTCTCTGTGTAATTTGGGAGCCTGTCCTGGAACTCGCTCTGTAGACCAGGCTGAGCTCACAGAGATCTGCCTGCCATGCCTCGCAAGTGCTGGGATTAAAGGCATACACCACCACCACCATCCAGCTCTTTTTTTTTAAAAAAAAAAAATTATTTATTATGTTTACAGATGTGCTGTCTGCATGTATTGCCTGCAGGCCAGAAGAGGGCACCAGATCTCATTATGGATGGTTGTGAGCCACCATATGGTTGCTGGGAATTTGAAGTCAGGACCTCTGGAAAAGCAGCCAGATTCTCTTAACCACTGAGCCATCTCTCCAGCCCAACTAACTGTCTTTTAAACATTAAATAATAAGAAAAGAGGAAGGCCCATTTAACCCCTGGGTCCAGAGAGCAGATCTCTGAGTTACCAGATCCAGGTTGAGCTCTTGAGGGGCAAAGGAAACTCCCATCCCCACCATCCGGCTTCCCAGCCTGCAGAAGTTAGAAGGGGAGGGACGAAGTCCCTGTGGTTGGGTGAGTCCCTTCCCCCTCAGCCCTGGACATACCCTGACACTGCCCTCTGCAGGGTGAAGGTCACACAGCTGCAGTTGATATCCTCGGAGCTCCACTTTCCAGCCAGACCAGGAGCTGTTGCTGCACATCTCCAACGCGTCCTTGGGGCTGCACTTCCGGAGACAGATTCTCTACTGGTTCTTGTAAGCACCCTACCACCACCACCCCCACCACACACACACACACACACACACACACACACACACACACACACACCCCCAACACACACACAACACACACACACACACACACACACACACGCCACGCTCAGGAGAGGGCCTGGTGGCTGGGCCCAGTATCCACAAACCTTCCTAGGTTTCAGTTTCTCCAAGCAAGTGGAGGGTTTGATAGGCTGTCTGGTGAAGGTAAAGAGGAATTATGGGGAGGGTTTATGGCTCTCCACTCCGGCTACAGGCAGTAAATGGTTATTGAGGAGCAGGGAGTCATTTTTCTAAAGTGTAGATGCTGGTACTTGGCACGTACTCCAGTTAGAACTCCCACACCTGTGCTTATGCAAACAACGCTAATATTAAACTCATTGGATCATTAAAAAAAAAAAGTCCTGAAGTAAGGGCGTGGTCATGTTGGAGAGAAGGGGTTGGGCGTGGAGGAGGGATCAGGAGGCAATGGGGATGTTGTACGGGTTGAAGAACACGAACCCCCTTCGGCAGCTTATGATGGGGGCTACATCAATGCCTCGGCCGAGGGTTGTATCCATCCGCACAGGTTCTGAAGCTCTCCCAGGATCCTGCTGGTCGGATTAAAGTGTCCAATGTCTCCTGCGAGGCCTCTGTCTCTAAATGGATATGGCCTTCGGGGGGAACCTTCAAGTAAGTCCTGGCCACAGTGCACACCTTTGAGCCCCACAGTCCAAACTTCCTAGCACAGAAAAAGGACAAATCTTGGGAATCCCACCGAATGTACCCAAATCCTAGTCCCCCGCAACCCCCTCCCGGCTGTGTGAACTTGGCAAGTCAGCAAAGCTCTGTGCCTCCATGTCTTCTGGGATATGGGGAGAAGAAGGGAATCTATTTCCCCAGATCGTCCTGGGCACTGTGTTGTCAGATGTAGAATAGTTAGAACAGTCCCTGGCGTATAATAAATGTCTAACTGCTAAGGTTAAATGTAATTGTTAGGATTAGTATGTCCGGTACTGGAACTCAGTGGTAGAGTACCTGCCTAGCATTCACAAGGCCCTGGGTTTCAATCCCCAACACCTGAATTTAGAAAATGAAACTGGCGCAGGCATGGTGGCACCACTTCCTTTAATTCTAGTTCTTGGGAGGCAGAGGCAGGCCTGATCTACAAAGCAAGTTCCAGGACAGCCAGGGCTGTTACAAAGAGAAAACCATGTCTTGAAAAAACAAATAATAATAGCACAAAGCGATATATTGGGGGTCCTTGGCATGATTTTTTGAGGGGGAACATGATAGATTGTCCATTTGGTGTTCATACATTGTCAGATTTTGTTTGTTCAACAAATGATTTAGAAAGCAGTTTAGAGCTCAGCTGGCAGGACTCTAAACAGTGGTCTTGAGTGCCCAGGTCAGTGTTCAGGATGGTGGGCTCTTAATGGAGGGTGGTCGACTGAGAGACTGACTTGAACAGGGGGCACGGTGCCCAGTCAGGCCGCAGTGGGCAGGACACTGGGGAGGGCAACGGGGGGGTCACAGGTAGACGTGGGGATCTATGGGCAGACTGTGAGTAAAGGCGGTGGGAGCCTTGAGAGTCAAGCTGTGAGGGGCTGGGCTTGGATCTTGGGGCATCTACTGAGGAGCTGCTGGGAGATTTTTTTACACAGGAGCCCTTGTTGTAACTGTCTCTTTTTGTGCACGTGTTTTTCCTGGGCCTCGGCTTGTGGTCGGGGCAAGGGCTGGGCTAACCCAGGCTCTCCTCTCCTTGCAGAGGAATATATAACTTCTTCTCCACGTCATCACTTCCGGGATGCGGTCCTCCTCAACCAGCAGGTACGGGCGGTGGTGGCAGACCTGGGTACCAAAGTAGGGGTGGCCTGGTGCTGAGAAGCCCTGACCTCTGGTCCTGTCCCCCCAGATCTGCCCTGTGCTCTACCACGCTGGGACAGTGCTGCTCAACTCTCTCCTGGAACACGGTGCCGGTGAGTCAGTGCTGGTGGGGCTGAGAGACCGGACCCAGGATTGGGCCTGGGGCTGGGGGGGTGGAAGGAAGCTGTGTGCTGTTGTCATACAGCTTCTCAGAACAGACCCCTTCCAAGTCCAGCCATGGAGCAGTCCTGGTTTCAAATGTGTCGTTGAACTGCTGTTCTAACCTTAGGTAATTGAAGAAAACCGTCTGAGTTTTCAGGTTCCTCTTGTTTTGGCAATGCCTCCCACCAGGAGCTGTCAAGGTCTTTAGTGTGTGCTTGTGATCACCATCATCAACTTGCGTTTCATGGGTGCTCAGTTTAACATAGGTCCCTTCTTCCTAAGCCACTATGGCTGTCCACCGTGAATCAGTGTGATTCTGTCCCATCAGACCTGTTGGGTGAAGGGCATTGAGAAAGAATGCAGGGAGGGGAAGTGACTCCTTTGCCATCTTAAGCATTTTTAAAACACATTATTATTAATCTGCATGTGGTGTGGTGTGTGTGTGTGTGTTGTGTGTGTGTACGTGTGTGTACTCATGTCACGGCCATCTCAAGCATTTTAAACACACTGTTATCACTCTGCATGTGGTGTGTGTGTGTGGTGTGTGTAGTCATGTCACGGTGTTTGTGCGGAGGTCAGAGAACACAGCGTTGACTGTCTCCTGCCTTTGTACGGGTTCTGGGTTGTTTGAACTCAGGTTGCTGCGCTTGGGAGGCAAGTTCCTTTAGCGCTGAGCTATTTTGCTGGCCCCTCCTTTCAGTCTCGCTAGTGATTTTGATGACTGAACTTTTCCAGTGGTCATAGTAGTCCGGGAAACTAACAATAACTTCATAACCAAGCATGGACACCACCCCAGGCTCTAAGGGCTTGCCGCTCTTTAAGCTGAATCTGATCCCATAGAACTTTATGAAGGAGCCGGGCCGGTGGTGTGGTGACGCACACCTTCAATCCCAAGCACTTGAGAGGCAGAAGCAGGCGGATCTCTGTGAGTTTGAGGCCAGCCTGGTCTACAAGAGCTAGTCCCAGGACAGGCTCCAAAGCTACAGAGAAACTCTGTCTTGAAAAAAACAAAAAACACAACAACAAAACAAAACAAAGAACTTTGTGAGAGGAGGAGTGTCATATTGTGAAGGAAAGACAGAGAGAGGTTAAGCACCAGACCCAATGTCGCCCAGGGTTGGAGTGATTTTGAGCCTCTTTCTGCAGTGCGTAGTCCTGTGGATGATCTCGTTTTGGCATCGACTATTCCCTCCTGAAGGATCCTGTGGTCTCCAATTGGCCAATATGGACTTGGAATTCGGGTGAGCTGCCTGACTTGGTTTCTTGTGACCTCTGACCGCCAACCAGTTTCCTTTTCTCTGTGGCTGAGCAGGGCTCTGCAAACTGACTCTCTCTCCTCTGCTGTTCTGCTGTGGCTCCCTGCTGTTGCTGCTGCCTTGAGTTCAGCCCCCTGGATCTGGAGGGCAAGCCCCACCTTTCTAGCTATGTCCTGTGTCTCTGCAGCTCCTTTCTGTCCAGCTGGGCCCCCACAAACGTCCTTACCTCAGGGACTTGCTCATGCCCTGCCCATCCCCTGCCTCTCCCAACCCTGTGAATCAGGTTGCCAACAGTCTCTTTGGGTTTCCGAGGGGGACAGAGTCCAAGCCCTCCATGGGTACCATGGTCTGAGGATGTTCAAGTTCACCGTTTAAAATGGTGTCATGTTTGTGGGACACCTAGCCTGCAAATGTCCATTGATCGATACAATATTGTGTGTGTACAACACATGCCATGGCACACATGTGGAGGTCAGAGGTCAGCTTGTGGAAGTTGTTTCTCTCCATCCCACCTGGGGTCCTGGGGATCAAATTTAGGTCCTCAGGACTGCCAGTAAGCTCCCTTACCAGAGGAGCCATCTTGCCAGCCTGACAATGCTGTTTGTTTGAGACAGAGTCTCTCTGTGTAGCTCTGACTTTCCTGAAACTTGCTTTGCAGACCAGGCTGGTCTCACAACTTAGAAATCCCCCTGCCTCTGACTCCTGAGTGCCGGAATTAAAGACGTGCACCACCACACCCAGCAACAATATTTGTTTTTTAAGGTTTATTTTTATTTTCTGTATATAAGTGGTTTTGTCTGTCTGTCTGTCTGTCTGTCTAGTCCATGTGTGAAGAGGGTTTAGATACCCTAGATCCGGACCTACAGACTGCTGTGAGCTGCCACATGGTTGCTGGGAACTGAGCCCATATCCTCTGATGCTCTTTAACCACTGAGCTGTCTCTCCAGCCCCCAGCTGCTGCTTTTAATTATAGTTGAATTTATGTGTATGAAAACATAGCTGTGTTTATTAGAACTTTTTTTTGAGTTTTGGAAATAAATATTTCACTGCAGAGAACTTAAGCAAAAGAGTAAAGAGTTCCTGGATAGCAGGAGGGGTCCTTGGAAGTAGGGTACCACACAGCTGCTAGTCTGGACTGATGGTGGAAGCTGGGGGAGGTGTTGGGAAGGGGCTGAGCTGGTCAGTCCGGTTGGCCAGCCACCGTGTCCAGGTGACTCTCTGCTTTCAGGCAGGACTTTATGGTATATTTTCAGGTGTAGCTTCGAGGCGGGAGTGACCCAAAACTGAAAACCTGAAGCCGGGGAGCAGAGCACTCTCCTGCATCCTGCCTCACGCCAGGACGTTCTCACAACTGCTGCTCTGGGGTCCCTGCCCTACGTGGGCCTGTCCTACCTTCTGTTCTCATCCCCACACCCCAAGGAGTAGCCCTGTCTGCCTTTAGGGAATCTGGGTAGCTACCAGTCTGGCTTCTTTGAGCTGAGCGGATCATTGGATGTGGCAGTTGGTGGTCCCCTCCACTGGGCTCTACCTAAGGGACCTGGAGAGTTCATCAGTAGCTCCGTTTGTTTAACGGCTGGGCATAGTGAGGGGCCTTTGTTGGTACCTGGGTAATGATGTGATGGGAGAGTAAAGGCGAGAGAGGATGGGGAGAAAATGGACCAGGGACCTTTGCGTGGAGGAAAAACAACTCCCTTCTAGTGGGAGCAGGCAGTTTTTACAGCTCAGCATCACAAGCCCTAAGCAGACAACTAGGACAGGCTGGAAAGAAGGGCACATTAAGCCTTGTGGTGGTGGCGCACGCCTTTAATCCCAGCACTCGGGAGGCAGAGGCAGGTGGATCTCTGTGAGTTCGAGGCCAGCCTGGTCTACCAGAGCTAGTTCCAGGACAGGTTCTAAAGCTACAGAGAAACCCTGTCTCAAGAACCCCCCCCCCAAAAAAAAAGAAAAGAAAGAAAGAAAGAAAAAAAAGAAGGGCACAATCAAAACCTGTAGCGCCTTTGACAAACTCAAGGCGCATCCATTTGTGGCTAGCTTAGTGGATATTTTACAGACTCAGGCCACAGCCATTGTGGCTAGCTTAGTGGATATTTCACAGACTCAGGCCACAGCCATTGTGGCTAGCTTAGTGGACCTTTTTTCCTAGGCCTTCAAGGCTTTGGACTGGAAAGTGCTGAACCCAGGTTCTGCCTTGAAGCCTTTTTGGCAGCTGGAATGGCTAGATATGAGATCTTTCCCTGATGGATTCTCTCGTCAGTTTCCTGGCCAGGAAGGAAAGTCATCGGGACATAGGAATTACTGGGACATCTTTGAATTTGATGGAGGCCTTTTCTTTTGTCCAAGGTGGGCTTAGGTAGGGGGGCTAGAGAGAAACTGGACAGCCACCAAAGCCATCCTGAGCCTGCAGGTTTCAAGGCTCGATGTTTGTTTTTAGAGGACTAGCCCTAGCTGGCCTGAAACTCGGGCTGACCTGGAATTCAGAGATCTGCCTGCCTCTGCCTCGGGAATGGGAATTCTGGGATTAAATTCTGGCCACCGGGCCAGACAGCTCTCAGGTTCTTATTTCACAGATTTGAAGAATGAAAAGCATGGACTATAGGGAGTGAGTGGCTTTTATAAGTTTAAGTAATTTTATTTTAGGGAGAGGGAGAGAAGGCAGGGCTCCTGTAGAACAGGACTAGGTCCCAGGAAATAGGGCACCCCAGCTGTGTTCATTTGATGGCTATGAAGACTTGCCCAACGTCAGCAGTTCATATGTGACCACCTTTGCACCTTCTTGTGGCTGGCAACAGTGTTCTAAAGACTCTGCAACTCAACTGTCGTAAGTTCAAATCCTGATCCCACCCCCTGGCCAGCAGCACGACATCAGGCAGATGGGCTTCACCCATCTGTGCCTGTTTCCTAGTAAGTGTAAAGAACAGAGCCAGATACCATGACTTCCAGGGCTGTGGCGCGGACCAAAAGGAGCCTCTGTTAGACAGGCCGAAGGAAGCATTTGTGGGTGGCGCACGCTGGTATATTCCAACACACCAAAAGACTGAGGCAGAAGGATTGCTGTGCAGTTGAGCCCAGCCAGGGCTACATTAGCAAGACCACATCTCAAAATCACATAAGTTGAGGAGGGCACTGAGTACCTGGAACTAGGTGGCCAGGATGGATATGTAAATTTGACTGTGATTACTGTTGCCAGTATCCAAAGCCACTCAGACTCCTCTTTTGCTGTGTTATTTTCCAGGTCCTCTCTGCCTTCCTTTTCTTTGTTCGTTCGTTCCTCCCTCCCTCCCTTCCTCCCTCCCTCCCTCCCTCCCTCCCTCCCTTCTTTCTGGGCTTATTTATTTATGGTGTGAAAGTTTTCCCCACTTGTAAGTACAGCAGTGTGTCTGCAGTACCTGTGGAGAACAGAAGGATCCTCTGGAACTGGCAGGATGTTGAGACTATGTGGATGCTGGGCGTTGAACCCCCGTCCTCTGGAAGAGCAGTACACGCTCTGAATATCTGAGCTGTCTCTTCAGCTCCATACCTTGCTTCTTGTGCTCCTCCTTTCTGGCCTCTTTGCAATACTTTTTGAGACATGAGCCCATGAGTACCCCTCCACCCCCAACCCAGAACAGCCACAGAGTCCAGTTCTCCACGACTCCTGACTGTGCCTGGCACAAATCCAATCTACCTTGACCCTGACCCTGAACTCCCAATTCCAGGGAACATTCTTCCCCTTGACTGATGGGAACTGGAGCTTCTTCAACAGGGCGGTGGAGCCACAGTTGGAGGAGGAAGAGAGGATGGTGTATGTGGCCTTCTCTGAGTCCTTCTTTGACTCCGCCATGGAGAGCTACTTCCAGGCTGGAGCCCTGCAGCTGACGCTTGTGGGGGACAAGGTATGCCAGGCTTGTCTGAGGCTGGGTGAAGAACGGCCCATGATGGAGGGTTCAGTGACCCTGTCTCATTTCTAATTCCCCTGTTCAGGTGCCAAGTGACCTGGACATGCTTCTGAGGGCCACCTACTTTGGGAGTATTGTTCTTCTGGTGAGTATTGGCTAGAGGCCGGGGGTGTGGACGGGGTTGAAGGTCACCCCACCGTCACAGAAGTTAGGTGGTAGGTGGAGGGTACAGTTGGAGATCTCCAGCGGTGGCTGTAGAGGAAACTGAAAGCTGGCCTTTTGCCTGTGGCCAAGTCCCCTCATCTCGCCAAGCCTGTTCCCACTCTGTGGAGCAGGGTGGCACTGCCCTGCCCTGTCGACTTCACAGAGCAGCTGGGAGATTGGGAGAATCTGAGCTTTCCAAGTGTCGGGCCTTCATTTCTTTACCTTTATTTAATGGGGAGGATGGAAAGAATGAAAACATTTAAAACAAGGGTTTAGGGATATAGCGCAGTTGGTAGAATGCTTGCTGTGTAGGCGTGAAGCCCCGAGTTCTAGCACCATCTGCAAATATTTTTTTTTAAAAAAAGCCGGGCAGTGGTGGTGCATGTCTTTAATCCCAGCACTCGGGAAGCAGAAGCAGGTAGATCTCTGTGAGTTCAAGGCTAGCCTGATCTACAAAACAAGTTCTAGGACAGGCTCCAGCTATAGAGAAACCCTGTCTTTTAAAAACAAAACAAAATAGACACACACACAACACACACACACACACACACACACACACACAGTATATACATACATACACACACATAGTATATACATACATACATACATACATACATACATACATACTTACTCCACAGGGTTGGAGAGATGGTTCAGTGATTCAGAGCACTCACTGCTCTCAAAGAGAAACCCAGGGGTTTGGTTTCCAGCACCCACACAGTAGCTGTCTGGACCTCTAATTCAGGAGGGACCCAGTGCCCTCTTCTGGTCTCCGAGGGGCACTGCATGCATGGTGATAGATAATACAGAGCTACAATTTTGTAAGTGACAGGAATTTGAGTTCGTGTGACTCCACGTCACGCTGGCCTCCTCTACACACATAACCTTGTAGGCATGTCATGAATTTTCAGTGAAGTAAGGCGTGTAATTAGACAGCACCAGCTATGGAGTGCGTGTTCTGTAAAACAGCTGCTGTTGCTGCTGCTGTCATCTGTCAACACAATGGCGGAGTAGTTAAGAGCCTTAAGAGTACGGCTGTGTTCCCAGGCTGCTTGCATTTATCGGTCAGCTCTGCAGCTCAATGACCACATAGACTTTAGTCCTTCTGCTTCAGTTCCCTGGGGGGATGGCTCAGTGAGTAATGTGCTTGCTTTAGACACATGAGCTCGGATCCCTGATCCCTAGCACCCGTGTTGAGAGCTGGGAGCAGAGCTGTCACGCACAGCTCTGGGGAGGGGACAGGAGGATCCCTGGGATTTGCTAGTCAACCTATCTAGCTGGATCGGTGAGCTGCAGGTCCAGGGAGAGGCCCTGTCGCACAAAGTAAGGTTGGAAGTGATAAAGAAAGACACCTAAGTTGGGCTGTAGCAAAAGCATACATTCACGTGTGCACCCGTGTGTGCACACACACATACCGCATGCACATACACAGAATGAGGATAATAGTACCTGGCTCATTTGGTTGAGACTTAAATGAGTCAGAATTATGCTTAAGGGGATGCTTGTTTTTGAGACTGGATCTCATATTCTCATATAGCCCAGGTTGGCCTCAAATTATATATATTCACATACATACACACATAGATAGGTATATAAGTATATGTGTATGTGTGTGTGTGAATGCCTGATCCTCCTGCCTCTACCCTACCTCCCAAAGACTGGGATTACAGGTTTAACTACCACACCTGGCTCAGACTCACACTTAGCAGTGAGTAAGCGCATGTACTTAATAGTATTATGTGGCCCATAGAGCAGCGCAGAGATGAGGGATGTTTAAGCAAAAAGGTCATCCATCCCTGGGGAGGCTCAGCTGGGGTTTGAGTCTGGATTAGCTACTGAGGAGAAAGTGGGTGGGCAGGGAGTCAGGTGTGGGGTGCATGCTATAATTTCACTTGAAGGCTGAGCGGGGGAGCTCTGGAGTCCAGCGTTTCTAGACCAGTCAGGCAACATAGCAAGAGCCCATCTCAAAAGAGAAGGAAGGAAGGAAGGAAGGAAGGAAGGAAGGAAGGAAGGAAGGAAGGAAGGATACTACTTTGACCAACTCATGGGGGCTGGGTGCAGGTCAGAAGGATGTGGGGTGGTAGCACAGTCTGTATTTGCAATCCTTGTCTCCTAAAAGGCTAAGACTTTGTCCCCCCAGTATCCCCAGGGCTCACCAGGTAACAGTTTGGGACTGTGACCCACCTTCCTTACCCCGTCTCCAGAGCCCTACAGTGATTAACTCCCCACTGAAGCTGAAGCTGCAGGCTGTGAGCCCTCCGCGTTGCACCATCAAGCCCTCGGGCACCACCATCTCAGTCACTGCCAGCGTCACCATCACCTTGGCCCCACCCATGCTGCCTGAAGTCGAGCTCTCTAAGATGATCATGGTATGGCCCCAAAATGAGGGTACCTGGGGGTCAGTGAGAAGTAGGTTGTGAGGTGGGCTCCAAACCTTCCCAGTTCCTAATGGCACCGTGCACTTCCCTTCAGGAAGGGCGTCTCAGTGCTAAGATGACACTCCGGGGCAAGGCGCTGCGAACGAAGCTGGATCTTCGCAGGTACGCGGTTGATAAAGATCCTGGGTGGGCCCTTAGCTTCTGAGCCTTAACACCTCCGTTAGTGAGTGACAGCTGCCCAACAGAACCATGGGGCTAAAACCAAGCTCTTCCTGAAGCCTCCAACAAGCTGGGATCTGTCTTTGTTAGTACATAAGAAACTGAACTCAAGCCGGGCGGTGATGGCGCACGCCTTTAATCCCAGCACTCGGGAGGCAGAGGCAGACGGATCTCTGTGAGTTCGAGACCAGCCTGGTCTACAAGAGCTAGTTCCAGGACAGGCTCCAAAGCCACAGAGAAACTCTGTCTCGAAAAACCAAAAAAAAAAAAAAAAAAAAAAAAAAAAAAAAAAAAGAAACTGAACTCAAGTCTGGGTGTTAAGGTTCATGCCTTTAAGCATTCCACAGAGGCAAGTGGATCTCTGTGAGTTTAA
Source organism: Arvicola amphibius (assembly GCF_903992535.2). NCBI lineage: Eukaryota > Metazoa > Chordata > Mammalia > Rodentia > Cricetidae > Arvicola > Arvicola amphibius. The sequence goes on from NC_052051.1 coordinate 13,787,428, forward strand.
GGTCGCTCTAGTCTACATAGTTAGATCCAGGCCAGCCAGAGCTACATAGTGAGCTACTGTCTCAAAATAAATGAATGAATGAATGAATGAATAGAGAAGATTTTAACTCAGGCCTGGAGAAATGGCTCAGTGGTTAGGAGCACTGGCTGCTCTTTCAGATCAATTCCCAGCACCCACATGGCAGCTCAATGCGCATAAAATAAAAATAAATAAATCTTTTTTAAAAAGATTTTTAACTCAAGGATATAGGGATGGCTCAATTGGTAAAGTTCTTACCTTGTCAGCACAAGGACCTGAGTTTGAATCCCTAGAGCCCAAAGGAAAAGCTTTTAATCCCAGTGATGATGACTAGACATAGGTGGATCCTTGGAAGCTCTGATGAGAGCCAGTCTGGCCTCTGAAAGACACTGTCTCAAACAAAAAGTGGGAGGCATCTAAGGACCAACACCCTGGAGGGTGTCTTCTGACCTCGCATGCCCACACATACCCACACCTACACATCCAAGTTCTGTCTTAGAAGACAGCCAAAGATAATCCTACCTCCATCTCTGGAGTGCTGGGATCACAGGCACACACCACTATGTCCTGTTTATGCAGAGCTCGGGAGCTGAACTCAAGGCCTAGGGCATTCTAGATGGCAACACTCTACCAACTGAACCACATCTCCCCAGCCCCCAAAGTACCTTTATCTTTTTTTTTCTTTTGAGACAAGGTCTCACTCTGTAGCATTGGGTGGACTGGCACTCTATATAGTGGGCTGACTTCAAAGTCAAAGAGATCTGCCTCTTGTGTGTTGGGATTACAAATGTGTGTCACCATTCCTGGCTAACAGTGGTTTCTAAAGCAACGCCTCTGCTTTCTCCCAGCATCCAGAAGCAGGCAGAGCAGGTATTATTAGAGACCAGCAAATTGGTTCAGTAAGGCTAAATGACACACCCGCAGTTACACAGCCAAGAGGATGGAAACACTGGTTTGAGCATCAACTTGGGCTCAGTACAATGGTTACCTTGAAGCAAGTCATTTTCTCATTCTAAGGCTCATTTCCTCCTGTGCCGAATACCAGTGAAAATACCATCTTCTCTAGGGCTGAGCCTAGCGTCGTCACCCCTGGCCATGTGCGACTCGGCATTTTATAGTTATAATTAAACAGCTGTACTTCACAATTCAATGGCTACATAGCAGACAGTGCTGATACAGAGGCTGAAACGAAACCAGGAAGGGTAGCAGGGTCTTGGAATCTAGAGGCAGGGTCTAGTCCACATAGCCACGTGGCTTCAGGCAACTTACATCACCTCTGCAGCTTCAGTTTCCTCATGGGTGCCAAATAATTTCTAAAAGTCCCAGATTCTTAGGGCTATGAGTGAGGACTGAGTCACTCTGTGTTTTACAGTATTGCAGCTTGGCCAGGTAATCCTAGCACCTGAAAGGCTGAGGTAAGAAAACTCCTGTGGGTTTGAGCCAAGGCTGCCCTACATAGCAAGACCCTGCCTCAAACATCACCAACAACGAACAATCCCAAGGACCGGAGAGATAGCTAAGTGAATGAGTTCAAGGATGAATGAGCCCTAAAGCCCACCTAAAAACCTGGGGTTTAGGGGTCATGGCTTGTAACCCCAGCACTGGGGAAAACACAGAAGGATCCCTGGGCTCACTCCCCGGCCAGTTTGGCCTAACACGGGAGCTTCAGATCAATGAAGAGAGTCTGTCTCAAAACAGCACGGTGGATGGTGTGTGAGGAAAAATGACCTGAGTTTGACCTCCAGTCTCCATGTGCACATATCCATACACACCCCTACACACGTGTGTACCTTTACCCATGCAAACACACACACACATGCCTACACATGTGTGCATGTGCCTCAGCAGCATATGTGTGTATATTTATGTGATGTTGGGAATAGAAGTGGGCTTTATATATATGCTAGGGAAGAGTTCTGCATCTCCAGCCCAGCATCCATCCTTCCTTCCTTCTTTCTTTCTTCTCGAGACGCAGTTTCTCTGTGTAGCTCTGGCTGTCCTGGAACTCACTCTATAGATCAGGTTGGCCTTGAACTCAAGTGATCTGCCTGCCTCTGCCTCCTGAGTGCTTTTTTTTCTGGTCTGAAATCCACAGAGACCCACCTGCCTCTGCCTCCTCCCAAGTGCTGGGATCGGAGACCTGTGCCTCTGTGGCAGCTCTCAACTTCGGTGTTTGTTTTTTAGTAATAGTTTGTTTTTAATTATCCGTATATGTGTGTGTGTGTGGGTGCCCAGAAGCCAGAATCATTGCCTCCCTCTCCCCCTGGAGCTGGAGTTACAGGCAGTTGTAAACTCTCTGACATGGGTGCTGGTACCCCAGAGCAGTATGTGCTCTTAGTTGCTGAACCATCTCTCTCCACCCCTCTAGTTTTTATTTGTGCACGCGCATGTGTGTGTGTGTGTGCGCCATGTGTGCATGGGTGCCTGAAGAGTCCAGAAGAGCACTTCGACTGTCCTGAAGCCTGAGTTATAAGCCATGTGAGTTTCCAGACATAGGTGCCAGGAACTGAACTCAGCACATGGAAGAGTGCTCTTAACCTCCGAGCCATCTCCCCAGTACCGTGCCCCACCCCAACTCCTTTCTAATCAAAGCTCTAAGCTGGTCTGGTACTCAAAGAAAACTGCCTGCCTTTGCCTTTAGAAAGAAAACTGACTGCTGGCTTTAGGGGTCCACCAGCCTGGCTAGCTTTTTTTTTTTTTTTTTTTTTTTTTTTTTATTAATTTGTGTTGCCGGGGCAGTGGTGGCGCACACCTTGAATCCCAGCATTTGGGAGGCAGAGGCAGGCAGATCTCAGATCTCTGTGAGTTCGAGGCCAGCCTGGTCTACAAGAGCTAGTTCCAGGACAGACTCCAAAGCTACAGAGAAACCTTGTCTCGAAAAAAACAAAACAAATAAATAAAAAAATTAATTTGTGTATATGTGTATGCCTATGTGCATAGGCACTATGTGTGTGGGTAGTTGCATGCCACGGAGTGCCTGTGGTAGTCAAAGGACAACCTGTAGGAGTCCATCCTCTCCTCTACCATGTGTGCCCTAGGGGTCGAACTCAGTCAGGCTTGGTGGCAGGCACCCTTACCCACACTTGAGCCATTTTCCAGCCCTATTTTAAGTGTTTGAATAAGCTTAGTACCCATTTGACAGGCAGTAAACATTGTTGAATGTTGTTAGATGAAGGAAACCATACTTGCTGGGCCATCAGTGGAGTCCTGGCACATGGGCGTTCTTGACAAAGGAAAAGTGGCAGGCCTAAAAAAGGGGGCTCCAGACTGGGCCGTGGTGGTGCACGCCTTTAATCCCAGCACTTGGGAGGCAGAGGCAGGTGAATCGCTGTGAGTTCAAGGCCAGCCTGGTCTGCAGAGTTCCAGGATAGCCAGGGCTACATAGAGAAACCCTGTCTCAAAAAACAAAAAAAATAAAAAATAAAAAATAAACAAAAAAAAGAGAGAGAAAAGGAAAAGGGGGGGGTGGCTCCAAAGACAAGTGTCACTCAAGCATGTATACCTGGGGAATGGCAGCTCCCTGAAAGATGACTAGGTGGGACCTGGAAAGCTGACACTTGGGGCCATCTTTTAGGTAGGCCCAAGAAAAGGATGCCCCCAGGTTTCATGGCCATGGTGCACATTTTCTCCTGCAGGTTTCAGATCTACTCAAATCAGTCTGCGCTGGAGTCTCTGGCAGTGAGTCGGGGATGGCGGTGGGTGGGTCCACTGGGGAGGATGGCAGCTCACACCAACCCACCACCCATGCACTCCTGTCTGTGCCCTTTTCCCCTCAGCTGATCCCACTGCAGGCCCCGCTGAAAACGCTGCTGCAGATTGGAGTGGTGCCCATGCTCAATGGTAGGGGCTGCGGGGGCGAGGAAAGAAGGAGTGGGGGCAGGGGCTTACCTGGGGGGACCCGGCTGAGCTTGCCTCTCCCACCCACAGAGCGGACCTGGCGTGGGGTGCAGATCCCCCTCCCCGAGGGCATCAACTTTGTGCGGGAGGTGGTGACCAACCACGCGGTAAGTAGATTGTGGGTGGGAGGATGCGCTCCAGGGTCTTCCCCTCCCTACAGCACCCAGTGCTTTCTGTCCCCCAAAGCCCCTTCTCCACTAGTTGCTCCTTCCTAGCAACTAGCAAGGGATTTTATTCAGAAACAAGCCGTGCTATAGCGGAGATACACCTCAAAGGAGCTGGGCCCCCCTGAGATCTCTCAATTACGTCTTTGTTTGGAAAAGCTGTCTCCAAACTCCTAAAGGACAGAGTGAGACTCCCTGTCCCCTTCCCAGGGCTTCCTCACCGTTGGGGCTGACCTCCACTTTGCCAAAGGGCTTCGAGAAGTGATTGACAAGAACCGTCCTGCCACCGTTGTGGACTCCAGTGTCACCCCACCCTCTGTAGCGGCTGCCTGAATCCTTCATCCCTCCCAGGCAGCTGGCATTCAGGAATTGAGTCTTCTCGGCATCAGCCCTGGCCCCCTTGTACCCATAGCCTGTAGTGTCCCCAATGCCACAGAGAAGAATTCAGTTGGAAGCTATACCCGATTTAATTTCATAATCACTCAGCCATCAATTACAATCCATCCACCCCTCTTCTTGGGCTGCCCTAGAGCTCTGTTGGGGTCCTGGGATGGGGCATTCATTAAGCAGGTGAGGGGAGGTCAGGCCACCGCACGGTGGTGGCGGGAACAAAGTGCTCACTGCCCCTAGGCTGTCTCTGTGAAGCCCTGAGGCCCAGGCTGGGATGCACAGGGCTGTGGTAAGTTGGGGACAGTGTTAGAGCAGGACCTGCCCCACAGGGGCATTTTGCATAAAGGAGGACCCCTCTCTCGGCTGAGAGAGGCTGGGAGGGGCTGGAGGACTGAGAACTTCCATGGGTCCCCTCAGTAAGGCTCCTTGTTTAGGAATCGAGAGAACATGGTGAAGGCAGCTCGGGGTTTGTCCGTGGGGACCATGTGTCCAGCGCCCTGGGGAGCACAGCTTTATGAGATTCCAATCCCCAATACTTATCACCCTTCCCCCCTGGTACTTCATCCCAAGGCCTTTACTCCCCTCTTCACCCTGAAAGCTTGCCCTGATGCACCAGTGGTGACCCAGAAGAAACAAAAGCCAGAGGGTAAAGAAGGGAGGTCCCACCACTGTCCCTCCGGCCTCAGCTGCCCCTCGCTAGGCTCCAAGTCCTACCTTGATGGTGATGAAGGTAATGTGGGAGAACTCCTTCACAAAGCCGGCTACCTGCTCTCCACTCTCCCCGTAGTCCACCAGCCAGGGCCGACGCTGCACCTCCATCTGGCCCATCGGGAAAGACATCAGCCAGTGGCTCCTGCCAGCCTTGCCCACAGCTGTCCTCGAGACCACAGGACTGGAGAGTCCTCTCCAGGTGTGCCCTCTACAGATGAGAGTCACTCCTGGCACCCCACCCCCCAGCACAACCTTACCTTCTGGTTGAGGGAATCCACAAACCATTCATCCCCCATGAAATTGCAGGCCATGTCCACATCGCCATTGTACAGTAGGATCTGGTATTTCTGGAGTAGGAGAAGGGGAAGACAGAAGTGTGGGATTGGCCTAGGCCCTCAGCCCTTCCCTGGTTCAAGCCCTACCTTCCTGGGAACGCAGAAGCCCAGCTAATAGTAGGAACCTGAAATTCTCGTGTTTTCTGATTGCATACTACATGTCCAGTAAGCACCAGTCAAACGCTTTTACTGTCTAGGGAGGAAGATACCTCCATCCCCCAAATGAGACAGTCTCATCACGGAGCCCAGACTGTCTAGAATTTGAAGTCTCTCCTCAGTCTTCCCAGGGCTAGCCTTACAGTTATGACTCACCATGCCCAGATGATTAGTCTCATTTTACAGACAGAGAAAACATTGCTGGGAATGCATAAGACACTTTCCCAGAGCTGGGCATGTTGGCACACACCTGTAATCCCAGAACTGGAGAGGCTGAGACCGTTTTGCTGTGTTCAAAGCTAGCCTGGGCTACATAACAAGACTGAGTCTCAGAATAGCAACAGAAAAACAAAACAAAACAAACAAAAAACAACAACAACAAAAAAACAGCCACCAGGGCGTGGTGGGGCGAGCTCTGAATGGCGCCCCACCTGACCTGCTGCTCTAGAACCTAAGGCTACCATGGCGGAAAGCTTCAGAAGCCGCGGAGGCTGGAGCCTGCTGTGCTGCGCCCACATACCTGTGAGCTGAGCAGCTTCAGGTACTGTGAGTTCATGCTTTGGTAGAGACGGCGGTACTGTAAGTTCACCACGAAGCTGTCGGGAGCACATGCATAGGATGCAGAAAAAAACAGACACAGAGGAGGCCAGTCAATCAGAGCTTTCTGATTCCCAGCGCTGGGTCTACTACCTCTCCTTGTAGGTCTCCTTATCCGAACCGAGCTGGCACTTAGAGATTCTCAACCCACCCAAACTTTGGAGATGTGTGGGTGCATCTTTTGGTTGTTAGAATGGCTGGGATACAGCTGGCTTTAGTGTGAAGGAACCAGCAGGTGTGGAAGCTGTAACAGCTGGTAATGACAGAGTAGAGGATGGGCACTGACCAATCAGGAAAGACCTCACTAGGCTCTGATGAGCTAGGTCTACCCTTTTACTTGATGGGGTCACAGAATGAGCAGCGCTGGGTGGCAGTGGAATGGAAGTTGGGACAGCACCTATGCACTAAATGTCAGTAAAGGATCTGATGATAACTAATGTGGCCACCTCCAAGTTAACTGAATGTCAATCAAGATGGAGGTCAAGGCCATTAAATACTCTGCCCAGCTAATTTTCACCCTGAATGTCCACACCGCCCGCTTGGAGGAGGAGCCCTAGCTGCAGGACCCCCGTGAACCCTGCTGATGCCACCTCCTGAATCATGAGTGGCCACAGAAGCTCACTTGCACATGTCCCAGCGGGGCAGCTTCTCGGGGATGTGGAGGGCCTTCCGAACATACGGGTTGTTGAGGTAGGTGGAGGGGGCTGTGGTGTTGGTGCAGGGGGGATCCAAGCGTACCTTGTCCCCAGAACGGAGCAGCAGTGCCTGGGAGCATGGACACAAGGTGAGGGCCTTTACTTCTCTGCCCCGCCTACTCCCCCAGGGAAAGCCCATGCCCTCACATACCTGATGATAGGGCCGCTTGAGTGGCAGGCGAGTGAAGAGGTTGCCGAAATCATGAATCACAAGAGTGTCCTCATATCTGAAAGATAAATACATGAGATGGGTGCTGGGCCTGTAGAGGCCGTTGGGGTTGGCCCCAGGCATAATCAGCAGCACCTACCTATCACCGCCGGGCACCCCACCAGCACACGGAGCGTAGAGATTGTAGATGTTGAGGCCAGATTTGCCCACAATTCGAGACACTTCCTGGAGCTGTGCCAACATACCATCATGTTTTTTTGGATCCGTGACCCTCCATGACCTACCCATCCCCCCTCAAAATTAGCTGCTGTCCTACCTCATCTCCTGTCACCACCCTTCACCCACTTTATTCCACAGACCCCAAAGCTCACTGGAAGCAATCTTCAAGACCTGGGTCCAGTCCTAGCACCGCCGTTCCCTGCCTTGTGACTTAAGGCAAGTGGCTTAAGCATCCTTGGCTTCAATTGTCTCACTGGATTTCGCAGAGACCACCACAGTATGGAAAGGTCCAGGACAGAGAGGCTGTGAAGTGGGCTGGAGCTACAGCCCAGTTGGTAGAGTGCTTGTCGTGTGTGCATTAGGCCCTGGGTTCAAACCCCAATACCACCAAAAGGAGCCGCAATGGAGCTAGAGAGATAGGGGATTCCCAAGGTGAGGTGTGAGCTGCATCTCAGGACTAGGGTAGAAGGGCGGAACCTCACGTTGTTGATGCATTCTGGGTCTTTGTTGTCATAGAAGTTGCACTTGTTCTGAGAGCAGCAATGGGTCTGGAGCAGAGTCCAAAGCCTGCAGATCAAAGTGCTCAGGCTGAGGGAGGGCGGAGGCGCTAAGCGGTGTAGAGAGGCGCTAGGCGGTGAGGCACTGTCCCTCCCCCTCCAGCCTCCTCAGACCCTGACCCCAGGGGAGGAGGAATGATAAGACAGGGTTCGGTGTGTAGGCGGTTAAACCCAGTTCTCAAGAACATGCCCCCAATCCCTACAGAGAGTCTTCCTAGGGGCCCCTTTAAAATGAAAAAAAAAAAAGGAAATGTTTTTGAGACCAGGTTTTTCTAGGTAGTCTGGGTTCAAGGTCTAAACTCACTGTGCAGCCCAGCTGCCTATTTCCAGGTATCGGCTGGGGGCTGTTTTCCACCATGCCCAGACTCCTTACTTCCTCTACATCTTGGTCTCTATTCTTGGCCTCTAAGCATCAAACCCTTTGTTTGGCCAACCCTACCTACTCATAAATCAGAGCAGGAATATCATGTGCTGGAGGACAGATCTGAGATCTTAGGATTTGCCCCACCCTTGACGTTGCCCAACCATCCCTCTCCCGTACCTGTTCCCCAGAAGACCATGGTAGTAGGCAAAATAGACCAGGGAGTTATCATTCTGTTCATAGGAGGCAAGTCCATTGCCCACAGCCAGCCCCTATGAAAGAGCCGGAGTTCTCAGTTCATCTGAAGGGTGAGGATGAGGGGACCCTCCCTTGACCTGCAATCTAGAAGCTGAAATCAATCCAGAGTGGTTTGTGGGGGTGGGGGAGGTCACTCAATCTAAAGAAACGTAAGTGGCAGCCCGGCAGGTGAGCTTCCGGTAGTAGGAGGCATGCAAGCTGACAGAGTAGTTAGCTCAGAGGCCGACTAGCAGGCTGTGAGGGAGCGCCTAGCCTCGGCTGACCTAACTAATCCAAGGTCACGGCCCCAAAGTGTCTCTCCTCCCTCCTGTAGCTGTCTTGCACCTGAAGGTTCATGCTGGGATCCTGCATGACCAGTACAGCCAAGGTAGGGATGTAGATGCCAGCGTAGCTCTCCCCCGTCAGAAAGAGTTTGTTGTCCTTGTACTCCGGAAAGAGGCGAAAGAAATCTTTCAGGGCTTCGAAATTGTTCTGAGCCACCTGGGGACGGTGAGATGGGAGAGAGAGAAGACCTGAGGTTTAAGCTGGAGAGATCTTCAGAGATGGCGAGCCCAGCCCACTTTATTTTGTGGAAGAGGAAGTGACTTTGTAATGAGCCTGCCACAGGTCACATGACAGAGCCGAAAGTGGACTCTGAGGTCGTGCTGTCTCCCCTATCATGCTATCTTTAGGGAGGCAGCGAGAACGGGGCAGGTGGGCAGGCGCCAGACTCACCTCTGTGTCGTTGGTCACGTAGGTCTTGTCGTCTGAGTAGGAAAAGCCCACTCCGGCTGGGGACTCAATATACAGCATGTTGGCGATCTAGAGGGAAGGGGGGAATGAGTGGAAGAGTGTTCCCTGCCCCTGCAAGTACCCAGACAGCCCTGCAAGACCCACAACTGCAGGTGTACCAGATTCCAAGAATAGGGGTTGTACTCCAGGGTAACACCGTCTGGCTGGATCTGGGGAGGAAAGACAGCTGTGTGAGTCCCATTGGGCAGCTGGGTGGAGAGAAAGAGCCACAGTGCCAGGCTCTTTTTTTCTTTCTTTCTTCCTTCCTTCCTTCCTTCCTTTCTTTCTTTCTTTCTTCCTTTCTTTCTTTATTGTTTGTTGGTTGGTTGGTTGGTTGGTTGGTTTTTGAAGACAGGGTTTCTCTGTAGCTTTGGAGCCTTCCTAGAACTCGCTGTGTGGACCAGGCTGGCCTCAGACTCACAGAGATCCCTCTGTCTCCACCTCCCCAGTGCTGAGATTAAAGGCGTGCGCCTCCACCGCCCCGCAGGCTCTTTACATATTGCCACACTCCCGAGAGGTACAGAAAGTTAGGCCAAGGGTCAGATAAAACAAAACAAAATAAAATTGTAGGTTTTTTGTTTGTTTTGTTTTTGAGGCAAGGTTTTTCTGTGTAACAGTCCTGGTTGTCCTGGAACTCACAGAGATCTGCCTGCCTCTGCCTCCTAAGTGCTGGGACTAAAGGCCTGTGCCACCACTGCCCGGCTCAAAACAGAATTGTTAAGAAGGAAAACAAACTCGGGAAGCCACAGGTTCCTTCCTTCCCCCCCCCCACACCCCTCCTGCCTTTTCCCTTGTCACTTCTTTTCCTTGTTTCCGGCCTCTCTCTCTCTCTACTCTCCTGTCCTCTCTCACAGCGGAGAACAGGGCTCAACTCACCAGAAAGGGGCCGTGCTCTGTAAGGAACCCATCTAGGGAGCTGCAGCCAGGACCCCCGTTGAGCCAAAGCACTACCGGGCTGTTCTTCGGGTCTTTCTGCGACTCCACAAACCTAGGAAGGGTGCAGGGCAGGATTGATGCAAGTAAGAGACCCTGTCCGCCCGCCCAGCTATCAAGCCCTCCTCGGCAGGCAGGGCCGCACACCAGTAATGAAAGTGCTTCGAATCCGAGGCTCTGAGGTAGCCGGAGTACTGCCTGAAACTGGGTTGTTTGGCCAGGCCGGGGAGGCAATCGATTTCATCCTGGTCCGGAGCCGCTTCGCCCCTGGATGCCCAGGACACAATCAGCAGCAAGAGCAGTGGAGACAGCGCGGCTCGGAGCATCTGCGGGAGGAAGTATCGGCAGAGGATGTTTACCAGTCCCCCAGCTCCTTTGAGCTTCGGTGCAGCAGTCCCTGGGGAGAAGCTGTCGCGCAGCTCCCGGAGAAGCACTTACCCGGGTCCAGCTCCCAGCCGCAGAGCCTCGATCTCTGCCCATCGGTCCGGGAATCTCCTTACCTCTGCTTCCTTGCGTCCTTGCTCTCCAGAAGGCGCCGGTGGATTGGAAGTCATGTGTAGTCCTAGTCACGTGAACGCCCGCATCACGTGAGAGCTTGGTCATGTCCACTTTTTTTTTTCTTGTCTGCCGGCCTGAGGGTCGGGAGCGGTCAGTTACCTGGCCAAAGTACACAGCTCCTAGGGTTATTAGCCAGGGTGCCAGAGATCAGATGATCTTGGTGTTGACAAAGTTTCCCAGGCTCCTGGGGACATGTTACTGGCGAGATGCCGAGAAAGCGGCGCTAGGACCCCTAGGCAGAGCCGGGGTTAGGTAGGCAAGGGGGAAATGCCTTACATGGTCCCCCACGGTCACCATGTGAGCCCGCCGCCCAAAATAGCCCTTGGCACGAGCGGGCTTGCCTCATGGCGGGGAGATGGCTGCTGCCTCCGAACCCGTAGGGTTGGGTGACCCACGGGGTCCTGCGCGCCCGGAGCCCCCTCCCACCCGCTTCCATCAAGTTCACGGAGCCAACATCCGCGTGGACCCGTCGGGAACGCGAGCCACACGCGTGGAGAGCTTTGCCCACGGTGTGTGCTTCAGTCGCGAGCCCCTAGCCCCGGGCCAGGTATTCCTAGTGGAGATAGAGGAAAAAGAGCTGGGCTGGTGCGGGCATCTGCGTCTTGGCCTGACCGCTCTGGACCCTGCCAGCCTGGCCGCTGTGCCCGAGTTTTCACTGCCTGACCTGGTCAGCCTTGGTCACAGCTGGGTCTTCGCTATCACACGCCACCACAACCGCGTGCCCCGGGAGGGTCAAGCATATGTAGAGTCAGCGGCCCCCAGCCGCCCCCAAGCCCTCTTGGTTGAACCCTATCTGCGCATCGAGCAGTTCCGAATACCCCGGGACCGCCTGGTGGGCCGCAGCCGGCCAGGGCTCTATAGCCACCTCTTGGATCAGCTCTATGAACAAAATGTGCTGCCTCCTACAGCGCGCCGTAGCCGCCTGGGTGTTCTCTTCTGCCCACGTGAGGATGGGACCGCCGACATGCACATCGTCATCAACGGGGAAGACATGGGTCCCAGTGCCCGAGGGCTGCCAGCTGCCCAGCCCCTCTACGCTGTGGTAGATGTGTTTGCCTCCACCAAGAGTGTGCGCCTGGTCCAACTGGAGTATGGCTGTAGGTATTCCACCTTACCTGGCTTAGTGTAGGGACAGGCACCCGCTAGGACACCACAGCCAGCTGGCAAGGCCTGAGATTGTGCAGCACTAGTTTTGAAGATGGAGAATCTGGTCTCACCTAGGCCATCCATCTGCTTGTGGCTTTTACACACATCGCTTCTTGGCTGTGGGCCTGCACCAGTATACTCAGCTGCTTGACTGAGACCCCACAGGTCCTTTTAGCCTGGACAATGTTTCAATAGGATAGGGATTTTTGTTTTGTTTTTGTCTTGGAAACCAAGTCAGGGTCTCATGCATGCTAGACAAACACTCTTGCTGTGCTGCATATCCCAACCCCTAAGACAGGGATTCTAAAACCAGTTTTAGACCTGAGGGTTCTTGAGAAATTTGTGAACTTATTTATTTTTGTTTTCTGAGACCTACTTTGTACCTCAGGCTGGTCTGGAACTTGGTCTTTCAGGCAGGACTCAGACTTTCAGACACCCCTTTCTGCCTCAGCCTGCTGAGGGTTGGGGCCATTACATTCAGCTATGAGTTCGTGTGTCTTTATTAGGAAAATGCTCACAGATTTGGACCTCTTGGCTTAGAGCCACCACAGACCTCAGATTGAGAACTTTTAATTCTGAAGTCTGGTTCATTGTAGCCCAGTAAGCCTTTCACTGAAACCTCTGGTCACGCGTCTGAATGTGTTGCGCTGGAACCTGCAATATACTGGGCTGTGGTTGCACAGGCAAATCAGACACAAAGCTGAGTAAAGGGTGAAGGAATCAGACTCTGTTGCAATAGAAGCAGGTGTGTAGACAAAGGCTCAGGAAGAGGTGTATGTCAGCTATCTATACAAGCAGCCCCGCCAGGCAGGCTGAGCCTGAGAGCAGAAAGTAATTCCCGGGTTGATGGCACTAGGAACCAAGATGTAGATCTCCTCAGCCCTGTTGTCACCTCCCCCAGATGAGTTTGTCTCTGACAGTCCTCTCTCTACAGTGCCGTCCCTGCAAACTCTGTGCCGTCTAGTGATCCAGAAGAGTGTGGTGCACAGGCTGGCCATTGATGGGCTCCACCTGCCCAAAGGACTGAAGGATTTCTGCAAGTATGAATGAAGGCCTGTGGTCACCGGAGCAGAGCCACAGAAGTGCCATCCTGCCTCCAGAGCAGTGGCAGATCCGAAACTGGCCACATGGTTAATGATCAGGGTCAGAAATAAATAGCCAATGTTGATGTTCTGAGCATGGGAGGGTCTCCTTGTCTCTGCAGCTCTGGGGCAGCCACTTCTAGAGTCACCTGGCCAGAGAGAGTGTTTTAGAATCTGTCTAGATCAGGGCTCCATAGTGTGCACGCTCCTTTGAATTATCTAGGACACTTGGTCTCACACACACACACACACAGCTTCCATATTCTCCTTTGGTTTGTGGTTTGTCAGGGATTAAACCCAGCCATCATGGCTTTTTGTGTTGTTCTGTTTTAGGCAAGGTCTTGCCTGCAGCCTAGAGTGGCCTTAGACTCCCATATTCTGATATTATTATAGGTGTGGGCCTCCATGCCTGATTTAACACTTGTTTTGTAAAAAGCCCCTTTAAAGAGTCTAATAAATGGTCAGAGTGAAGAGCATTTCACTAGATCAGAGGTTTTACCTTTGGGAAATATTATATTTACTGCTTTATTTTTGATTTGTTTGAGACAGGGTCTGAGTCTGTAACACGGGATCTTGAACTATGGCAGTCCTATCTCAACCCAAGAGCCCAGGCATGGCCGACTAGTTCTGGCTCTGTCTTTTGCAGGACTAGGCACTGAGTTTAGTGCCCAATCCTGATGAGTACTGTACCACCAAACCATTCCCCAGCCTTCCTCCAACCCTTTGAGGACGGGTCTCAATACGTCGCCCTTGCTTATGTGAGACTCACAAGGATCTGCTTGTCATTGCCTGGAATGCTGGGATTAAGGGGTGTACCCCCACACCCAGCTGCCAGCCCCCTTTTTAGTTATCATTTAGGACAGAGTCTCATTGCCCAGGCTTGCCTTAAACTTGTGATCCCTCTGCCTCAGCTTCTCAGGTAGCTGTTTCCAGGCTGTTCTATTAGGCCTGACTATGTTGTCTTCAGGAACATAAAAATATTGATACATAGGTCTGTCCTTGGCATTCTGTGGTTGATTTAAGATGGAGTAGGACCCTAGTGTTATTTAAAGTCTCCCAGAGCCTGTGCTGGCCACCAGTGACCTGAGCCAACCATGTCGTTTTCCAGGGGAAAACAAGCCAGCAGGTGAGAATATATTTGTGTGAGGACAAATAGCAAATGCTTCTTATTTTATTCATTTATTTGTTTACTTATTTTAGAGACAAGGTTTCTCTTTGTAGCCCTTGCTGTCCTGGGACTTGCTCTGTAAACCAGGCTGGTCTCAAGCTCAGAGATCCACTAGCCTCTGTCTCCTCTCCTGAGTACTGAGATTCAAAGTGTGAGCTGCTATGCCTGGCTCTAGCAAATGATTTTAAACAACAACAACAGAAGAGGGTCTGCTGAAGAGATGGCTCAGTGATTAAGAGCACTGACTGCTCTTCTGGAGGTCCTGAGTTCAATTCCCAGCAGCCACATACTAGCTCATAGCCATCTGAAAGGGGATCTGATGCCCTCTTCTGGCATGCAGACATACATGTAAATAGAGCTATCATATACATAAATACATCTTGAAAAAAAAAAAAAAAACCAAGAGGGTCACCTGAACTCCAAGAGTTTGCCTTCGAACTGGTCATAAAGTGGAGAATGACCTTGGATTTCTGATCCCCCTGCCTCTCCCACCTGAATGCTGAGATCACAGGCCGGTGCCCATGCTCGTTTTGTGTGGTAGCAGATGATTGAATGAATACCTTGACTCACACTGTAAGACACAAAAGCACTGGCCTCATTTATTTCTATCTCTGACCGTTAGCTCCACAGGGATACTCTTATATCACCCTCACAACTCCTGGGGAGGCAGGGGGCAGTATCACCCCCATTTTGCCAATGAGAATTTTTTGTTTTGTTTTGTTTTTCAAGACAAGGTTTCTCTGTGTAACAGTCCTGGCTGTCTTGGAACTTGCTTTGTAGACCAGACTGACCTCTAATTCACTGAGATCTACCTGTGTCTGCCTCCCTGGGATTAAAGGCGTGCGCCATCACGGCCTGGCTGTAGATGGGGATACCGAGTAACAAAACTGTCTAGGTGAAGCCAGGTGTGGTGGCACACACCCACATTCCCAACACCTAGAAGGCTGAGACAGGAAGATCAAGGATTTGAGGCCAGTTACACAAAAGCAAAAACAGACTGAGCATGGTGGTTCACGCCTTTGATCCCAGCAAACAAGCAGGAGACAGGCCTGGCACAGGAAGTAGACCATAGGAAGTCCAGGCCAGCCAGGGCTATTATAGTTTGATCCTGTCTCAAAAAACAATAAAAATCAAATAGAAACCAAACAACTTGAACGTGGTTCTGAGGCAGCGCTCAGTTCTCGCATCTGCAAAGCCCTGGCTTCTGTCCCCGCAAAAGAAGAGAGCAAAACAAAACCACCCGTCCAAGTTGATCCTGACGAAGATAATGAATGAAGAGTCTGGAACATCCTGATCCTGGTCCAGTGTCCCCTGGTCCATCTAACCCCCTCCCATTGTGACATACATGTTCTATAATGAACAGGTTAGTATTGTGAGGTAGGGTCCGGGTGTAGAGGGGACTTTGAGGTGACATTGTAGAAAACTGGAGAGTCGGGCAGGACTAGAGCAGTTCCCTCACAGATAGGGACTTTGGGGCAGCCATGTCCTACTTCATGTCTCCACAAACTCATCTGGGGCTTCTATCTTCTGGCCAAGGTGAGAGGGGGGTCCCGGAACTGGAGGGGACACCACAGCTTCCTACGTGAAGTTGCTTCCTGGTTTTGGGGAGGAGGTTCTGCTGGATTTTTTGGGCTGACTTTGGAATCAGTTTTCTTGGAAGAGAAGATATTCAAAAGGCCCTGCCACTTACTAATTACCCACTTGCTCACTTATTTAACAAACACTTCCCCATCACCTGCAGAACTGGGACTGGCTGGAGCTATGGATATGTAATGCTTACATTCCATTCCCAACCTCTGACAGTCCTCTTGGGCTGGTTCTGATTGCTCCTGTTCCCAGGCCCTGCCCCTCAGGGCCTCTTCC
This sequence comes from Arvicola amphibius, assembly GCF_903992535.2. Taxonomy (NCBI): domain Eukaryota; kingdom Metazoa; phylum Chordata; class Mammalia; order Rodentia; family Cricetidae; genus Arvicola; species Arvicola amphibius. Next base: position 13,803,476 of record NC_052051.1, read on the forward strand.
TCCGAGAGACCAAGAATAACATTCCATCTCATTCCTGTCTCTGCAGGTGGGGCTGCTGCTTCGGGTCCGTCCCTTGGTCTCTATAGTTCTGCAGAGCCAGTGGTGGTGGCGTCTGGTGGATTAGGTCCACTCAGCCAGAAAGCTGAGCAGGTGGTACCTGCTGCCCAGGTCTGGGGCCCTACCTTGGCAGTGCCTGAAGCCAGGGGCTGCTCTGGGGGTGCTATCTGGGAGACACTGCGGAAAGAACACAACCGATACTGCCCCAAATTGCCCCCCATGAGGCAGCTGGAGACCCTGAGCTGGGCAGACCCCTGCTCCCGAAGCAGAGCTCCCCACCTGGGTGGCCCTAGCAGACCCCGGCCCCTGCTGCTGTGTGGGCTGTCACCAGGGGTTCTGACGATGTCCTCCGAGGCAGGTGGGAAGGAGGCTGGCTCCCAACCTGACATCTGCATCCTTACCCTAGCCATGATGATTGCGGGCATCCCCACCGTGCCTGTTCCAGGTCTGCGGGAAGAGGACCTGATCCGGGCAGCTCAAGCTTTCATGATGGCCCATCCAGAGCCAGAGGGAGCTGTGGAGGGGGTGCAGTGGAGAAGGCACATGGCCTCTGGACAGATGCTTCTAGTGAGATCCAGGAGGGACTCCTGCTTGTAGCCAGATGAAATAGCATGAGATGCATAGGGTGGCTTCTCCGTATGGTTTTTGGGCAGATAAGGTTGGGGATGGCTATGGCAGGGATGGGAAGAGGGTGTGGCTAATTGAGCCATCCCTGATCAATTGCACTGCTTTGTTGGGACTCCCTCCCCACGCATGAGATACCACCCAGAGAGATCTGACCAGGTTAAATGAAGTTACCTAGGTAGGAAGCCCTATTTAGAGAGTAGATGCTTATTTTATATTGAGGAACCTGAGAAATTTTTAGTTCTAGACATTGTGGATTTTCCTCTTGCCTTGTGTCCTGCCTTCCTGAAGACAGACAGGGCTGTAGGCAAATGATGAAAACGTGGCTGAGCAAACCCTATGACTTCAGACAACTCCTCTTTAATACGACCCACCCTGTAAGGATGCCCACTTTACAGATAAATGGAGACTTAGAGAGCTGCCTGCTGGGAGTCTCACAGCTAGCAAAGCAGAACCAGACCTAAAAAAGGTAAAAAGAAGAGAAGCAACACCTGCACACAGCCCCGCCCTGTGCACACAGCCCCGCCCTGTGCACACAGCCCTGCCCTGTGCACACAGCCCCGCCTTGCCAGTTCTCCTTTCGTCCCTCTCAAGGACCAGGTATAAAGCAGACCACAGGACAAGTGTGGGGATACAACATTCACTTTATTGATCTCAGGGTGGGTTGGGAAAAACTGGGAAGCCTGGCTGACTCACCCAGCAGCCTCTTCCTTTGTGGGAAGGCTCCAGAGCTGGCATTAGGTGAGCCATCTCATGACTGGGGAAGTAGTTACCAACACTGAGTCTTCAACCTCATCACCCCCCTTCTCTCTCAAGGAATTACTTGTTAACAGAAATTTCTTGAGCTATATTTTCCTTGTGAAAAAGTTGTCAAATCTGAAGCCAGAATGTAGAACAAAGCCCATATTTGACCATCAAAGCCCACAAATATTTACTACTGACCCCTTAACAGAAAACATTTTCTTTCTTCTTTTTCTTCGTTTGTTTGTTTTGTTGTTGTTTTGTTTTTTGAGACAGTTTCTTTGTAGTTTTTCAGCCTGTCCTAGAACTTGCTCTGCAGAACAAGCTGGCCTCAAACTCACGGAGATCGCCTGCCTCTGCCTCCTGAGTGCTGGGATGAAAGGCGTGCGCCACCACTGCCCAGCCAGAAAACATTTTCTGACACCTGTTTGATGCATTCTAGATAGAAGACTGGAGTAGAACAGAGGACTTCCGGAGGAAGCACAGCTGTGTGCAGAGGGGCGGAGCTGAAGGTACATATGTACATGAACACTTCAGGGCAGCAACATGACCAAAGTCAAGCCTGGTGACACAGGCCTGGAATCCCACTCACTCAGGAGGCTCGTAAGTTCAAAGCCAGCCTATCCACAGAGTGAGTTCACGACTAGGCTGGGCAACCTTGTGAAGTATCGCAAAATAAAAAGAGGCAGTGGTCAGCACTTGGGAGACAGAGGATCAGGAGGAGTTCAAGACCAGTCTCAACTACATACTGAGCTTCAGGCCAGCCTAGGCAACCTAGTGAGGCTGGCTGCCTCAATAAGAAATAGAGGCAGTGGTGGTGTCTGCCTCACATATGTGCTGCTGGGTTCAGACTGGGTATGTCTGTGTGATCAGAGCTGTACCTGCTCGTAAGGGCCGATCCAACTGTCGGCGAGTTCTCGAAGGGTGCTGTAGCGACGTTCGAATTCCTCCTGGCTACAGTGCTGCAAGAGCCGGCCTACCTCCTCAGTGAGGAGGGTCACGGCCAAGTGCTTATCCAGGGCAGCACTCCACTTGCTTCCCAGGATGCTGTCTAGACTGGTGGCACAGCCTGAGGTCCACGGAGCCTGCAGCATGTCAGGCTGGAGCACCTGGTGGCGGGCACTGAGCATGGCTAGGATGTGGCGGCAGGGCAGGTGGAAGGCTTGGTTAAAGTAGCAGCTGCAGCTGGCCGGGGACTGGAGCTGGACGTTGTGCGTATCCTCCAGAATCTGTATGTTCACTTTTTCTGAGCCAGAGCCAATGAGGTGCATGGATTTCTGGACGACGGCGAGCTCACCTAGGCAGAGCTGGGCGGCCGGTCCTGTGCAGATGGCATTGAGGGAGTGCTGGATACGGGCTTCCACCAATTGCTCTGTGCTGGGGCTTTCCGGGCTCTTGTCTGCAGGAGCGGGACTGTCCTCGGGAGTCACAGTCAGGCTGAAGCTTGCACTGTCAGAAGGGTTCTGCTGCATGTATCGGAACACAGAGGCCATGCCTTGTTTCTCAAATGGGGTAGTACCAAAAAACTGACTGAGGATGTGGGCTGTGACCTCCAGGCTCTGGAAGTATCGGTTGCTCTGGGCTCGGCTTCTCCAGCGGTGGGCCAGCCAGATGCGGTCATTGAGCAGCCAGTGTGAGCGGAGCTCAGGTAGCCTGGCGGGGGGGATGCAGTCGCTCAGGAGTGTGTACAGCTTCCTCAGGTTGCCAGCTGTGGCCGAGCACATCGTGCTCTGCAGGGAGGAGAGAAGCACACTTTGTACTGGCTGCTCGAGGGACAGCTGATAGAATTTACCCTGGAGGAACTTACAAATGTGGAAGGCTGAGAGCAAGACCTCAGCGGTGGGGAACTCCATGGTCAGGGTGGGCAGCAGAAGGAAGTGGGGATCCACCAGGATGGTGCAGACTCGTTCCCAGGCTGGGTTAAACTTTTTGAACACCTGGAACATCTGGGCCAGGCCTTTGGCATCTTCATTGGTAGGGATAGCAAAGTACACCACTCGGGCAAGAGGACCCTCAAGCTGTACCCGGGGTCCATCTACCAGGAAAGTGTATAACACCTTGCCTCTTGGGTTATAGGTCCGGTGTAGAAATAAGACCTCGGGGAAATGAGCAAAGAGGTCTTGCATGAAGCAGCTTTGGTAGCTGAAGGCATCTAGCTGAGGAGTCTTGCTAACCTGGTGCAGCAGTGTGGGTGGGCTCGAGTCCTCAATAAGATGTCCGTTCATCATTGTCAGGGCCATGGAGGAGCAGGGAGGGATCTAAGGCCCACGCTAGGATGCTTCTTCTGCAGGACTGCCGTCAGGAAAACATTACATTTCTCAAGTGCCACGGAATTTGATGTCTGAAGTTAGACTGCAGTTTTAGATTCTGTTCCAGATGGACCTATGGAAAGAAAGAGACACTTAAAACAGTGAGGACCTGGCACTTCGATTATTTATATGGACAATAGTTCAATATCTATCAAATGTTTACTATGTATCTTCTAGGGGCAGATACACAACTAGCCAGTGAAGGTACATTGAATAATGGTTATAAAAACCACAAAAATGAGAAACAGGTCAGAGTGTATGTTGGGGTTGGCAGGACACATTAGCTAAAGTGGGAAGGCCTCTCTAGGGGAGGTTACCCTGGATATAAGATGTAAATAACAAGCCAGCCATAGAAACATATGGTTCCCAGGGACTCAAATAGGCACAAAGCCAGGTGTAGTGGTGCACACTTGTGATCTAAGCTACCTAAAAGGCAGAGGCAGAAGGATCACCAGGCCAAAGTCTGCTAGACCAGTGTAAGACCAGTGCAGGCAATTTAGGGAGAGAGAACCTGTCTCAAAACACAAAACCCTAAACACACACACACACACACACACACACACACACACACACACCAAAACCCAAACCTAACCCAAAGGACTGGGTGTGGTAACACACACCTGTAATCCCAGCACTTGAGAGGTGGAGGCAGCCAGATCACCTCAAGGTCATATTGAACTATGAGGTCCTGGTCTTAAGAACTCTCAGGGCTGGGGGATATAGCACATTGACAGTACAGGGGATGGAAAAAACATGGCCTTTATTATTTTTCGACACAAGGACACTCCTGTGTAGGCCTGGCTTGCTCCTACCCCACAGCAATCCTCTCGCTTAAGCTTTCTAAGAGCTGGGATTCAGGTATGTATCGCCACAAACACCACTTCTTTTTAAAAATATCATTCTGGATATTTGTATAGCCTTTATGTTCACAAATTCTTGTAAATTCTTACAAACTGTTTCTTTTGGTCCTGATATATACCAGAAAAAAAATCGCTCAAAATTTTCTGTGAAATATTGGGCTAGTCAGTGACCCTCTCTGAAACTGAATTCCTGTCGCTGTAAACCGGGGCTAACAGTTGGGTGTAGCGTCTCCTGTTTCTACGTATATCCCGATTGGCTGCAATGCTTTATGCAAATGTTTCCTGTTTGGCTCCATTTACTGTCCCCATTCCGCAGATGAAAGTCTCAGTCAGGGTCAAAGCAGATGAGAGACTGAGGTTCAAAGACATAGGTCCACCATTAAGAGAACTGGAAGCTGGAGTCTTTGGCTCCAGATCCTGAAGCATCCTATAGGGTCCGAAAATGTGGACCGGGAAGGGAAGGCGGCCTCTGACCTCACCTGAGCCCGGGTGTGGGACGCAGAAGGCTGAGGTTCGCTTTCAAGCCCAGCAGAGCCGAAATCCACCTCCCACTGGTGGGAGCTGTATGCCCTGAACGCTGCAACCCGGCTCCACACCGCCCCTGCTGAGACAGCTCACCCACCGGCAGACGGCAGACACGGCAGCCATTTCTCCCACTGGGCCCGCCTCCGACTGACTGACGTCCAGGATCGCCAATCACCACGCCAGTTTCTCAATGACTCAGGCCAAAGGCCTAAGGAGCTCGCTGTCGAACTTGGGAGCTACGGACCAATCCTGGACTGGCAGCTCCGGGGCGGGCGCTGTTGCCAGGGTTACGGGGGCTCGGCCGGAGGTAACCAATGAGAGTCTGTGAAAGGATGCTCGCGCTGAGAACCCAAGGCCCGAGGGCGGAGCCTGCCTTCGGTCAAACAGGGCTGGGAAGACTGCGCCTTTCGAAGGCCATAATGGAAAATAAAGAGCAATGTTTTATAAGGGAACCTTTTGTTTGTTGGGTACGGAGCTGTGAAGTTCCGAAGGGACAGACGGGAAAGGTGCAAAGGTCGTACTTCGTCCTCTGCCTTGTGGAGAAACTAAGGCCTGTAATTCCAGCTATTCAGGGGCTGAGGTAGAAGGATAGAGTTTGAAGCTATGGGCAATCTAGTAAAACCGAGTCTTAAAACAAAAAACTGGGTGTGGTGGTACATTTAATCCCAGCGCCCGGGAGGCAGAAGCCAGCCTGGTCTACATATTAGGTTCCAGGCTAGGCCTCTCAAAAAAATAAAATAAAATAGGAATTTGCCCACAGCGTTCAAAAAATGGCTCGCAGTAAAATCTAGGATCTGGGTCTCCTCCCTCCTGGTCCTCTTGTCCCTTTCCTGAATAGAATGAACAAGGCACCTAACGTCAATGCTACAGGCTTAGTTGGTAGGAAGAGGGCAAAGTGGTATTACTACAGTACTAGCTGATCTGAAGCACCAGGTAGGGCACCACAGCCCGTTAGACAACACTCAAGTTTCCTTTAAAATGACGTTTGAGGCCAGCCTGGGCTACATGAGACCCTGTCTCAAAAACCACAAAAGTGAAACAAAAACAAAAACAACTTTATTAACGTGAGTAAAAATACATAACAGGTATTTTCTAAAGAGCAGCGACAGTCAAGGGTCACCCTCCTCCCCTCCGTCCCTGAAAACAAAGCTGCTTTCCAGGTTCACTTTGTTTTATTCTCCTGGGCAAGGGCTCGTCTCTGTTGGGTCAATGCAATTTGACCTCTGGGGCTGGGGAGGAAGGAACGTGACCTTTCAGTATGGAGTAACTTTGGCCAAAGGAAGGGCTGAAAGGGGCAGCAGGCTCAGAGGACTGTCACAGTGGGGTCCCTATCCCCCTCACTTTTAAGATCTTCTTAGCCCTTACCTCGGAAGACATTGGTTGAAATACTGACCCACAGTGTGACCCGCCCACTTCCAAGGTTTGGACACGCAGTGCACTAGCACAAATGATTCAGTCATGAACCATGGCTTCGGCGAGAGGAAGGCTGTCCCCTTCCTCTAGCTTCCCCCAGAGGAACGGGAGGCACCCCACATCTTTGAAATCAACTGGCTGCTGACTGGACTCAGGTAGCTGGTAGGGGTCAGCCCAGATGTCCACAATCTTGCGCAGGGTGGAATAGCGTTCCTCCAGCTCTGGCCCCTCAGTCTGCATCAGCAGGTTTGCCAGCTCCCTGCTTAGGTCCTGAATCATGTGGTTCTGACCTTGCTTTTCAGGCTGATCTGTGTTTGGGATTATTCCACGGTCTTGAAGCTCCCCATTGGGTCCAAGGAGATGCTGGTACTTCTTCTGCCACCGGCAGCACACCATGGCTTCCCCTACTGGCTGCTGGCTGGTATGCAACAGGGCCAAGATGTGCCGACACGGCAGATGGTAACACCGCTGAAAGGAGCAGCTGCAGCTGCAGCCGTCTTTGCTCACCTGGTGTGAGTCTTCCAGGAGCTTCACGGCAACCGAGGAGCCAACCTCGTCCACCAGGTGGGTAGAGTTCCGCACCACCTCCCACTCGTTGTGACAGAGCTTGTAGGCTAGCTCAGAGCCACTCTGCTGCAAAATGTCTAGCATGCCACCCTTGCAGGGCTGATCCTGGGGTGGTGGCGACTGGGACTGCTCTGAGTCTGGCTTTGTCTCGTCCACAGGGAGCCTGGTGACATCCCCTCCACAAATTCGAAAAGACTTCTTGGGCCTTGGTGGTGTGCTTGGGAGCTGAGTTCTTTTTAACTTGGGGGAATTTGTGGGCAAGGTCTTCAGGCCGTTGGTGTTAAAGAAGTCTATGTAATCCACAAAGTGAAGGATACAGTCCAATAGGGATCGCTGTTCCCGGAAGAGGCTGGACACCTTGCTGGTGACTATGTCTAGGCTGTCCATGTAGGTGTTACATGCATGCAGGCCCTTCCTCACATGCATGTACCACAGCAGTTCACAGGAGAACCAATGGGCCTGGAGGAACCTGAAGAGTTCCTCATCCAACAGGGCCTGGGTCATCTGACAGAGCTTTTTCAGGCTTGCTTCAGAAGAGACAAACACAGCCTCCCGAAGAGCTTCCTTCATGAGCCTTTTAAAGGATGCATTTGCAGCGCTCTGATGCAGCTTCTTCTCGAGGAGCCGGGTCGTATGATAAATAGAAAGGAGGATGCGTGCCGCGGGGAAGATCTCCTGAAGAATAGCTCGGTGAGGGAAAGAAGGATCCACAAAGACCACCTTGACCTTGGGCCAGTCAGAGTTGAATTCTGTAAAGATATTAAGCATCTTGGCCACAGAGGGGGCTGTCTCAGCCTTGAGCACAGCAAAATGTACTACTCGACTCTCTCGCTCCTTGTTCTCCACCAAGAAAGCATACAGAATATGGCCCTGGCTATTCTCCACCCGGTGCAACAAGAGATTCTCTGGGAATCGGGTGAACAAGTCACTCATCTTGCTGCTCTGGAAGCTGAGCCGATCCAGGTCTTGGCTGGTGCCCACGCTGAAGGAAGCCATGGAGCCCTCGTCTGCCGTCAGAAAGTTTTTCATCACTTTTGCTATCTTGGCCAGGTCGGAAGGACTGATGGCCCCCTGCTCTGGATCTGAGGGCAGCTGTGTCTTATCTAGGCAGAAAGACGGTGGTTCTACTGGGAGCTTCTCTGCTGCATCAAGGTCTTTCTTGATGCTGAGCTGCACCGGCTGGAGTGTATGCAGACACACTGCCTTCTGGAGTTTGCTGGCAGGAGCTAATCCAGCAGCATAAGAATCAATATGTATGTGCTGGGTATTCAATTCACTGATAAACAGTCTATCTAGGCTCTCGTTGTACTGCAGGAGCAAGTACGCTGGGCACCTGTCCACCTTCCGTGTTCTCTTCCTGTTTGACTGCGTCCGAATACAGACAAATTTCACCTGCACATATCTAGGGAAGGCAGAGGCGACAGTGAGAGAGGTGCTGGCTGCCGCTCTCTTAAAAGACCGCGTAGCCATGCATACTGACCAATACACTCCCTAGATCACAAGGTAGTGTAGAATGTAAGCAAGAAAAGTTTATAGTAACTCTCTAGCCCCAACGTTTCCAGCTCCCTCCCTCAAGACTATATTACAACACCCCTCACATTCCTCCACACAGTTCTAAGGCCAATTTGTTTGTGGTTTTTTTTAGTTTGGGGACTGGCACGGAACTCATGATATAGTCCAGGCTGGCCTTGAACTTGCTGCAACCTTCCTATGAGCTGTGGTTACAGATGTGAGCTCTTTACTCTGCCTGACTTAAAGGGCCGATATTTTTCTCCATTCTGTCTGCTACCATGTGGTTGCCACCAATCCAGTCTGAGGTGGGATGTAAGGAAAAGCTGACATAGCAACAGAGTGCCTAAACTAGTTTCTCCTTATTTAAATGACCCTCAGGCCTGTATGTAATCCTAGCAACTGGAAGGCTATGGCAGGAAGGCTGGAAGCTCCAGGGCAGCCTGGGCTATGTGGCAAGGCCTTGTCTTAAAGTCCTTTTTATTCATTTGGGACACTCCGCCTTCTCTTCCTCGACAGCAACATTCTGAGGCCTACTGCCTGTCCACTGAGCTCTCCAGAGTCCCCAGGAAGAGCATGTGCCATGGCTTATCTGCAGAAGAGAAAATTTCTGGCTGTTCCTGTAAAGAGGAAGATTCATACCCTGAGTTGTTTATATTTTGGTCTGTGATGGAGACTGAACCCTCTAAGAATCTCATCCCTGCAGCCTTAGCACTCCGGGTGGGAGTGGATGATTCCAAGGGGTGGTTATCAAATTATTTGCTCTTTCCATTCGACTCTTAGGTTCAAGGCCCAATCAAATTCTCCCTTCTCTCCTCAGCCTTTACGGATGACCCCAAGCTACAGTAATTAATCCTGAATCTGAATTTACTACATTCAGCTAAAAGGTCTTACAGAGCTCTATGTATCAATACCACTGGAGGACGAGTGGAGTTGAGTCCTTTGAGTCCTGGCTGTCACTAGGAATCTGTTTAATTGGGCAAGTCACTTCACCTCTGTGGATATAGTCTGCCCATGATAAAGTGAGACAACCTCATTAGGGTTATCATAAAGACTAAATGAACCACAGAGAAAACTTTAGCCCAGAGCCTGCCTTGCTTTTGTTTATGTTAAGGCTAAAGATAGCTGCTTTTATAGTTCCCATGCCGGGGACACTTAGTGGGGACGTCTCCAAGTGCCAGGGCTAAATCATTCCTCAGTGTATTCCCAGCTCCTAACACAATGGCACGCCTCAGCAGATGATTACCAGCGATATCACAGGCGAATGAATCACGGGTGGGATGGGTCACACCCCTGCCTCCTCAGGGAGTGGCCCAGCTGAAAAATCAAGGGAGGGGGGAAAATCTCAGCCTCGAGCACAACAAGGCACAGCCTGGGAGCTCCGCCTATTCTTTCCCAAACACTCCCATCCAGCTGGACCAGTCTGCCCGCCCTGTAGGGCAAGCTTAGGAAAACAGGACGTCAGTCTCATGACAGCAGGGTGGAGGGGCCTGGGCTGAGGATGTCAGTGTCTGTGGTGGCGCCATCTCTAGTTTTGGTCGGGAAGGGCTTGGAGCAGTCCCAAAGTATGGTGGGGCCAGCAAGTGAGCACCACCGGATCTTAGTTCTCCTCCACCTTGTTTGTGTCTTAGGATGACAAACTGCTCACAGCTTCTGGTGTTCACTAGGAAGTGTCTTCTGGCAATAGCTTGAGCTTGTACCTTTCTCTGAAGGACCATTCTACCCTCATCTCATCATTTGGGGTACATGGAGCCATACTCTTCTACAAAGCTGCCCCCACCCATCTGCTACTCAGTATCTTAGCCTAACTCTACCACCAGATTGTACTTACTTGCCATGTACTTAGTGATGGTTCGAGGGAGCCACTGCCAACCACAAAGCTCGTTTTACTATACCTGGCTCTATTAGCATCTGCAGCCAGCCAGGGTGGAGTCCTGGGCATTCTTTTAATTCTTCCTTCTTATTCAGTTCCCCTCTTTTTCTTGCTTCTATTTTTTGGGGGGTGGGGTGGTGGGGTCTCACCTCATGGCCATTTTCCTGCACTACATACCAAGTGCTGGGATTTCAGGTACCACCCTGCCCAGTACTTTCCTCACTCTCTCCCTCTTCTACCATGCTAGGGATCAAACCCAGGGCCATGCACAGCCAGGCAGGTATTCTGCTACCAACCTCACCCCAGCCTGTACCCACCATGTGAACAAGTCTCTGCCAGGCTTCCCTGCCATCACTACATGCACTGCAGATCATGTGCCTGACAGCACTAGGGTCTAGTGTCTTCACACTAGCCAGAGTTTTACTGTCATCTTCACTTTACAGAGGGAAACAGGTGTACGGATGAGAATCTAGGATTTACTCTTCCAGCTGACACCGGCACATCTGAGTACTGAGCCAGGTTTGTGCGTCTATCGTCTACTTAACCATTATTTTGCCCATTTTCTTAGGTTCAACAATCCTTGTATAGATCTCTAAACAGGGCAAGATGGCCCAACAAGTAAAGGTGTCCAGAGACCTGAGTTTGACCCCACCAAAAGGTGGAGAGAACCAACTTCGCAAAGCTGTCCTCTGATCTATACACATGCATGCCCTACCCTCCACACCAACCTGTGAGTGCACCAATACCTAAAGTCTACTTCAGTGAAGCTGGGGATGGAAGCTCATGCCTGTGAACCCAGGACTTGGGAAACACTAGCCTGGGCTATACAGGGAATTCTGGGCTAGTCTGGACTAGAAAGCAATACCTAGTTTTCAAAAAACAAAACAACTAACTGTCTTGGGCTGTAGCTCAGTGGTAGAACCCTTACCCCAGTTGTGTGAAACCCCAGGTTTCCCCAGTACAGTCCTGAACAAGAAACAAAAATGATTTGTGCTTGTCCTGAATATACACATTTCTCTTGTCGCTAATCACCAAATACAATGTAGTGACTACTGACACAGTATTTGGTATTATAAGTAATCTAGAAATCAAAGTATGAAGGGTGTAAGGCGTGTGTACATACTATGCCATGTTATATAAGAGGCTTGAGTATTGACTGATTTTGATGTGTGTGGGACATCCTGGAAACCATCTCCCGACACTGAGGAACAACCACAGATGTATCTAAACCCAAAGTGTTGCTTGTCAACTCTACATCCCCCTTGTCCTCCTGACAAAGAGCCAGTTTTATCCAGAATGCTACTCCTCCCAAACACAACTACGTGCTTAGAATAGCTGTTACTACCCTAAGCCAATTAAGGTAATCTTGTGAGAACTGGGCATGAACACTTGCCCTATTATGGAGAAGAGCCACGATAGGACATCAAGGAAGCGTTTTCTTCTGGATGTAACTGCATTTGTGTCACGTGGGGAGCTGTCCTGCATATGACAGGTGTGAGGATGTAGAACGGAAAGATGCAAGAAGGCCGGCCACTCTGAGCTGTGCATTAGCAACACATAAACCACCTTAAGTTAGAGCTGTTAACTAACTGAGGACAGAAGGATCCTACAAGCTGGATTAGTAGCACATGACTCATTTTCCAACACTCAGGAGACTGAGGCAGGAGGATTGTCAAGGCCAGTTTGGGCTACATAGCACATAAAACAAAGAAACAGTCCAACCCCCCTCCCTCGACACACACACAACACAAAATAAAACAAAAAACAAAACCCAAAAAAACCTACTACAGACATTTCATAGAAATTAATAGGAAAAAAAACCCCATCTGAACAGAAGTTTACCTTAAAAACAGACTACAGCCAGGTATGGTGGCGCACACCTTGAATCCCAGCGCTCAGGAGGCAGAAGCAGGTGGATCTCAGTGAGTATGAAGCCAGCCTGGTCTACAAAGCGAGTTCCAGGATATCCATGGCTACATAGGGACCCTGCTTTGAAAAACAGAGACTATGGGGTTGGGACTGGAGAGGTGGCTTGCTGTTTAGAACAATTGTTGCTCTTGCAGAGGACCCAGGCTCAGTTCCCAGCACCCACACAGTGGCTCACAACAATTACTAACTCCAGTTCCAGTGGCTCAGAAGCCCTCTTCTTTGGCACCAGGCACAGACATGGTACACAGACATATAGATGCAGAAAAATCACTCAAATACATTAAATAGATAGATAGATAGATAGATAGATAGATAGATAGATAGACAAATATTTTTAAAAACTGGGAGACTACAAGAGATAGGGAGATGGCTTGGGTCAGTAAAGTGCTTGCTATACAAGCATGAGGACATAAGTTTGATCCCTAGTACTCATTCAAAAAACTGATGGGTATAGTTGTGTGTGGCTGTAATTCCAAGGCTGGGGAACTGGAGGCAGGCGGATTCCTGGGCACTTGCTGGTCAGCCAGTCTAGCCAAAGCACTGAACTTGAGGTTCAGTAAGAGACACTGTCTCAAAACAAAATAAAATGGAGACGCTCAACCTGTAACCGCCACTCTTAGCATCACATGAGTACATGTGTACCTGTGTGTACACATAAACAAGCACATGCACACACAAGTACACACATATAAACATACACATACAAATACACACACATAAACAAGTATACACACAAATTAAGATTACAAGGCACAGTGGTGTATACCTGTAACTTAAACTCTGGAACGTGAAGCAGGACTGGAGCTGGAGGTCTGTGGGCAAGATCCTGTCCCACAGACAGACAGACAGACAGACAGACAGACAGAGCTGGGTGTTGTGGAACAAACTTGTAATCTTAGCGCTCAGCAGGCAGAGGCAGGAAGGACCTTGGAAACAAGGCCAAGCAAGATGACACTGTTAGCCAGGGCTATGCAACAAGAATCAACTTCAAAGAAGCAGAGCAGGGAGAGACACAGTGTACGGGTTGGTTTTTGTCAACTTGACGCAAACCTAGAAACATCTGGGAGGAGGGAATTTTTTTGTTTTTTGTTTGTTTTTGGAGACAGAGTGTCTCTGTGTAGCCCTGAAGATCCTGGAACTTGATATAGAGACCAGGCTGGCTTCAAACTCACAGAGCTCCACATGCCTCTGCCTCTGCCTCTGGAATGCTAGGATTAAAGGCCTGAGATACCATACTGGGCAAGGGGAGAGGATCTTAATTGAGAAAATACCTGCACGAGATTAGCCTGTAGGCAAGACTGGGGCACAAAAAATGATTTATTTATGTATATGAGTATTCTACTGCACATATGCCTACAAGCCAGAAGAGGGCATTAGATCCTATTATAGATGGCTGTGAGTTACTGTGTGGTTGCTGGTTACTGAACTCAGGACCCCTGGAAGAGCAGAGGTGCTCTTAACTTCTGAGCCATCTCTCCAGCCCTACCTGGAGTACATTTTCTCATCTACTGTGAACAGTGTCATCCCTGGGCAGGTGATCCTGCATGGTATATATAAGAAAGCAGGCTGAGCAAGCCACAGTGAGCAAGCCATGATGAGCAAGCCAATAAGCAGCATTCTTCCATGGCCTCTGTATCAGCTCTAGCATCCATGTTCCTGCCTTGAGTTCCTGTCCTGACTTCCTTCAATGACAGACTGTGATATAGAACTGTAAGCTGAAATAAACAGCTCTCCTCTCCCCCACAAGTTGTTTTTGGTCATGGTGTCTTATCACAGCAAGAAAAATCTAACTAGTGGTTAAGAGTGCTTGATGTTTAGTTATGAGGACTGGAGTAAAGATCCCAGTACCCATGTACTACAAACTCCAATTCAGAGGGGTCCAAGGTAGCCTCCTGGCTTTGGTACATGCACAGGGGTGGGGAACCCACACAACAACACATGCTCACACACGTACATATTTCAAAACACCAACCCAAACAAATGCAAACCAAAACCAACTTTGTTTTCTTGTTTCTGGTACAACTTCCCCAAAGTCTATGTTTCTCAATTGATATTTTGTTTTACAAAAATATTTCTGGCCTTTATCAAGCTTTGTAGGGTATAATTCCTGCTATACAAAACCTCTGTTCTTCAAGGTCCTAGTGCCCTGTCTACCTGTAGACTTCAGTCTCCACTTGGTCACTTCATGAGGATGGTGGCTCTCCGCCATTACTTTAATATTTATTCATCAGCTAGACACTGTCAATGATGTCAAGGAAACTGCAGGACTGAGCAGGAAAGAATAGTTAAGTAGAGATGAATTTTATAAGTGACTAGTTTATCGGCAAGATTTTTTTTTCCTTTTTTTTCGAGACACGGCCTCACTATGTAGCCCTGGCTGTCCTGGAACTCACTATGTAGACCAGGCTGGCCCCAAACTCACAGAGATCCACCTGCCTCTGCCTCCCAAAATGCTGGGAGGTATCAAAGGTATGCCTCACCATGCCTGGCTTACTGGCAAGACTTTCGTGTCGTGACTTTTGCTTGTGACACGGCCTTGTCACTCTGACAACGACGGTCCAGTTCAAAGGCGTCTGTTAAGGACTAAGTGAGACAGTGTCTGCAAAGTTCCTAGAAAAGAATCTGGAATAAGTAATGTTGGACAGTGTCTGGAAATGGCAGTTACTGAACTGAGCAGCAATGGAGAGGGCATCAGAGTTTATCAAGGACTCTGAAGAATATGTACACTCAACCTGAGGGGCTGGGAGGGCTTAGTCTGTAAAATTCATTAAAAACAGTCACAGACTTTCTCACTTGATATGGTGTTAAAAAAAAAATAAAAGCTGGGTGGTGGTAGCACACACCTTTAATCCCAGCACTTGGGAGGCAGAGGCAGACAGGTCTCTGAGTTAGAGGCCAGCCTGGTCTACAGAGCGAGTTCCAGGACAGCCAGGGATACACAGAGAAACCCTGTCTCAAAAAATCAGAACAAACAAACAAACAAAAAGAAAGAAAAATAAAAACTAAAGTTTTGATATAACTGTGATATTGTGAAATATGTATTTAGTCTTTGTGTGCTCCCTGAACATGCCCTGAACGGCTCTGACTTTTCAAAATGAGTTGCCTGAAGAACGGAGACTACTCACTGGAAACACCGGGGCAGAAATTCTTACAGGCCAAGGTGTCGATCTCACTGGCAACAAAACCCAGCTTTCCTGCAGGGTATGGCGGTAGTGCTTGGAATCCCAGCCCTCAAGAGGCAGAGTGAAGAGGCCCCCTAGATTCAAGTTCAGCTTGTCTTACACATGAAGCTCCAGACTAGCCACACAGTGAGACCCTCTCCTCAAAAGCAAAACCAAACAAAACTCAACAAAAACAAAACAGCCTTATATACTGTAAAAAAAAAGTTAATAAATAATAAATAGTTAAGGAAAAGTTCAAAGCATTTTCTCCTTTACAAACTGCTTCTATGGCCTGCAAGAAGATTTTTTTACAAAGTTGGGTTTGAAGAAATCTTTATTTTTTTGAGACAGGAATTTTACTGTGGAGCCCTAGGCTGGCCTTGAATTCGCAGAGATCCACCATTGGAATCCCTAGAGCCACCACACCTGGCTGAAGCTCCATTCTTAAATTCTTGGCCACAATAAGCCCTTTAAGAATTTTCTAATTAGAGAGCCAACGAGTTCAGGGTGTAAGACACTGACTGAGTTTGACCCCTGGAGCTCACATGGTGGAAGGAGAGAAATACACCCTGAAAGTTGTCTTCTGATCTCCACATAAACAGAATTAAATGTTTTTTTATTTGTTTTTTGTTTTTTTTTTGGTTTTTCGAGACAGGGTTTCTCTGTGGTTTTGGAGCCTGTCCTGGAACTAGCTCTTGTAGACCAGGCTGGTCTCGAACTCACAGAGATCCGCCTGCCTCTACCTCCCGAGTGCTGGAATTAAAGGTGTGTGCCACCACCGCCCAGCTAATTTTCTAATTATACTCACGCGCACATGCACACACAAACACTTATTTGAGAAAGAATTTTAGTGTGTAACCCAGGCTGGACTCCAATTTATAACAATCATCTGTCCTTGACCTCTTGGGTACTGAGATTAAAGGTATGTGTCACCATGTCAAGTTTTGATTTTATATTTCTAGTTATTATAAAATAGTGGGTTGCATTATGCCATTTTCATACATATGTATCTTATTTATTTATTTAGAGACAGGGTTTCTCTGTGAAACAGCCCTGGCTATCTATCCTGAAACTTGCTCTGTAGACCAGGCTGGCCTCAAACTCACAGAGATCTGCCTGCCTCCGCCTGGGATTAAAAGTGTGTGCAACTACCACCTAGCTTGATTTTACTTATGTATGCACTCACTAGTGTTTCTGAGGCTGTGTCTTACACTGTAGCCCAGGCTAGCCTAGAACTTGTGGTAATTTCCTGTGCTAGCCTCCTAAGTGCTGGAGGTGGGACTGGAGACTGAACACAGAGCTTGGTGCAGGTTAGGCAAGCATTGTGTCAGCTGAGCTGCACTCCCAGGCTGCCCTCTGTCCTTTCACAAGGGTCTCTCCCTCATTTCTCTCCTCTGCAGTGCTGAGGATTTAGCCCAGCCCCTAATGATGTCAGGCAAGTGTTCTGAAACTTACAGTTCATAAACGATAGTGACCCTTTTCCTTTTTTTCTGTGCTGCTGGTACTAAACCCAGGGCCTTGCACATGGAAGCATTTTCTTATTTCTCAACAAACACTCTGCTGGTTTCTTCTTCTTCACAGGGTTGGAATCGAACTGAAGACCGTGCACTGTCAGGCAGGTAAGCACTTTACCTCTCAGCTATATTACCTAGTCCACCTCCTCACTTCTTTTTGTAAGATTCACACCTGAGACTAGGAAGATGGCTCAGCAGGTAAGAGCACGCAGGTTCAGTTCTTAGCGCCCACACGGCAGCTCACAGCTGTAACTAGTTGCAGGGATCTAACACTCTTCCGTCTCAGTGGGCACAGCCTGTTTGTGGTACACAGAAATACACCCAGGCGAACACTCATACATACAAAATAAAATAAAAAAAATAATTTGGGGGGTAGTGTTGAGAGAGGGTTTCTCTGTGTAGCCTTGGCTGTCCTGAAACTTGCTCTATTAGACCAGGCTGCCTCAAACTCACAGAGACCCTCATGCCTCCGCCTCCTGAGTGCTGGGATCAACAGTATATATACCACTATCACCTGAACTCAAAAAAATATTTATTTTTATCTTTAGGTATATGACTGTCTCTGTCTATTGTATGTACATGCACCTAAGTACAGTGTCCCCAGAGTCCCTCAGAGGACACCAGATTCCCCTGGAGTTGGAGATACAAGCAGTTGTAAGCAGCCTGATGTGGTGCTGAAAACCGAATTTGAGTTCTCCTGCTAGGGCAGCAATGCTCTTAGCTGTTGAACCACCTCTCAAGCCCCACCTCCTCATTTTATTCTTTTTTTTTAATTAAAAGATTTATTTATTTATTACATATACAGTGTCTTGTCTGCATGTACACCTGAAGGCCAGAAGAGGGCACTAGAGTTCATTACAGATGGTTGTGATTACTGGGAATTAAACAGGATCTCTGGAAGAGCAGCAACCAGTGCTCTTAATTGCTGAGCCATCTCTCCAGTCCAACCTCCTCATTTTATAAGGGATAAAACTTTGCTGTGGAGGTCAAGAGCAAAGGCTAGCTGACTCCAGAGCTCTCATCCTTTAATCTGTATGGTCAGCTTTTCCTGATCTTGAATTGCTAACTTTCTGTATGTACACCTGCCACTGCCATCCACGTATATCCATCTACACCACTATTTTAAAGTACAAATTTTAAATTATTTGTTTTATGTGTACGAGTGTTTTGTTTCCATGTATGTCTGTGCACCATGGGCATGTCTGGTGCCTATGGAGGCAAGAAAAGGGTGTCAGATGCCCTAGAACTAGAGTTATAGACAGTTGTTAGTCACCACGTGGGTGCTGGAAATTAAACTCAGCCAGTGCTCTTAACCGCTGAGCCATCTCTCTAGCCCCCAAACAATTTTCTTTAAATCAGCTTGCTGCTTTTACACCGTTTAGTAAGAAGTTCATGTGACTACATTTGTATAAGTATTTATTATTAAAATCATCTCCCTACTAAGTGTATATACTTGGCTGTGGAAACACCTGTTAAATTATTTCCTAAAAAAACATTTTCTACCACCCGCCCTCTAATTCCTCCAGCATAGACAGTGAGCTCTCCAGGGAGCCTGTTTGTACATTCAATAGTGCCTGGTGTGGTGGCACAGGCCTTTAACCCCAGCACTTGGGAGGCAAGTTCAAGGTTTACATAGCAAGTTCCAGGGCTACACAACGAGACCCTGCCTCAAAAACAAAGAGCATTCAACATCTAGTGGAGCCAGGCATGGTGTGGGAAGAGGCAGGAGGAACCTGCTTCCAAACAAACAAGCAAACAGACAGACAAACTATTCTAGCCAGACAGTGGACTCACAGTACTTGGAGACAGGTTAAGTGGGAAGGCTGCCCCTTCTGAATGGAGATGGAGGAGGAGCAGATAGGCAGGCCGTTGAAAGGGAAACAGGAGGGGATGGGAGGAGTGGAAAAAAAAAAGTATCACTGCACGTTCAAGGTCAGGCTGGCTTAAGGGTGAGATCCTGCCTCAAAAATCAAACAAAAACTTAACCAGCAGCCCATCTGTCTCTGCTGAGGCTGAGTCAGTGGAGCTCATGAATCCTATATTCCTCTAAAACTGTCTTCAGGGGCACAGCCTACAGTGCATTCATCTCTGCTGAGGATGAAGGTCGGTGGAGCTAATGAATTCAGCATTCGTCTAAGGCTGTCTTCAGGGGCACAGCCTATGGCGTGCTCATCTTTGTGCCCTACATTATTGCCTGGCTGAGGCTAAATACAAGTTTGTTGATGGAATGAGTGATGTGACATTAGAAGGTCCCTATAGACAACAGTTAAGACACCGCTCACACTTTCTTAACTGTGTGCAACTCTTCCCCTTCTCCCTGCTCCGACTTGCTCCCACCTTTTCTTCTTCCGGGTCATCATTACTGCAGTCCTCACACCTGCCCTCTCCTTTGACATCTTCTCAACCATGTCCAATTTAGGCAGCCAGGTCCTCAAAGAGCAGAGCAGACTGGGAGGTAGGGGCAGGAGGGTGTGTACACATGTGTGCATGTACATGAACATGCAGCAGACTGGAGGTAGGGACAGGAGGGTGTGTACACATGTGTGCATGCACATGAACATGCATGTGTTTGGAGGTTGGAGGTCAGCACTGGCTTCCTTCCTCTAATGTTCCCTGCTTACCCTGACTGGTCCGCAGCCACTTAATATGTAAACCAGGCTGTCTCAAACTTCCAGAGATTTGCCTGCCTCTGCCTCTGGAGTGCTGAGATTAAAGGTATGGGCCATGATGCCCCACCTTTCTGAGATAGGGTCTCTCACTGATTCAGCGAGGTGAGCTAGCCAGAGAGAAACACAGGAGTGCCCAGCCCAGACCTGGGCATCCGAACTTGGTTCCCTAAGTTTGTGTGGCAGACATTTTACTGACTGCACCACTTCACTAGACCTGATTTATGTTGTTTTAAACTGCAAAACTTGGAGTTGGAGAAATGGCTCAGCAGTTAAGAATACTTGCTGCTCTTCCAGAGGACTTGACTGCAGTTCCCTGTATACACACTGGATAGTTCTCAATTCATTGTAACTACAACTCAGAGGATCCAATGCCCTCTTCTCTACACATACACACAAATACAAATAAAATGAGTCTTAAATTAAGATTAAGAGCTGAGCTAGGTGGTAGTGGCTCAGGCCTTTAACCCCAGCACTCAGAGGCAGAAGTAGGTGGCTCTCTGTGAGTTGGACAGCCTAGTCTACAGAGTAAGTTCCAGAACAGTCAGGGATATACAGAGAAACCCTGTCGAAAAATGGAAACCAAACCAAACCAAAATTTAAGATTAAAATAAATCCTGCTGGGCAGTAGTGGCACACACCTTTAATCTCAGAACTCAGGAGGCCATCCTGGTCTACAGAGTTCAAGGGCAGCCAGGGATACACAGACAAACCCTGTCTTGAACCCCCCTACCAAAGAGAAAGAGAGAGAGAGAGAGAGAGAGAGAGAGAGAGAGAGAGAGAGAGAGATATTAAAATAAACCCTTAATGTTGTTTTTCAAACTAAGTCTATTGTTCTATCTTATCAATAAAGATAAGATAGATGTTGGGGTGAAAACCTGCTAGCTCAGAGGCAGAGAAAGCATTCAGCTGCTTCCTCTTCCATTGTTGTCCCAGAAAGAAAGCTTTCTCCTATGCCGTCTGAAAGAAAACACCTTCTACTTCCTGTGCATCTCTCTCAATCCTCCTGACTCCCTCTTACTCTCTATGGTTTTTCCTGTTAATTGGTTGCTTGCTTTGCCTCTTGACCTATGGTTGATTTATTTAATCCTGTTAACAAGA
This sequence comes from Arvicola amphibius, assembly GCF_903992535.2. Classification (NCBI taxonomy): domain Eukaryota; kingdom Metazoa; phylum Chordata; class Mammalia; order Rodentia; family Cricetidae; genus Arvicola; species Arvicola amphibius. The sequence goes on from NC_052051.1 coordinate 13,824,325, forward strand.
AAGCTCTTGGATAAAGGTGTGTTGGGGCTGAGCCACACTACAACTAGAAACAGGTTTTTCCAGTAAATAACTGGAAAAATCCCGGCGTTCACAGTGTGATCAAATATCCTGCAATACCCTGAACTCATGCATTTTTTTTGGAGCAGCAAATAGAAAACTGAATTGTTGTAGCACCCATTTCCCTAAATCACGTTTGACACTTGATAAGTTGATGGGGGGGGGGGGGGAGGTTGAGACAGGGTTTTTCTCTGTGTAGCTTTGAAGCCTGTCCTGGTAGTCGCTCTGTAGACATGGCTGGCCTCGAACTCACAGAGATCCACCTACCTCTGTCTGGAATTAAAGTGCTGGATTAAAGGTGTGCGCCACCACTGTCTGGCTTTATAAATCATTTACTCAACTATACTGGATAGTACTGCATCCTGCTATTCTGGATGCTGGGATGACCTGCCTGAAGGGGACTTTAGCAAGGAACCACCACACAGCATGGAGTCCAGACATCTCAGCTATAGAAAGCTCTTGCTGACAGATTGCAACTGACCTCACCTTCTGCCAAGCTGGCAGTCCAGTTTCTCCAACATGCCTTCTCTGCAAACCTATGTCTTTACTCCCATTGGAACTTCTTATCAAACTCCTCTCTGCTACTCAGTCACCAACCTCCAATCTCCTAGTCTTGGCTTCTATTAATTTACACACTTATTTTAGTGAGAAGCCTTGCCTGCTTTGAAAGTAACTTCTTTCCTTGTAACTTTCTCTGTCTCTCTCTGGGAAAAAGGGAGACGAAGGTCTCTCTATTCAGCTCTGGCTGTCTTGGAACTCACAAAGATCCATCTGTTTCTACCTCCTCAGTGCTGGGATTAAAGGCGTGCGCCATCATGCCTGCTTTTTCTTTGCATAACTCTTTTATTTTTATTTATTTTGATTTTTAGAGAAAGGTTTCACCCTGTAGTCCAGGCTGGTTTGGAGCTCTCTATGTATTGTAGGCTGGCTCATACAATCCTTCTGCCTCGTCCTCTTGAGTGCTGGGATTATAGGCAAGAGCTGCCACACCTTCTGAATATCTTTTGAGGGCATTTACCACACAGAGTCATGGTTTCCAGATCCCACAATATGCAGCTGCTCAAGTATCCTATATAACATAGGATATAGGGTTTGCATATGACCTCCCATATACTTTAAATCATCTCCAGATTATAATATCTAATGTGATGGAAATCCTATGTAAATAGTTTTATTGCATTGGGTAGGGAATACTGACGAGGGGAAAAGTCCCAGGTAGACATAGTGGTCCATGTCTATAAACCCAGCGCTTTGGAGTCTGAGACTGAAGAATTGCCATGAGTTTGAGGCTACCCAGGCTACATAGAGAGGGCTTGTGTCCAAAACTGAAACAAAACAAAAAAAAAAGTGTATTTGTTTGGTAGACTTTTCTTTTTATTTATTTATTGATTGATTGATTGAGATAGGGTCTTACTATGTTGTCCTTGGCACCCTGGAGCTCACCACTTAGACCAGCCTGGCCTTGTACTTGCAGAGGCTCTGCCTGCCTCTGCCTCCCAAGTGCTGGGACCTAAAGGCACTCACAACCACACCACATTTATTTATTTAATGTGTGTGTAAGTGTGTGCCTGAGTGTACGTATGTGTACCATCTGCTTTCGGGAGCCCTTGAAGGTCAGAAGAGGGTACGGCAGGCCCTAGAACGGGAGTTAAAGGCACCAGGAATCTGTCCTATGGGTGCCAGGGACCGAACCTGAGTCCTCTGCAAGAGCAGTCGGTCTTCTAACCGCGGGGCGGTCATTCCAGCCCCACTTGTTTACTTTAGTATTTTGACCCATACTAGTTGTCAAGTCCAAGTCTATCTCGTCTTTCGCTCCTTAGTGGCGCCTACTCATCTTTGTGTGTAGCCAGGAATGGCCCTGGACTTCAGGAGAAGCCAGTACACCATCAGGTTCCTTAGACTGGGAAGCGCTGTCCAAATAGCTCAATCCTGCCCTCAAATTTGAGTGTTCTTTGACTCTGAGTTGGCCTCTATGTTGTAATTAATACTTGAATTGACTTTCAAATTGACTGGATTTCACAGCAAATTCTGGCACCCACAGCCTTCCAGTCATTAGCTGAGCTGATTAGTTGGGGCCTGCTTCTCATTTCACCCTGAATTTTTAAAGGACGGATTTGCCTCAAACTCATAATCCTCCTGCCTGCACTGGGGTTATATACATGCACGTTACCATTCTTTTTCTCGAAGTAAAACTAAAAGCTACATTTATAGGAGGTGTTTCACTTGAGTCCTAACGGCATTGGAGTTATCAACAGCTTTTCCCTCATAAAACCAAATGAGTTCTGACACACACCCCTGCAGAGTAAAGCAGGCAGAAAAGGGAGGGAGAGGCGGCCCTGGGTCAGAAAGGTGTTTGGAAACGGTTGCATCAGGAGCTGAAGAGTCATTTACAAAATGAATCAACGAAAGGACGAACCAACCAACGGAGGAGCACATTACTGCTTTGTAAAGGGGAGACTAATGGAGGACATTACCAAGGCATTTGGGAGCCATTCCTCAACAAGCTTTGAGCTTGAGACAGATGCTCTCAATAAACAAACGGACAAATAAACAAACAAAAAACCTCGACAAAGTACAAGTTACTGCGAATTCCAAAAACCCTTATGAATGAAGGAGCGGGAGCAAGCGCACCTGGGGACACAGGGCCACGCCGACGAGGTTTCCCTCGCTTTTCAGCAGGCGTGCCGCAGCTGTCCGGCCGAGTGGCCCCAGGCAGCGTGGCCCCGTGCACGACCTCCTCCTCCAGGAAGCCCTCCTCCCCACCCTCCTGCCCCACCCTTACAGGATATCCTCGCGGAAGGAGGTGCCGTGGTTGAGGTTGTGGAAGCGGACGGAGACGCAGTCCCTCACAATGAAGGAGCATCTGGTCTCCTTTTTGTAGGCGCTGAAACACTCCTTGAAGTCCTCGTAGGTCTTGAAGCAGCTACCTAGCTCCATGGCCGGGAACTGGCCCGCACCAAAGCCCAGAATCACGCCAGCGGTCAGAGGTCACCGGGAACCGGCCGGCATGGACCCAGGTGGGGACCCGACTGGGTGGCCTCTGGGGAGCTGGGGAGGAGCCGGAGAGGAGACCGGTTACAGCAACCCGGGGGCGACTTTGCTGTGTGTCAGAAGGGAAATGACACTCATCCCTTATTATTCAGCCCCAAGGCTCCGCCCCCTCGCTGATTTACCCAATCACACGCGGAGCTCCCAAACTGGCACACATACTCTCCAATCATAAGGTAGAGATAACTCCGCCCACTGCGAAATTGACAGGTACACCGACCAGTCACAATCTGCATCTTCCTCCGCGAAGCCTTCGGGATTTCCGGCCACTGGAGCGACCTGCCGGAAGCGCTGTGCATCTATATAAGTTTCCGCGTCTCTGACAAAGCGCAGTGTCCCCCGCGCCCACGGTGAGAGGTTAGGATGTCAGTGCCAGAAGCCCCGGGGGATGCGCAAGGCGACGCCGACGGCGACGACCTTTCCGGAGACCTCCGTAGTGTGCTGGTCACCAGCGTGCTCAACCTGGAGCCGCTAGATGAGGATCTCTTCAGGTAGCCGGCGGCACCCGGAACCGGGCCCGCACCCCTGCTGCAGTATAGAGAGCCGCGGTCGCCGCCGCTCCCCCGTGATCCCCCCGCTTCTGGGCTTAAGAGGTTCTGTTCAGGCTGCAAGCTCTGCCGCAGTTAGGAGAAGGCGTGTCCCTGACACCCGCCCTTGGACTGGGTTACCCTACAAGGCAGCTTAGCCTGCTAGAATCAACCTAGCGAGGGCAGTGATTTACCTGAGGGTACACAGCAGATCGGCTTTTAAAACCAATACACAACTCTAATAAACTCACTGCCTTTTTTCCTCCACCCCGTCCCTGCACCACTAACTGGGGTTTGGTAAGTCATTTTTTGTCTCCCCGACATGACTGAAGTTGGTTATCGCGACACGGGTTTGTAACAGGTTTTTTTTGTTGTTGTTGTTGTTTTTGTTTTGAGACAGGGTGTCACTATATGATCCTGGCTGTCCTGGAATTCACTACATAGACCAGGTTGGCTTGGAACCCACAGGGATCCACCTGCCTTTGCCTCTTGAGTGCTGGCAGGAGAGCACCAACCACCATGCCTGGCTGGTTAGTGAGTTTTTGTTTTTGTTGTTGTTTTTTGTTTTTGTTTTGTTTTGGTTTTGAGACAGGGTCTCTCTCTATAGCCCTCCCTGGCTGTCTCTTTGTAGACCAGACTGGCCTTGAACTCACAGGCTTCTGCAAAGAGTCCCTAGAGCTAGGGTCAAAGGAATGCACCATCACCCCTGTTTAGTGGCAGTTTTGACCTCCACCACTCTCTGGTTTTATCAGAAATTATCTTAACTTTGATCTCCCTTTCTTCCACCTAGGTAATTATAGCTCCCTAGGCCAGAGTGGTTTTCAAAAATGTATTGTAATGGAAAATAATAACCTCAGGGCTGGGTGGTAGGACTCAAGGTTCACCTCCAGCGCTGGGCAGGCCCTTTCACCTAGAAGGCCAGGCCAATTTGTTCAGCTGTCTTAAGTTTCACAACCTCAGACCTTGGACAGTTATTTATTTTTTTTAGACAGTTTGATGGCATGACTCAGGACCCTTTTAGCTCTGAAGCCAGTTCATACGTTGCCAGTTAAGGAGTGCCAGGGGCAGGCCTTCGTCCATACAGTCCAGCCCCAGCTCTGCTTTTGGGTTTCTTGTGTCCATTCAAGGCCTCAAATATCTTCTGGCCTCTGCCTTTCCCTAGTGTGGGGAAGGGAAGAAACTGTGGACTTGAAACTGCCCAGGATTGGGATGGTTGAGTTGTAGGAACTCGTTCTCTGTACAGCTGCTGTAAGCTGAGGGAGCTAGCTTGTTATGCTCGACTGAAGTCCACAGAGGGGGGGTAGACCTAAAACCTGAAGTTTTATGCAGAGATTTTGAGAGCAGAGTCCTTGGCTTTTCTCAGGTTCTCAAAAAGGACCCAAGTAACCACAAGAGACCCTTCACTTGAGGCTTACGGAACCTGGAGCGCTCCTCAAGTCTTTTTCATTCTCCTCTTCCCACAGAGGAAGGCATTACTGGGTACCCACCTCCCAGCGGCTCTTTGGGGGTCAAATTGTGGGCCAAGCCCTGGTGGCTGCTGCCAAGTCTGTGAGTGAGGACGTCCACGTGCACTCCCTACACTGCTACTTTGTCCGGGCAGGTAAACCCCGTACCCTGGCTCCTTGTCTGCAGCCATCCCTGGTGGTCCAGCAGCCACTGCTCCCTGGCTTTGAAGACTAACTCAAGAGAAAGGGGAAGAAATGGGAGAATCAGAGAAGCAGATGGAGAAGGGAGAGAGAAGATCCCATGAAAGGTCCCTACGGGGCTGCAGATGTAGCTTAGTAGTAGAGCACTTGGATAGCACATGAAAGGGACTGTGTTTCATCTCAAGTACCAAAAAATGCAGGAAGGGAGCCCATCATATTGGCCCGGTCTGTGGTCTCAACACTGGGGAAGCTGAGATGGGTCTGGAAGCAACCTAGATGCTTAACACACTTCCTGAGATCCACTAAATACTTGTTCTCTGGTTCTTAATGCTTATGTGGTCTTGTTGGGTCTTTCCCTGTAGCTTTTTTTAAAAAAATATTAATATTTATTATGTAAACAATATTCTGTCTGCGTGTATGCCTGCAGGCCAGAAGAGGGCACCAGACCTCATTACAAATGGTTGTGAGCCACCATGTGGTTGCTTGGAATTGAACTTGGGACCTTTGGAAGAGCAGGCAATGCACTTAACCTCTGAGCTATCTCTCCAGCCCCAGATTTTTGTTTTTAGTTTTCCGTTGAGATAGGGTCTCGTTCTGTGTGGTCCTGGCTGGCCCCAGCCTTCATGACACCAGGCCTGGCTCTCTTCTACATTCATTCTATTTGTTTGTTTATTTGTTTTGTTTTTTGAGGCAGAGTCTCACTGTATGCCTGGCTGACCTGGGACTTAGAGATCTGCTTGCCTCTGCTTCTCGAGACCTGGGATTAAAAGGCGTGCGCCACCATACTCAGCCTTCTCTTATTGAAAAAAAAATATGTATTTGCATATTTTTATATGTATGTGCCTAAATGAATTTACATGCACCGTGTTGCTTTCCTATTGTCTGAAGTGGCCAGAAGAGGACATTGGCTATCCTAAAGTTTGTGGTTACAGGGGATTGTGAGCCACCATGTAGGTGGTAGGAACCAAACATGGGTCCTCGGGAAGAACAAAGAGTGCTCTGATAGGCCATCTTACCATCCCCTTCTTCACTTTGTCCTTGTCCTTGCTGTTTTGAGACAGGGTCTCACCTGGCTGACCTGAAACTCACAGAGATCTGCCTGCCTCTGGCTCCTTGAGTGTTTGGCACTAATGGCTCTCTTCTTCAGTCTTTATACTCTTCTAGGGTCAAGACTGCTAAGTCTTCAGAGTGCTGTAAACTTTCAGGCTAGGAGCTATGCAGTGTGGGTTGGGAATTCAGTTTCGGCTTTATAATAATTACTAGGGTAATCTTGAATGAGATCACCTTCTGCTGAGATTGGTCTCATTGGTGAAATAGAGGAGGAGTGGGACTAGAGATATTTCAGTAGGATCTTTTAGACTCTTAAAGCTCTGGGCTCAGATACAGGGGAGTTCTCATTGCAAACTCTTGGTCTGGGCTGGTTATGTAGATCAGCAGTTGCATGGCTAGAGGCCCCATGTTCAATTCCCAGGAGCACCAGGAAAAAAAAAAAAAGAATGGAACACTGCCAAAAAGCAAACACATGTCCTTCTAGATGACTCAGCAGAGAAGGGCCCTTGTAACCCAAGTTCAATCCCTAGGACCTGAGGAAAGGTAGAAAAGAGCCAATACCACTCCCTCCCTCCGACCCTCTTTTGAAAAGGTAACCACTGCCTCCTCAGCTTTCCCTCTTCTCTCCTCTCTATTTCTTCACTCCAGAATTCCCTTACCCATTAAATAAACTCTATACCCCTCCCTAAAAGAACCAACACCGTTGAGTTGTCCTCCAGCCCCAGCATGCTTACCATGGCAAGCCACCCCTCATATAGTCACATATACACACAATAATAATCAATTTAAAAATTACCCCCCCACACACAATAAACAACATGTGCTTTATACTCTTTCCTTAGTATTAAGGATCACTGTGTTCCATATAGCCTTTAGTCACTGATACCAGTAGCTCATGCCTTTAGTCTCAGCATTCGGGAGGCACAGGTAGGTAGATCTCTGTGAGTTCAGGCCAGCTTGGTCTACAGAGTGAGTTCCAGGACAGCCAAGGCTACACAGAAATCCTGTCTTAAAAAACAAACAGAAAGAAAGAAAAAGAAAATATTGGGTGACTGGTGACCAAACCTGAAGACCTGAGTTAAATCCTCAAGACCCACATGGTAGAACAGAAGTGACTCCCGCAAGTTGTCCTCTGTATCTCAGTTGGCAAAGCACTTACCTAGCATGAGTGAGGGTGACCCTCTTCAGCCCAAACAGCAAGGGCTTGGTTAATAACTAACAGCTCTGCTACTTTCACCTGTTTCTGACTTTGTACCAAGTGGAGAAAGCCAAATGTGTCCCTAACAAATCCCTTAGACTGCCCCCTTCTGGTTGGTTCACCTGCATTTCCCCAGGCTCGCAGCCTCCAGTCAGGGCTCACCTAGCACGTTATAATTGTTTTCTACTGTAGATATGTCACACTCACTCGCCTGGCTGGGTCTCTGCCAAAAGCCAGTGACGGCAACATATTGAGAAGTCTGTCTTTTAAAAAAGATAGAGAGAAAAGGTGGGCATTCCAGCTCTTGAGAGGCAGAGGCAAGGGGTTGCCCTGAGTCCCAGACCAGCCTAGGCTATAGAAGGAAACCCTGTCTCAAAATGACAGCAGCAGAAACTGAGGATGAGAACAGAGGTGTCTGCTTACCAACTGTCATGATTATGGGGCCCATGGATTTACTCAGGGTCACCTTGTCTCCTGTATCCACTGTAGGGGACCCAAAGGTGCCAGTGCTGTACCATGTGGAGCGGACGCGAACAGGCGCCAGTTTCTCAGTGCGCTCCGTGAAGGCCGTGCAGCATGGCAAAGCCATCTTTATCTGCCAGGCCTCCTTCCAGCAGATGCAGCCCAGCCCCCTGCAGCACCAGTTTTCCATGCCCACTGTGCCTCCGCCAGAAGAGCTGCTGGGCCATGAGGCCCTCATCGACCAGTATTTAAGGTGAGAATGAGGACTCCAGAGAGGAGGCTTTTTGTTGTTTTTGTTTTGTTTTTGAATTTTCAAACTTTTTTTATTCTTTAGTTTTTATAGTTCTAGGGATCAAACCTAGGGGTCTCATGTGTGCTAGGTAAGTCTGTTCTACCTCAAAGCTACACCTTAGACCTTAAAACATTTACTACTTTGACCTATAGTAAAAACACCGTTAGGTCCTGGGTATGATCTACATGCCTTCAGAGACAGGCAGATCTGTGAGAATTCAAAGCTACCTAGTCTGCATAGGGAGTTCCCAGCCAGCCTGCCAGCCCTGTGTAGAGCCTGTCTTAAAATAAAAAGAAAACAATACTTAGATGAGTATATTTTGATGAATTCTGATTTTTTTTTTTCTGAGATAGGGTTTCTCTGTAGCTTTGGAGCCTTTCTTGGAATTCACTGTGTAGACCAGGCTGACCTCAAACTCACAGAGATCCACCTGTCTCTGCCTCCCAAGTGCTGGGATTAAAGGCATGTGCCACCACTGCCCAGCGTGAATGTATATACTGTATTTTTATTATATTTCCCCTTGTTAACTTTCTTGTCCCTTTCTCTTCCCATATAGTCCCAGGGCAGTGGTTTTGTTTTTGTTTTTGTTTTTTTTCTCTCTCTCTTTTTTCTTTTGCAACTGTTTTCTCTGTGTAACCCTGACTGTCCTGGAACTCACTTTGTAGACAAGGCTGGCCTTGAACTCAGAGATCTGCCTGCCTTTGCCTCCTAAGTGCTGGGATTACTGGGTGGCATGCACCACCACCACCCAGGAGTGTTTTCACACGCTGACTCCTACTTGTAAGTGGGTCATGAGCCCCTAAGTGTACTAAAAGTATAAGTATAAAAGATCCCAGCACTTGGGAGACAGAGACAGGTGGATCTCTGTGATTCCTAGGTTCTTTCCTAGTCAGACCTTTTCTCAAAAAAATGAGGGTGGGCTGAGAAGATGGCTCAGCCATTAAGAGCATGTGCTACTTTTGCAGAGGGCCCAAGTGTGGTACCCAGCACCCACAGGGTGACTCATAGCCACCTCTAATTCCAGTTCCAAAGGCTTTGACAATCCCCTTCTAACTTTCATGGACACCAAACACAAATGTGGCACACATAATATAAATATATGCAGATAAACACCAATACACATAAAGTAAATACAAACTATTTAAAAATTTTATATACATGGGGGGCTTGAGAGGGTATACTCTCTGATAGAGCATGTGCTAAGTGTACCCAAGGCTCTAGGTTCAACCCCAATGCTGCATGCACACGTATGTATGTAGGAATATATGTATCTTATATATAGTATATATAAGCAGAAAAGGAGATCCTGGAGCCCACTGTGCAAGGAGGGTAAGAGCCCTCTGCAACTTCAATTTCAGTTGTGTTTCTTGTTTTTACTAGTGTATATGCATGCATGTGTGTGTTGGATCATAATGTAAAAAGCAGAGCTTGCACTCAGCCAGCAGCCAGCACAGGCATGGGATAGCTTGATTGTTATTAAAATATTAGCTTGGGGCCAGAGAGATGCCTCAGCAGGTAAAGGTCCCTGCTGTACAAGTCTGAGGACCCGAGTTCAATCTCTGGGACCCATTAAAGATGTAAGTAGGAACCCGATTTTATAAGGTTGTCCTCTGATCCTTGCATACACACTGTATAACATGTACATACTATCCCCTACCCGTCCATAATAAATTAAATAAAATGTTTTTAAAAATTGACCCTGGGTTCAATCCTCTGTACTTGAATCCAACAATAAACTATTTTTGCAACCACTGGGTAAATAAATATCCTCCAGTCCCCCGACTGATCCCCCTCCTACCTCAGGCCTATCATGCAGCAGCTTTGGAGTTAATGTTTGGCAGGATGAGTGCCCTCCTCTGGGACCCTGTTGCAGAGTATGGCCTACTGGTCAGTTTCTTCACTTTGGTGTCTTTTAAATATTCTGACTCTACCTTGGTAGCATATATTTCTCACAGAGATCATAACAAATGAAGTCTGGCAATGCTGGAATATGGGGAAGAGCTCTGGATACAGACATGGACACATGGCTTCTGACCAGGACTGTGACCTCTGGTAGTGTCTACCTGCTATGGGGTTCCCCATCCAAGGCCCTAGATTCTTCATCTGAAGTTAGGAGCAGTCAAAGTAGGGAGTTGTGCCAAAGGGTCCGGTAGCTTGTGTTGGACACTGGGGCAGCAGGAGGGCATGTGGGATGGGTGTGGGTTCAGGAACCTGAATAGCCAGCATTCAAGTCTAGGCTCTGTCCCTAATATTTGTATGAGTTTGGGCAAATGCTTGCCTACTCTGAGTCCATACCTTTGGTTATAAATGGAGCTATTATAACTTTCACCTCATAAGGCTGCGGTGAGGATTAAATGCGATAGAGGTATAAAGGCACTCAGCAGGTGCTATGTGAGTAGTTACACCACTGACAGACGAGCATGAAGCTGGGGCTTGGTGTGCACAGAAATGAAGATATTGTATTGTTAAAGGAGCCTGAATGTAGGACTACACACTTCAATAAGGTAGTTACTAACCCTATAGGCTATATGAAATTAATGAAACAGAATGAACAGTTCTTTTCTGTGTGTGGTGCTAGGGAACAAATCCCCAGGCCTTTGTGCATGCCAGGCAGGCTCTCTGCCACAGAGCCGCATCCCATGCCACCCCTTTAATCAGTGTTGTTCTGTAGTCACAGCAGTCATGTGGTAGTGGCTGCCAGGGTGGACAGTGCAGGACAGACTACCAGACGGGGTGGGAAGGGCAGAGCCTGCTAAGAGCACTGTGGGCCCATGGAAATGGTGTCACCCCAGCACACAGGGCTCCTAACCACTTAGGATGGAGAATGCAGATAACATAGGGAGACTTTTCTTGCATGTTCACAGTAATGAGTGGTTAGATGTATGAACTTGTGGGTCCAGACTGCCTGACATCAGATCCTTCATTCATTCTCCTGTGCTTATGTCTCTTCTCAATTGGAATGATGACCACACTTGTCATGTGAAGTCCCAGCAAGGAATGGGTTATGGTTGTGTGCAGTACTTGCGTGGTTGGTGCCTGGGTTTGTTTGTTTGTTTGTTTTTGAGACAGGGTATCACTGTAGCTTTGGAGCCTGTCCTGGAACTAGCTGTTGTAGACCAGGCTGACCTCGAACTCACAGAGATCCACCTGCTTCTGCCTCCCGAGTGCTGGGATTAAAGGTGTGCACCACCACCGCCCGACTGGTGCCTAGGTCTGTATATGTTCACTGCAAGACAGGTCACATCATTACTCTCCTGTTTCAGATGGGAAACAGGCTGAGAGAGGTGACTGACTTGCATGTCACGGCATGGCTGAAGTGACAAGGAAGGGAATCAGACACTATATTGCTTTGCCAGCTCCATGAGGAAGCTTTGCAGGACACAAGTCCTTATAGACAGACGTGGGGACCAGAAGAGGCAGCACAGAGATGCTCCCTCTCCTTGGGTCTCTTTGTCCCTGTCTTTACTTCAGGGACCCTAACCTCCACAAGAAATACCAAGTGGGGCTGAACCGAATCGCTGCCCAGGAGGTACCTATTGAGATCAAAATGGTGAACCCACCCAGCCAGCTGAGCCAACTGCGGACACTGGAGCCCAAACAGATGTTCTGGGTGCGAGCCCGGGGCTATATTGGTAAGAGGACCCATGAACTGGAGGGAAACACTCCAGGGGTCTAGGCCTTGCCACTCATTTGCCATCTGTTGATTGAGTATCCCATTCTCTCTTTGGGCCCGTTTCCAAATCTGAGTTATGCAGAATTTGGCTCAGTTTCTCACCAGAACCCTTACCCTTTAACATGAGAATAATGACGTAACTGTAATTCCATTGTTGGACCTTTCTGGGGGAAGCAAGATACCTTGCTGAGGTTCTTATCTAGGTCAGTGGCTAACCATAGACGTTTTTGTGCAAACTGTGGATGCCTGTTTCAGGACCACAAAGAGTGGCCGGGGTGAGAGGCTTGGGATTTGCATTTGTCTTACCTCTGTTCTCCTTCGTCCCCACCGCCTTTATCCTTATACACACACACCCTGACCCTGGGCCAGGTGCCCTTACACAATGATGAATTTGTGTGTGGTAGTCTTTTTCTCCCCACCTCCCTGCAGATCCTGCGCTGGAAAGCCAGGAGCCCAGGGCTGATGGGGTTGGGACCTGTTGCAGGGGAGGGCGATATCAAGATGCACTGCTGTGTGGCTGCTTACATCTCTGACTACGCCTTCCTGGGTACAGCATTGCTGCCCCACCAGTTCAAGTATAAAGTGAACTTCATGGTCTCACTGGACCACTCCATGTGGTTCCACGCCCCATTTCGAGCTGACCACTGGATGCTCTATGAGTGCGAGAGCCCCTGGGCTGGTAAGTGTGGGCCTGTGGGTCAGTGTCTCTGGGGTGGGCAGGGCCCTTGCATTGCTGCCCCTCATTCATGTTGTCTTCAGAGGTATTCTACATGCCAGGAATGATTGAGTTTATCTAAGAGACCCAGCGCAGGTACCCAAACCACTTTAGATTCCATGTATGAACCTGACAAAAGTCCTTTCTCCTTTCTGAAGCTTTTTCTTTTCTTTCTTTCTGTTTTGACAGGGAGGGGCAAGGTTTCACTGTGGAGCTCTGACTTGCCTAGAACTTACTGAGATCCACATCTCTGCTCCCCAGCCCTGTCTTGTGTAACCCCTGCTTGTCTTGAATTCTTTATAGAGTGGAGTCTGGCCTGGAACTCCTGATCCTCCTGATCCTCCTGATCCTCCTGCCTCCACCTCCCAAGTGCAGGAGCCACCATGCCCTGCTGCTTGTTTTTTTTTTTTGGTTTTTTGAGACAGGGTTTCCCTGTAGTTTCTAGAGCCTGTCCTGGAACTAGCTCTTGTAGACCAGGCTGGCCTAGAACTCAGAGATCCGCCTGCCTCTGCCTCCCGAGTGCTGGGATTAAAGGCGTGCGCCACCACCGCCCAGCCTTTTTTTTGTTTTTCGAGACAGGGTTTCCCTGTAGTTTCTAGAGCCTGTCCTGGAACTAGCTCTTGTAGACCAGGCTGGCCTCGAACTCAGATATCCGCCTGCTTCTGCCTCCCAAGTGCTGGGAGGTTTTTTTCATCTAAATAAATAGGGTTATATTAGTACTGTCTACACCTAGTAAACCACCACGCTGCCACTTGAGGGAGCTTTTTCTAAACAAATTGCATTCCACCCCAGCAGGTCCTGGATCAGGTCCAGGAAACTGCCCTTTTTGTTTGGTTGGTTTTTTCAAGACAGGATTTCTGTGTATAGCTCTGGGTATCCCAGAACTTGCTCTGTAGACCAGGCTGGCCTTGAACTCACAGAGATCCGCATTCTTCTGCCTCCCAAGTGCTGGGATTAGAAGCATATGCCACCATGCCCAGCTGTAAACTGTATTTTAAGGAGCTCCCTGAGAGATTCTGTGAGTTGGCAGGATGGAGCAGGGCACTCAGTGGTCTCTAAGGTCTGTAGGGAACCGAGAGAAACCCAGACTCATTGATGTCTCGTGTTAGAGCCCTGGCTCTTTTATAATGAAGTACATGTCAAAGGAAGAAAAGTTTTGCTTTATAAAACGGACAAAACTTAAATAACCCCTAGCAGTCAGGAAAGGGTTACTCAGATGCCACCAGCAGCACAGAACAGGGTCCACAACCTTGAAGTTAGGACACTCGGTCAGCTTTGGCCTGACCCTCGAGGCCAGGCCTGAGCCTCTGAGCACTTTAGCGTCACTGTCTGTAAGACGGTACAAGAAACGAAGCCCCACTTTCTCTGGCTACGGTTAGATCCGTGTGGGCCCTGCTGTATGTAAAGAAAGCTTGAGTTAGCTTCCTGAAGGTAACCAACTCAGGCCAGAACCTCTAGATGAAAAGGGGAGAGAGGCCATACCTCATGGTCTCAGGTCCTCTCTGAGCTACCCACTCCCTTGGTGGTGGATGACCAGCGCTGGGAGGACTTGCTTATCATAAAAGGAAAGAATGGGATTTCTGACCAGTGGCCAGAGAAGCGGCAGTCTGCTTGGCCAAGCCTGTGGAGACGGTTTCTCTGGGATCTTTAGAGGAACTTAGCAGTTATGTGGAAGTGCTTTGGGGGCATCAAGTGGCTGTAACAGCTCACAAAGGGGCATTTGGAGTAGTTATGTTCCAGTGTGCCCTTAGGTGGGGCAGCTCTGCCCTGTGTCAAACCCCTCCAGGACAAAGCAGGCTTGTGCTAAAGCAGAGGCTGTTCTCACCCTTCTCCTTGCACACAGGTGGCTCTCGAGGGCTAGTGCATGGGCGGCTGTGGCGTCGGGATGGGGTCCTCGCTGTGACCTGTGCCCAAGAGGGTGTGATCCGATTGAAGCCTCAAGTGTCTGCGAGTAAGCTGTAGTCAAAGAAACTGGCTTGGCCTGGGGTTAAAAGAACTCTTTCTACTGCCATTCCTGAGGCAGGAGTCACAGTTGAGAGCTGGGCTTCCTGCCTCTCACATTCAATAAAGAGATTGCTAACACTGAAGTAGCTGACCTTTAATTTCCCTGGGCAGAGCTACAGCCCTCCTCCTGTCTCTAAACTCCAGGACTCTGGTACTATTACCTAGTCCTTCAGCCAAGCTGTTTTACTGGTGTAGAGGCCAAGGAAAAGGAAACAGGAAACACTGATCCTGACCTTGCCTACGGCCTCAAGCTGTGGTAGGCTGAAGAGCCCGCCCCAAAACTTCCTCCTTGAAACATCCTAGGGTAACCCCAGCCAAAGCCTGTTTGGAGTCCAGCCCCACAAATCCAAATTCCTCTCAGTCTGCTGCAGACTCTTTCTCGGGAACTACTTTAGGGGCTCCCAGAACTCCTCAGCCCCCGCTGCTCACTGTCCTCTATTGCCCTCAGCCCCTCGACCTGGAGCAGCCCCTCGCCCAGAAGCGGCCGCAAGACAAATAAAAGTTAGTCCAGCACCTCTTTGATAAGCAGCTCCTTGAGGCTGGGGGGTGGGACGGGGGTAAGGCCCGCCTCCTGTAGGGACTGAAGTTGGGCTTCTGTCTGCCGTTTGTCTAGGCCCAGGCGCCAGGAGAGTCGGACATGGGCCTCTAGAAAGGGTGCCAGGAAAGGATGAGGTCTCTTGTCCCCCAGCAGCTGCAGGGCCTTCTCACTGCATGCTCGTGCTTCCCCAGGATCCTCCAGCTCCTGATGGCACACAGCCAACCCAGCCAGAGTCAACAGGGGGCGATCTGGGCCAGAAGGGGTGCCCAGCTGGGTCTGCAGCTGCCAGGCGTTGGCCCACAATGCCAGAGCCTCGCGGTAAAGGCCAGTGCAGGTGAGGCTCTGTGCTCTCCGCAGCTCGGGCAGCACGAAGAAGTCGTGCAGGTCTGGGGCATGGCGGAGCTCGGGCACTGCCTGCAGGTGACCCAAAAACTGTTCAAAGGCCCGGCTACGGCGGGCAATGGTTTCTGCAGTAAAGTTCCGGCGTAGACGTTTACGGGGGAAGGAGATGGCAGCCATGGGGCCTCGGAATTGCCGCTGCAGGTTTCTGTGCAGCCGCTCGAAGTCCGAGTAACGGCGGGAGATCTGGGCTGGCTGGCGATCTGGTGGCCCTGGGCCAATCACGGCGAGGGTGTAGAGCTGTAGGGAGGGTGGACATCAGGGCTGATATAAACCATCTGGGGTCCTTTCCCTCCCTTCCACTCGGCTTTGCTTTTCCACCTCAGCCTCCCCCCCCCCCCCCCACTGTCTTGGAGGAAGGAAGCTGCAGAGCAGTGGCCAGGAACCCACTCCCATCTTACCTGAGGCTCCTCTGAAATGACCCAAGGCCCAAGGCAGCACAGGGGAAAGAAAGACAGAAATGAACTTCAGCGTCTGGAGCTTACTGCTTCTGGGAAAGTTCTCCCTGTCCCCAGGGAGTTAGTTCTTGGGAAAGCCTTAGGGCAACCCAGAGCCATTTTTAGGGCCTCTGAGCCAATCTGAGAGCCAGCTTGGAGCTGTGTGCCACTCTGGATACATAGCTGTCCCCACATTACTGACCAGCCTCTTTCAAACCAGACCAAAGGACAAGTCTTCAGACAGCCACAGTGGCAAAATTAGGAGTTCACTGGTCCAGGACTTGGGCAACCCAAAGTCCAGCCTCCTGGTGACCTCAGGCAAAGCCGGTGACTGCTCTGGGGAAAAGTTCCTAGGGCAAGGCCATTGTTTGCTCAGGTCTGGGATGTCCTAGTTTTGGTGCTCTAGGTCTTTAGGTGGCAGACACTGGAGAACACTGCCGGAGATGCAGTGATTCTGCTTCCTCTCTGCTGCCTTTCTTTTTTTGGCCCTCAAGAGTCTCACTGTGCAGCCTAGACGGCCTCTAATTCACTAATCTGGGCCAGCCTCCTGAATGGAAGGACTAAAGGAATTGTCACCATGCCTTGTCCTTTTAATTCTTTTTTTTTTTCCTGGGGTGGGGGGGGGTTAGTGTATGTGTGTGTGTGTTGTTGTTGTGTTTCGGCACACATACCTGAGCTTGATGCCATAGCTTACAAATGGGGGTCAGAGGATACCTTTCAGGATTAAGTTCTCCCCTTCCGTCATGGGTTTTAAGAACTGAGCTCAGGTCTTCAGGCCATGACAAACGCTGGGCTATTTTGTAGGTAAGACTGTTTTGTTGTTTTTTGAGACAGTTTCGTGTGCTCCTGCCTGCAGCCAGCTGAGTGCTGACATTGCAGGGTCCGCCGCACCCAAGGGATGGGAGCTGGGGATCAAAGCCAGGGCTTAGTGGGTGCCAGCCAAGCACTCTACCAACTAAGTCGTCACACCTCCACTCCGTACACTGAGTCCAGGGCCTCAGTAGCCCAGGCTAGCCTTGAACTCTTGGTGATCTGATCCTCTTGCATCAGCCCCAAGAGCTGAGATTACATGAATAAGGCACAAGGAATGGCTTTTCTTTCTTCTTCTTTTTCTTTCCTGTTTTCTTAGATGGGGGGTCTCCCTTTGTTGCCTGGTAGCTTTTGATCTCCTAAGCTCAGGTGATCCTCCTGCCTCAGCCTTCTAGATAGCTGGGACTAGAGTCATGTGCTGCCATGCTCATCCTTTCTGATCTTTTTCTAAAGCACAAATTGGTGCTTCTCTACCACTATTCATCTTTATCTTTAGGAAAAAGTCAGAACTCTCAGTTCCGGGCACTCTCCAGAGAACAGTGTCTAGGCAGGAGTTAGTGAACCCAGGCCCTTCCGAGCACAGTCATTGCGTGGCATCTTCAGCCTCACACTGTGTGTGTGTGTGTGTGTGTGTGTGTGTGTGTGTGTTTCTGGGCCTGAGCCTAGGGCTTTGCTCGTGTTAGTACACATCTATACATCTATTACTACTGAGCTGTATCTCCAGGCCCTGCCCTCATGGAGCCCAGGCTGCCTCAAACATGCGTGTGTGCGTGTGTGTGTGTGTGTGTGTGTGTGTGTGTGTTTGCTGTGAGACAGGGTCTCACTAAATTGTCCCAGACTGTCTTAAATTCACTATGTAGCAAAAGCAAGCCTTAAACTTATGACCCCAGCCTGCCAAGGAGATGGGGTTACAGGCCTGAGTCACTGGCCTGGCAGCTCTAGAGCCTGTCCTGGAACTAGCTCTTGTAGACCAGGCTGGTCTCGAACTCACAGAGATCCGCCTGCCTCTGCCTCCCGAGTGCTGAGATTAAAGGCGTGTGCCACCACCGCCCGGCAGCTCTATACTTCTTAAATTCTCTTCTTGACAAGTAGTGCCATAAAGGTGGCTTTAAACTTATTTTAGAAAAAGAGGGTTCCTTTAATGAATAATGTCATGAAAGCAGGGCTGAGGCAGGACTGAACGGTCAAGGGCTGCCTGGGTTACACAGTAAGTTCAAGACCACCCTGGGTACTTGGCGAGACTATTATAATGTTTATACTGTTTTACAAACATTAAAAAGACTGAGAATATAACTCAGGGGTAAAGCACTTGCCTAAACATGTACAAGGGCCCAGTTTCAGTATACACATACACACACACACACCACCACCACCACCACCACCACAAGTTAAGCAAAGAGTGGTATAAGTTACCTTTTATTTATTTTTAATTGTATCCGATGTGATGTGGCAAGGGTGAGTGTGTTATGTTTGTGCACATATGCCACAGTAACATATGGAGGTCAGAACAACTTTGGGGGGTCATTCTCCTTCCACCATGGGTTCTGGGGATCAAACTCAGGTTGTCAGACAAATGCCATTTCCCTGGCCCACTGGCAACATTTTTTCCCCCAAGACAGGGTTTCTTTGTGTAGCTTTGGAGCCTGTCCTGGAACTTGCTCTGCAGACCAGGCTGGCCTCGAACTCACAGAGATCCACCTGCCTGTGCCTCCCAAGTTCTGGGATTAAAGGCATGTGCCACCAACGCCCGGCTCTAGGTTGATTTTTTAAATCTTAATAATTTTATTTGGAAATTTCATATATGTGTACAACATATTTTTATCATATTTACTCCCTTCTATTTTTATTTTTAATTTTCTGCCAAAGACTATTTTATATCCTTTATTTCACCTGATGCTTAAAATGACCCCGCAATATAGGTGACAGTGGTTATAGTTATTGGTACTTGGTGGTCCCTCGATGGCAGAGTACTTCCTAGCATGCATGAGGCCATGGGTTCCATCTGCACCCCCCCACCCCTCTAACGGTGTGACTGTTGGTCTGTTGACTGCCCTAAGCGCTTACCCCATGCCTCGTGTTGGACCAAGTACTTCTCCAGTTAGGTGCTCCTTAGCCATCATTAACAGCCCTGCAAGGAGAGGCTCCGAGAGGGAGCGGAGGGCACAAAGACTGGGCCCTAGGACTGATTCTAAAATCCATGCTCTTGACCTCCCAGAGAAGAAATATGGAGGAGACATGGGTGCCCACTGCACAGAGGAGGTCACAGGTCAGGATGGAAGATGACCCCTGCTCTTCCTTAAGCCTTTCCACCTAGGTCCCCAGAGTCACCCCCATACCCCGTTCTTTTCTGAGAGAGCTGCTCTCTGTTTACTGATCCTTGGTGTCTCACTCCTGTGCATGACCCCTTGTCTACCCCAGAGCTCTGGAACGTTTGCAACTTAAGATTGGACCATCGGGGGCTAGAAGTGTGTAGCTCAGTGGTACAGCATCTGCTTAGCGCACAGAAGGACTTGATCCTTAACAAGATATAAAACCTGCATCGTCTATCCGTCCCTGCACAAAGTGGAACAGTCACTCCGTGGGTGTGGTCCTTGTTACTAATAGCAACAGAGAGGGGTGGAGAGACCCAAATATGGGACAGGGCTCCATGACCCCAGGGCTCTGGGCCCCCTGTCTTGCTGAGTCAGAGGTGGAGGAGGGTGTGAAGAGGAGGGAAGTGACAAGCCGGTGTCTGTGTGTGTGTGTGTGTGTGTGTGACCACTGCCAGGATGGAACCAGCTAGCTTAGATGGGCTAGACCTAGAGGCAGCAGGACCTGGCCAGTCTCTCCACTTCACAGCAAGGAAAACAGGGACTCTAGGCCTAGCTCCACACTGCCCCTTAGTCCTGACAGGGCTGGAAGTGGGAGTGCTGGAGAACTGATTGGTCAGGAGGCTGCAGCAGGCCCTGGACGCCTCACATTGCCCATCCAAAGTTAAATAAGCATACAAGCCGAGTTTCCCTTATCCAAAGTACTTGGGACCAGAGCTATTTCAGATTTGCAGTATTTGTATATATACAATGAGATGTCTTAGAAATGAGACCCAAATCTAATATAAAATCTATAAAGTACACGAAAAACCATTGTTTTGAGACAGGGTCTCATGTACTGCAGAAGACTGTCCTGGAGCGCACGTAGTTGATCTTGAACTCCTGGTCCGCCACCCCCCTTCCAAGCACCGGGACCACAGGTATGCACCACACAGTTTAGGTGGGCAAGCATTCTACCCACTGAGAATTACATGCTGGCTCCTAAAACTCATTTCATGTACTTTATACACATAGCCTAAAAGTAGTGTGGGATTTTTGTTTTTTGAGGCGGGTTTTTATGTAGCAATCTGGTCTTGCTATGTATCGGGACTGGCCTGGAGCTCTATTTCCCAACTGCGCCAGCACACTTAGCTCTGAAGGTAGTTTTATATGATTGGGGGCGGGAGCAGGGGATAAAGCTCAGTTCTTGAGCATGGTAGGCAAGTGCCGTATCAGTGAGCTATACTCCCCCTTGGTGTTTGGCTCGTGTGTGTGTGTGGGGGGGGGAAGGGGGGCGGTGTCTAGGTGTGTAGTCTTACCTGGCTTGGCACACACTCTCTAGCCCAGGTTAGCTTTGAACTTGTGACAGTCTTACTGCCTCAGCCTTTCAAGTCCTTATGCAATATTTTTAAATGGGCCTACATTTCAAGCACACATCACATGAAGTTAGATGTGGAATTTTCCACTTGTGGCATTATGTTGACACTCAAATGCTTAGGATTTTCAAGCATTTCAGATTAGGGAATCGGAAACTATATAGCTACCAGTTTAGTATTTCACAATGCCAGACAATGCTAAGGGTTCTTTGTGCCTGGTCTCATTTACCCCCTGCTATAATCCTGCGCACTGACTGTCCTACTGCTCAAACTAGGAAACTGGGGTCCATCAAGGGTACAGAACCCACCCACGGTGAAGCTACTGATAAAATATATGGCCTGGGAATCAAGGCTGATCTGGATCCGAAGTGCATTTCCTTAATCCTGACCCCTGCAACTGGGTCTCAAGTCTGTGTCTTGCTGCAGTTGACAAAAGTCCACGGGGTACCAGACAGCACACACCAACTGTGACAGGAGGCAGCTTCTTAAAGGTCACTTTCTCAGTGACATCTACCTGAGGACTTGCTCAAGCTACATCCACTCCCTTGTCCTGCCTCAGTTTTGTAAAATAAGGACAGCCATTTATAACTGCCTAGCCAAAACCCCACGGAAAGCTGTGCTACTCCCTACTTTCTCTTAACTAGACTTGTAGACTGCACTGCCTAAGGGTCCCTGGAGCCTCACTCACCACGTACTTGGAGGGAGGGTCCTTGACAACATTGGCACTGGTCACCTCAAAGAGCAGCCGCTGTGGAACTAGGGTGTTCCGAGACTTCTTCCAGAAATCCTGCAACTGCCGAGCCAGGAGTTGACTGCCCCGTTGTCCATCAGGTGGAGGACTCCGTTCTGCACAAGCACAAGACCAGTCGTGTTAAGGGGCTAGCGCAAGGGTTAACGTAAACAAATGCCATGACCTCATTAACGCCAGCGAGGTGGCCTTTATCCCAGCGCCTGGCTTACAGTAGATGCTAAATATCTCCACCCAAAGCAGCTAGTACACCATGCATTTGTTTCTTTGGTTCTGTGCATTTAATATCCACAAAACCCGAGATGGGTGGTTCCCACGGTTGTGACTCAAGGTCACACAGCCAAACAATATTTGCAAATGCTTAAGGTGTCAAGAGTTTCAGGAAGATAACTCAGAGCCCCCGGGATGCTGTCGGAACACGGCCAGCGGGGAGGCCTAACCGAGCCCCAAGGTTCCTGTCTCCGTCCTCCCGCACTCGCCTGCGTCTTCTCCCGATGTCCCATCTCCGGAGGGCGGCGAGTCGGGGCCCGCCTCGTCGTCCTCGTCTTCGTCGTCCGGGTCATCCTCGGCACTGGTGAAGCTGAGGGTGCCGCTGAGGCGGGAGGAGAGGCCCTCGGCGTCGTCGTCCTCCAGCTCGGAGCTTTCAGGGAACTGCTCGGCCTCGGGGCCTGCCGCCGCCTCCCCGGGACCATCGCTAGCCAGGGCGTGTCGCAGCCGGTGCAGGAGCCGCGAGGCCATGGCACCCAGGGGGGAGCGCGCCAAGCTGGGTCCAGGTCCGGAGAGGGGCTCGGGGGCGTGTTAGTGGGCGGGGCAGAAGAGGCCACGCCCACGGGCAACGACAGCTTGGGACGTGCAGGAGGCCGGCCTCTCCCGTGCGCCTCCCCGCAGGCCGGGACGCTGAGTGCTTTCAGGGCGGGTTCCCGGGATCCGGTAGGGCGGCCCGAGGCTTTAAGGGGCGTTCGGCACAGGCTGCTCACAGCGCCGCCTAGCCGCTTTCTGCCGCCGTCTGGCCCGGCCCATCCCGGCCCATCCCGGCCCCGCCCGCTCCCGGAACTGCTGGAATCCCGGGCTGCTGCCTTCGGTAGGGACGCGAGCGGTGGCAAGGGTAGCCCAGGCCTCCGCACGAAACCGTCCACGTTCGGGTTGGCCGTGCACCCTCTTGGACTTGTCCCACCCCTCCTGGACTCCTGGGGCAGCCCCAAGCTTTCCCCCTAATTTCCATACAGTGCTGTGTAACTTTACAATGTAATTTCTTGGCATTTGGGAACTTGGCTCTCACTTGAGGTTAGCCTGAAATCCGGCCTCGCCCAGCCTAGGTTTTCTCATATGGAAAAAGAATTCTAATATTAATAACTAAATTTTCAACTCTTGCAAGAACCTTAGTCCCTTGCCTGGTGAGAGTGTTCCTAGGCCTTCCCAGTTTCGTTTGAGCTTCACCTATGGGAAGTCAAACAGGAAAACAGATCCAGAGAGTCAGTCAAAGGTCGCTTTTTTTTTTTTTTTTGGCCCCATTTTGGCAGAGATTTTTAGTGTGGAGCTTTTCCCGCGTGCGCAGGTTGGGGCTGGTGATTTATAGAGCTCTCCGAGAACTGCAGTTTTATCTTTTACTGCCACTGCCGAGTAACAATAGTCAAGAAAATGATTGCTGCTTCCGGTCCCAAGGCCTAGCAGGGCAGATTTGAAATTGGCAGCTAGACAATAGAACAATGACCAGGCACGGTGACATTGGTGGCACACACCTTTAATCCCAGCACCAAGGAAGCAGAGGTAGGAAGATCTCTGTGAGTTCAAGGCCAACCTGGTCTACACAGCCAGTTCCAGCCGGCCAGAGCTACGTAGAACCTGTCTCAAAACAAGGTGTCTCAGATAGTATCTCCTACCCCCTTTCAGGGCACAGGAAAGGGATGGGGAGATACTTTTGAATGGAAAACCTGGCCTTGGTTGAACAGAAAGGTATCTGTTTTTAGGACTCATGGTGTCCAGTTGTAGTCGTTTCACACACTGTCACATGTAGGTCTCAGAGGAGGCAGCTATTGGACAGTAATGGTTCACTTTCAATATGAAGGACTGAGGCCGGAGAAGTGGCTAAGTGCTTGAGAGTGTGTACTGTTTTCACTGAGGACCAGAATTCAGTTTCCAGCGCCAACAACTGGGACCTTATAACCTCGTAACTGCATGGGATCCAGTGCCCCCTTCTGGCCTCCAAGGGTATCTGCACACTTGTGCACAAAAACCAAACACAGACACACATGTATGTATAGTTAAAAATAAAATAAATCTTAGAAAAAAAACAGATATGGTGGTTGTTAGGAATTTTCCTAATGCAAACTCTCTGCCAATGCAAATATCCCAATCAAGCCAAATCACAACAAGCCAAATTAAAAAATATCCAGGTTTAATGAGGTTCCTGTGCTCTCCGGTGGCCCAAGGGGGAAGCTGCAAACCCAACCACCAGGGGAGAGGAAAGAGACCGTGAGGGAACTTTCTGGGGAAGCAGTTTAAATAAATTGAGGGAGTGGTCAAGATTTTGGCGTGGCTGTCTTGACCCTCCTTCCAGGGATGGGTCAAGGCTTAGAGGGCACAGGGACAGGCCTCCAAAGATGGAGGCCAGAGACCAGGACTTATGGTGGTGAACACTTTTAATCCCAGCACTTGGGAGAGAGACAGGTGGGTCTCTCTGAGTGCAAGTCCAGCCTGGTCTACAGAGGGAGTAGGCCAGCCAGGGTGACATCTGGGACTTCAGCTTGCTGGCGACTTTAAGCTCTAATTGCCCTGCACTTGCTCACAGGCAGCCTGCAAGGACAAAAAGGCTCTCCACTCATTTTCCTCCTGCTGGCTGGCTATTAACTTTTCTGTAGTGTATGCCACACAGGTCAGGATGCACAGCCGGAGTTCAGCCCGGCATGATCGTGCACACCTGTTATTCCAGCACCTGAGGCAGGGGGATCCTGAGTTCAAGGCCTAACTCTAAACAACAGCAGCAGGAACTAACAAACAAGAAGTGAAAAGAAAGAGCGTGTTCATGATGTCATGGAAAGAAATCTGGTCTGTCCAGTCAGGCAGGAAAGCCAGCATTGCCTGCAAGCATGGCGCTTGGGAGGCTGAGGCAGAAGAATCGAAAGTTAGAGGGCAACCTGAACTATGTAGTGAAACTCTGTTAAAAAAAAAAAAAAGATACCCCCCTCACCCAAATAAGTGGCAACCCAAGTTCAATTCCACGGATCCACAGGTGAAGGGAGAGAATCCACCCTCCATCTCTGCCCCCTGACTACCATATGTGCAGTGTGGCGTTTGAGTGTGTGTGTGTATGCACAAATAAAATACAAAAGTTTTAAAAAGTGGTCCATTGCTGGGCGGTGGTGGCGCACGCCTTTAATCCCAGCATTTGGGAGGCAGAGGCAGGCGGATCTCTGTAAATCTGAGGCCAGCAGGCAGATGGAGCTCTGTGAGTTTGAGGCCAGCCTAGTCTACAAAGCAAGTTCAAAGACAGCTAGGACTGTTTACACAGAGAAACCCTTTGTCAAACCTTCCCCTCCATCCCCCCAAAAAGTGGTCCATCACTTCCATTGATAGATTTCTCATGTAAATGGTGTCAAAGTTAGGAGTGCTCTGTCTGGTTTTGTGTGTACGTGTGCATGCGTGCGTGCGTGTGTGCGTGTGCGTGTGTAGTCAGATGTTGCCTGGAGCTCACCCATTTGGCGAGGCTGGTGACTAATGAGCATCAGGGATCTACTAGTTTTCATTCCGGCCCCATCACCCCTTCCATTGCTGGGCTTATGGTCTCACATGGCTAATGAGAATCTAAACTCAAGGCCTGGTGTTTGTGTGGCGAGTACTTCACAGACAGAGCCATCTCCTATCACCTTTTTTCTCTTTTTCTTCTGAGATGCCCCCAAGGCTGGTGCTAAACTCCTTATTCCCCATCTTCCTACCTCCACCTCTCCAAATTACAGCAACCATACTGTTTTTATGTTTGTTTTTATTATGATTGTCTCAGTGAGGCCTCACATGTGACATGGTTCAAGTGTGGGGACAGAGGCTTGGAAGCTGTTTCTCTCCTTGAGCCACATAGCAGGCGTGTCGGGCAGAGGGAATACAGGAGGAAGAGATTTGAAAGCTGAGAAAGATCTCAGGGAGCTTCTAGCATATGCGATCGTCGAGGGTGGTGTTTAGGGCAGTACTGAAGCCTGGCCAGAGCGGAGCAATAGCAAGATGAGAAGAGAGGGTGAGTGAGAATAGGAGCAGCTAAGATCTTGCTTGGGTGTACTTGGGACCTTGGTTCTTATTGTTTCACCAGATAAACACAGGAGTGAGTTAGTGATGGGTGGTTGCTAAGGGTTGCCTTCCTCCTGTTGCAGACAAATGATCTCAGTGTCCATTGTCCAAGTTGGACTCCCCTGAGTACCATGCCTTGATCCTCTGCCTGGCAGGGGGAGGCCTTATTTAGCCCGGCCTAGCTCCTCTGAGCTTTCTTTGGAATGTCTATATATAGGGAAGAGTGTAGCCCAGTTGCCACTGTCCATCTGCCTTCCTTGGTGTCTGGTCCACCATGCCCTGGCCCCAGACTTAGTTGTCTCCATGTTCTTTCTCTTGATTTAGCAACTGTCCATGAGCCTCACTGCTCAGCCAGGACCCAATGGATTCTTAGGGTGTGTTCCTTTTGGACCCTTCTACGCCCCATTTTCACTCTACAGAGGATAAGCTGAACTGTAGGAAAGGGCTAGCTGCCTGCTTTCATGTTTTCATAAGTACTTGTGTATTTATGAATATTTCATGTATAAACTTACATTCCAAACCCCAGGGATTTCACAATAAAAAGAAAATTGAATAACTTCATTGGTAAATGAGCTTTTTGCTCATGGGAACGAAGCCTCCAGTGCTGGGGAAGTAGTTTATTGGGGACAGTGCTTGTCTGTCATGCACGAAGCTCTGTGTTCAACTCTCAACATCAAGTAAAATCAGGCATGATGGCGTACATGTAAAATCCCAGCATTTGGGAGGTGGAGGCAGGAGGAGTGGATTTGAAGCTAGTCTGAGCTACGTGAGGCCCTATCTCAAAAAATAATAATTAAAGAAAGAAAGATTTTTTTAAAAAATGAAGCCTCAGCCTCTGACCCTCTAAGACACAGCAAACAGAGGACTTTAGAACCTAGCTTTGTAGAGGCAGGGAAGTCCTAGATATTTGATGTCTAGAACAGAGCCACTTGCTGTCTCTTCTGTCTCTTTGCTATTTAGAGAAACATCTATCTTCCTCATCAAAAGCTGGGTTCTAAATGCCCTATCCCTGAATAAACATAACTTAAGAGAAGACTCCTTTTTCTTTTTTAATGCTCATTTCTCCTCCTAACAAAGCCCAACTCTCATTGCGCTGTACACATTTTTTGTTTGTTTGTTTTTCAAGACAGGGTTTCTCTGTGTAGCCCTCGCTGTCCTGGAACTCACTTTGTAGACCAGACTGACCTTGAACTCCAATATCTGCCTGCCTCTGCCTTGCAAGTGCTGGGGTTAAAGGTGTGTTCCACTGCCGGCTCCTCTGAACATGTCTTCTGGGTAGGTCCCTGAGGCCTGCTTGTCCTAACTTTTCCACAGTAAATGTTAAATGGTAAGAATTGCCAAGGCTGGGGTTCAGTGGTCAAGAGCCCCAGAGGACCTCGGTTCAATTCCCAGCACTCACATAGTGGCTCCCAATTGTGGGATCCAATGCCTTCTTCTGATCTCCTTGGGCACCAGGCATGCACACAGTGTACAAACATACGCTGACAAAACACCCATATACATTTAAAAAAAAAGTTTGAAAAGACTCACCAAAGACGGGGATGTAGCTCAGTTGGTAGCACACTTTGTAATGTGCACAAGGCCTTTGCTTGGATTCCCAGCACTGCAGATGCTGTGTATATCCTACATCAGGCATGCCTACAGTCTCAGTGATTTGGGAGACTAAGACAAGAGGACTGCTTGAGCCCAGGAGTTCGAGGCCAGATCAGCTGAGAGTGGAGACTCAGTTGCAAAATCAATCAAAGGACTTAAGCAAGGTTTAGTGGTAAATGCCTGTAGATCCCAGCATTCTGGAGATGGAAGCCGGAGGATTAGAACGTCAAGGTTGTCTTCAGCTACCTAAGGAGTTCAAGGCCATCCTGGGATGTGCAAGACCTGGCCTCCTAATGGGGAAAAGAATTCCTCTGTAGGCCTGTGCTATTTACAAAGCACTCTAGCCAAATGGTGGTAATAATAGTTACCACCTCACAGGATGAACACCAGGATGAGATCATGGAGCTGAGATGTTCCGCATAGTGTGGAGACATTGTGGGAGTTTAGTAAGTGGTGTTTTAGGTATCCTTCCCCCCTTGGGCCATGGTACAAGCTAGGCGACTTATTCATCTGGGCTCACATTTGCCACTTCTATCTTGGAGGGAGGTGTGTACTTTGAGGAGCCTCACCATGTGTCCACAGTCATATGGCTCAGAGGCACGACTGTGTCTTGAATTTGGGACTTCAAGCCTGGGCTCTTCCCATTCCACTCCCACGACGCTGTCTCTATTCTGAACATCCTCTCCCATCTCGGAGTAAATGTACCGGGGGTAGAGAGCTCCCTAAGACAGTGAGGCAGGCCCTTCTCCTAAGAATCCAGGAGGATGCAGTGCCAGAGGCTGCCACCTGCTCAGAAGCTTCAATTTCCCTGCAAAGGCCCTTGGCTAAATTAGGTAATGGGCTAGGACTCTGGGAGGGGTGGGGCTTGCTGACCCCTGGATCTGATTGGTCAGGGTATCCAGTTCTGGGGAGCAGGGAGGAGGGAAGAGAGGATGCCCCTACAAATCCTAGGGGGTAGAGAGATCTGGGGCACTTTTGGGTGGTGGAGTGCAAAGGAGACAACCCACAGCTGAGGAGCCCCTGTAACCAGCAACCATGGTAAGGACATGAGAGGACACCACTGCTTATGGGCCTCTTTCAGTCCCAGAACTGGGTGTCCTGTGGGCAGCAGAGTGGGCATTGAAGGTGGAAGATGAGGGTTGCTGGAACCCAAGTCCTGCTAGGACACCCTGGGAAGGTTGTTCCAGGAATTCATCCTCAAGGCTGTGACATCCTGGCCACCTTCTGAGGCTTGAGATGGTGATATTCTGCATCCAGGGTTATGTGGAAAGGGTCTCAGCCCGTCTGCTTCATAGGAGAGATAGGAACCCTGAGGGCAGGCACAAGTCGCCCAGAAAGGCAGAGGCTGAGTTGGCTTCTTAGGCCCAGCTAAGTGTGTGGCATCCAGAGAAAAAAGGGTTCCTGTCTGTAGGCCTATAGACAGCTCAGGTGCAGGCCTCTAAGAATCCTGAGGATGATGGGAAGTAGGAGGGTGACAGACCAGAGTTACAGACCCTGACCATCCACAGAGGGCCTAGTCTGGGGCTGCCATTTTCTTCTCCTTCCCACTTCACTTGAAGGAGTAATTGGACTCCAGAGACCAGCTGCCGTTGCCCATGCCCAACTAAAAATAGCCTATCCTCCTGGGTCAGGCCAAGGGTGGAGGAGGGCAGGAGGATCTGGGCCAGCTGGCTGAAGAGCGTCTTGGTATTCATCACTCCTTCCTCACCACCAAGTCACCAAAGCCCTGACCTAGCTGGCCTAGAAAAATCCACAGAGACCTTATTTTCAGGGTCACGTGTGACTTTATGCATATGGAAACCCAGGACTCAGAAGGCAGAGGCAGGAGAATGGAGAACTTGAGGCCAGGTTGGTTCCAGGCCAACCTGGGCTGCGTTGCAAGACTATCTCAAAACCAAAACTCTGAAACAGAACCAAATTTCCTTATTTCCACACCAAGGCACGGCCACCCCATCACATTTGCCATAGTGCCTGAGGTGTCTACTCCAACGACCGCATGTGAAACTTCGCCTCTGAGGCAAAGCTGCCCGTGTCTTCTTGTGGGCTCAGCCTCTGAGCACTCGGCAGGTGTCCTGTGACTCTGCATTCTGTTATTTAGTTCAGGTCAAGTATTCATGGCCACTTGTCAAGTACCAAGCAGTGTTAGGAGACAGGGGAATCTAGAAAATCTCTGGTGCTACCATATCCCAAACCCTCTCCTTCCCCCGATTTTTTATTGTCCCTGCAAAGCGGCCCAGGATGTGTGACTTGCAAAAGGTCGCTGTTGGGGATGGGGGGTTTCCTGGCTTGGCTCCCTTCTATGGCTCCAGAGGATACATGAGAAAACTATGGGCATAGTCTGTGTCCCCCTCTCCTCAGCACTGGCAGTGGGCACTGAGGGGTACCTGAGCGGGGCAGTAGGTTTGGAGTAGTTCTGGAGGGCCCAGGGACACTTCCTAACAAGTGGGGGCTGAGGAGGATGAAACTGAGGTGAGACTCTGCCCTTCTGCACTCTTGATTCTCTCTTTGTTTTCTCCAGACGGACCAACAGGCTGAGGCCAGGTCCTACCTCAGCGAGGAGATGATCGCTGGTGAGTGAGAATGTGCCACTGGGGGAGAGGAGAATAGGTGGGAGGCTGACAATCCAACCAGCCTCACTCATCCCTCTCCGCTTCTCCCCCGGTAGAGTTCAAGGCTGCCTTTGACATGTTTGATGCTGATGGTGGTGGGGACATCAGCGTTAAAGAGCTGGGCACCGTGATGAGGATGCTAGGGCAGACACCCACCAAAGAAGAACTGGATGCCATCATTGAGGAGGTGGATGAGGATGGTGAGCTGGGCCCTCCAGGGCAGGGGGCGGTGGGGAGAGGCTCAGGGCGTGCTGGGCTAAGTGTGCCGCCCGTTCCCCGCAGGCAGCGGTACCATCGACTTTGAGGAGTTCTTGGTCATGATGGTGCGCCAGATGAAAGAGGATGCGAAAGGGAAGAGCGAAGAAGAGCTGGCAGAGTGTTTCCGCATCTTTGACAGGTGCGGGTGGGGTCTGGGATCAGGGACTTGGGAGCAGAGGGAGAGCCTGCTGGCCTGAAGAGAAGGGGCAGGCTGGCCAGGATCAGGGTGTGAGCTGAGGCGTCAGGCATGGCTCCAGCAATTCACCGGTTCCCTGTGTCATGCTCTGTCCATTTCCCCCCAAAGGAACGCAGACGGCTACATTGATGCTGAGGAGCTGGCTGAGATTTTCCGGGCTTCTGGGGAGCACGTGACAGATGAGGAGATCGAATCCCTGATGAAGGACGGAGATAAGAACAACGATGGCCGCATTGACTTCGACGGTGAGGGCCAGCGGGAGCTCTTAGCTTTGTAGGTGGAGCTGGGCGTAGCTTGATCAAGTTCCCTCCCACTGTCTTGAGGCCCGAGCGGGCCGTTTAGAGCAACTTATCCTTTAGCGACTAGGCGCCCCTCTGCGAGTGGAGAGCCCAGGCCAGGTCTCTGTCCCCGGAGAGGTACCCTGAGCTCTTCTCTCTTTTTCTCCTCAGAGTTCCTGAAGATGATGGAGGGCGTTCAGTAAGGAGCCGGCCTTCGCTTCCACCCAGATCGCAGGTCCCCTGGTGTGGACAACTCCACCCTTGCCTTCCCCGCCCCACCAGGGAAGGGCCGCTCCTTCGGACTTTGTGACTGGAAGGAATAAAAGCTGACGTTGCAAAGCTGGCCTGACTGACGGGGAATGATTGAGGGTAAGGAATCTTAGGGGTTGGTTGCCTGGCTGGCTTGGCGCCCAGAGCGTTCCCCCGAACGGCGGTATATGGAAAGGAACTGGGTCACGTGAGCCCGAGGCACGGGAGGCGGAGGGCTGGGCGGTGCTCGACCAGCTCTACAGGTTCGCGGCCAGCTAGTGCAGCAGGCGCTGGCCGTGGGCAGCTCGACAAGTGGGCAGCAGTTGTGCCCGGCGCTGCAGGAAGGGGAACCGCTGGGTGACCTGACCGCCAGTCAAGCAAAAGCGCCCGAGACTGGGCAAAGGTGTGCGGAAGCTGGAACCCGGGAGATGGCAACTCTTCTTTTCCCTCACCATTTCTGGAAACTCTTGGGTCTAGGGTGTAGTACGTTCACACTCTGCAGGTTCGTCCTGAGGAGGAGGGATCTTTTCATCCATCCCAGACAGCTGCGTGAACTACTTTGTTCAGGCTCAAAGCGGGAAGAGAGCATCGTTTCTTTGGTCCCTCATCT
The DNA here is from genome assembly GCF_903992535.2 of Arvicola amphibius. Classification (NCBI taxonomy): domain Eukaryota; kingdom Metazoa; phylum Chordata; class Mammalia; order Rodentia; family Cricetidae; genus Arvicola; species Arvicola amphibius. The sequence goes on from NC_052051.1 coordinate 13,855,661, forward strand.
CCCTCCCTTAAGCCCCCTCCATTACACTCCAAAGGGCCAAAGGCATGACCTAGCTAAAGTGAAATCCTATCCCGAAGGATGTGCCTTTCTTAGGAACCTGGCGTATTCATCAACCCACAAGCCCGGGCTCAGATACCGTCTCCTCCCTGGATCCCAGCCCCCAGTGATTCAGACAGCGCCACTAACCTTCCCTACCACTCAATTCCTACCAAGCCAGAACTAATTGAGTGCAGTAATTAGCCTTGGGTTTGAACCCTCACTGCCTGTGTCTGTTTCCTCATCTGTAAAACGAAGATGACGAATACTTACGGGGGGATAGGAGTTCTAGAATACCTGTGGATGAAGTAGAACAGCTCCCGACACAGAGCAAACATTTAATAAATGCTGGCACTTACGGGGTTCTGGAGATGGGGCCCAGGTGCACGCCAGGCAAATACAGGGCCACTGAGCCACATTTCTACTCCATTCCATTGTATATAGCATATGTATCTTTTGCTAATATTAGGATCACCCTTACTACCCTTCTTTTTCTTTTCTTTTTTTCTTGAGACAGCATCGCTCTGTGTAGCCCCATCTAGCCTGGAACTCACTCTGTAGACCATGCTGGCCTCAAACTCACAGCGATCTGTGGGCGGTCTGCCTCCCAAATTCTGGAATTAAAGGTGTGCGCCACCATGCCAGCCACCCTGCCACCATTCTTGAAACCCTGAATTTTACTGTTATTTTATTCATGACTACAACCCACCTTCTCTATCCCTGTCCTTTCTTTTTTCCTCCCACGGAAACATTTTTATTCTTTTAGATTTATGAGTGTGAATGTTTCACCTACATGTGTGTCTGTGCACCACATTTGCCTGGAACCCGAGGACACAAGATGGCATTGAATCCCCTGGAACTGGAGTTACAGATGGCTATGATCCACCATATGGGTGCTGGGAACTGAACCCAGGTTCTATGCAAGAGTAACAAGTGCTCTTAACCACTGAGCCATCTCTCCAGCCCCTCCACTTAAACTTTTTTTTTTAAATTACATTTTTGTCCCATGTGTTTGCGGGTGTGTATTATGCTATATGCGTACATAGAGAGGTCGGAGGACAGCTTTTGGGAGACATTCTCCCTTCACGCGACCCGGGCTTGAACTCAGGCTGTCAAGCTTTCTGGCAAGCAGCTTCCGGTTCCTCTTCTCTTGTTCCACTTATATACCTCCCAGCTTCTGCTTTCAGCCCGCTCCAGTGCTGGTGTTAGAGACCGCCAATATTTACCCAGTGCCCACTTTGTGCTGTTGTTGCCCATTCCGTCTTAGCTCGTCACCACCTTACTTCTTGATAAGGTACTATCTTCCTTGCACTAAACTGCAGCCAAGAGGGTCTTTCTCTTTCCTTCCTGTTGACTGAGGTTTCTGTCCCGTCCTGTCCTGCAGCCATTAAGTCCCAAAGAATCACACAGAGGTCTATATTAATTATAAACTGATTGGCCTAGTAGTTCAGGTTTCTTATTTTGTTTTTGTTTCTTTTTTTGAGACAAGGTTTCTCTGTAGTTTTGGAGCCTGTCCTGGAACTAGCTCCTGTAGACCAGGTTGGCCTTAAACTCACAGAGATCCACCTGCCTCTGCCTCCCAGAGTACTGGGATTAAAGGTGTGCACCATCACCACCCAGTTTATTAATTCTTAATCTTACATCAACCTGTTATTCTTGTCTGTGTTAGCAACGTGGCTTGATACCTTTTTTTCAGTGAGGCAGTCACATCTTGCATCCTCTGAGTCTGGGTGATCACACTGCATAGTGTTTCCTCTTCCCAGAACTCTCATTGCCCTGCCTATACTTCCTGCCTGGCTACTGGCCAATTGACATTTCATTTTATTTATTTGGTTTTTCGAGACAGGGTTCCTGTGTAGCTTTGGAGCCTGTCCTGGAACTAACTCTTTGTAAACCAGGCTGGCTTCAAAGTCACAAAGATCTGCCTGCCTCTGCCTCCTGAGTGCTGGGATTAAAGGCAAGCACCACCACCGCCTGGCTTCAATCAGCATCTTATTAATGACATGTGATAGGATGAAAGACCATTGTCCCACAGCACCTTTCTTTCTTGGTTTTCTGTGCAGCCTTGGCTGTCCTGGAACTCTCTGTAGACCAGGCTGACTCTGAACTCAGATCTGTCTCTGCGCCTCTGCTGGGATTAAGGGTGTGGGCTCAGTCTCACATCACTGCTGTGTCCAAGGCTGTTTAGCTTTTGTTGACTTCAAGATAAATCTCAAGTAGCTGCCCCTTCCCCCTTATGCCTGCAGTTCTGGGGACTGAACCTAGATTCTCTGGTGTAACAGGCATTTTGCCATGGCAGCAAGCCCTGGGAGAGCAGACACCCAGCTACTTTGGCAGCTTGTACTCCTCGCAGTATGCACACCTCTGGAGTGCTTGCTCCCCAAGAAACACCCCCCTTTCTTTCCACTGTAGGACTTTACACTGTACAGCGGCAGAGCCTAAGTCCTTTATTTAGAGACAGGGTTTCTCTCTGTAGCCCTGGCTGCCCTGGAACTCAACTCTCTAGACCAGGCTAGCCTCAAACTCTGAGATTTGCCTGCCTCTGCCTCCCAAATTCTGGGATTAAAGGCTGTGCCACCACTGCCCCCTTATTTGGTTCTTAACTAGTTACAACTCGGTCCTTGTGACAGGGGAGGTCAGCTGACCACGTAGAGGACTAACCACCACCTTAAGGAGCACACGTCCCAGCCTTCCAAGGCAGACAGGTATACAGCCATTTCAGCATTTATCTGGAGCCGATTTAGTGTGGGGTGGGAGTGGTTCTGAGCACTCCTGTTCTTAGGCTTCCTCTTCAGTCTGTTCTAGGTGGCACCTGTGCTGTTTCCAGGACCACACCTTTTTCTTTTGCTAGAATTGCAGGCATGTCTCATCGTGCTGAACTCATACCTGTTTTTGGTATGTATTGAGATAGGGCCCTGATAACATGCTTCTTTCTGCCTTAGAACTAGATACAGACCAGACTGCTACTGTGTTTCTGGGGACTGAACACAGGGTCTGATGCACGACAGGCAGGCACTCTACCAACCGAACCACACCCTTTGCTGAATACCTTGTATGTTAACTAGACCACAGCAAAAGTAAACTGGGGCTCATCAGAAATGAAACGCTGACTGTCATTGCTTGTACTTTAACAAGATCCCAAGTGGGTTTGTCCACATTACATGGATTTTAAAGCTCTATGCCCAAGAGAAACACTAACTTCTGAGCTGACAATTCAATTTTCCTTTTCCACAGTGGCTGTAAGGGATCTGGACTGAGGATGTGCTAACAGTAGTTAACGGGGCTGGCTAGAATCTTCCTGACAGGCCTGTCCCTCTGCCTCGCCTCCCTCTTCCCACAGGCCTGCACAACCACCTGCTTGCAGAGCTGACGACTTGGGGAGGGTCCTCATGGAGATGGAGCAGGAGGTGAAAGTGCCCCCCAATCCCTGGCATGGAACCATGTGTGTCCAGAACTCGGACCTGCTATAGGGTAACCTGAGCCCCCCATATAACGTCTGTTAGAAAGTGGGTGTCAGCCGGGCGGCGGTGGCGCACGCCTTTAATCCCAGCACTCGGGAGGCAGAGGCAGGCGGATCTCTGTGAGTTCGAGACCAGCCTGGTCTACAAGAGCTAGTTCCAGGACAGGCTCCAAAGCTACAGAGAAACCCTGTCTCGAAAAACCAAAAAAAAAAAAAAAAAAAAAAAAAAAAAAAAAAAAAAAAAAAAAAAAAAAAAAAAGAAAGTGGGTGTCTAGTGCTTCCCTCTCCTACACATTCTTGAGCTTAAGGGTCTGGCTTAGCCTCATCTGTAACCCACCTGGCACTGTTCCTGATATTCACAGTGCATGCTGTAACTCAGAAATGGACATTAATCTGGGGCTGGAACTGAACCCAGGACTTCACAGGTATTCAACATGCTCTCTGCCAGGGAGTTATACTTCCAGGCAAACAAGCATTATCGTGACACCCACTTTATTGGTGAAGACTATATGCAGACACACAAGGTCACACCCTAGTAACCTACATTCAGCCCCACTGTGTCTATCAGCTGCTTCCAACCCTGGAGCCAACAGGCCAGCACCCAGATGTTAAGCTAGCTCCCTTCTTGTCCCAAGTACCACTGGCTGAGGGTAACTTATACAAAAACAATCAACGTGTATTTATTTAATATACATTGTAAGGGCTTAAGCAGACTTAAGTTAAAAAGACAAATAAAACAAAAATAACAGCACAGCGTAGAAATCAAGGAGAGGACAGACCATCTAAGAAAAAAGACGACACAAGGAGAAGCTGGACATCTCGTGTCAGGGCTCTTGACTGGAGACCTGCTTTGAATAGGTTTCTTGCAGGTACTTCTTAAATGCTGGAAGAGAACAAACAGGTCTCAGGGGAGAGATAGGATGGGGGAGGCCGGCAGGGTGTGTTCTCCCTGCCCAGTAGATTACCCCCCCCCCCCCCCCCCCCGCCGCTGTTGCCATCTAGCTGGCTCCTTGATTAACTTGCTTCCAGAGTCCAGGAAAGGTACAGGAGACAGGGCTTCTTCATGTAGTCCTGGCTGTCCTGGAACTCGCTCTGTACACCAGGCTGGCATTGAGCTGAACTCCTTTGAGCTCTGCCTGCTTCTGCATGTACCACTACCACCCAGGGCCAGGAGACACATTCTACCCAAAGATCCCTTTATCTATTCAAGTACGGAGGAAGCAACAGGGCAACTCATCACAGGGTCCCTCTGAAGGCTGGAGAAGAACCTACCTGTGGGGTTTTTCCAGAGCTCTGCAGCATGCGTGTTCAATGGGCTATCGATGTTGGGTTCTGTGGATGGAGTCAGAACAGTCAGAGGGATAAGAGGCAGGTTCAGGGGAGCCCTGGCGAATTCCCACCATGGTGTGCAGGAGTGGGTGGTCTCAGAAGTTACCTCCTAGCAGGCTCTGGATAGACAGCAAGATGGTTCTGACATCATATAGAGCGGACCACTTATCCTTGAGGATGTCCAGACAGATGTTGCCCTGAGTGTCTACATTGGGGTGGTAGCAGGGCGTGAGGAACTTCACTGTGGGTGCGTTGTAAGGGTAGCCACTGGGGAACTCGAGTGAGAGTTTATACCTCAGGTCTTCATATACCTGGCATTGGGGGAAAAAGAAGGGCAAAGTAAGTCCCCTGTGCACCCCTCACCCCCACATTCTATTCAAGCCCCAAATAAGGCCATGACTTTTGAGTCTGAAATCTGACCAGCAGATAATGAATGTGGCAAGTTGGTCCCCGGTGCTTTCTTCTTATCTGGGGGGATATCAGTGACCTTTTGGTCAAAAGATTGAGACAGGGCATCCCGAGGGCTACCAGAGAGGTGCAATTAGTATCTTAGTCAATGTGAAAATTCTGCCAGGAGGTGGTGGCACACGCTTTTAACCCCAGCACCCGGGAGGTAGAGGCAGATGGATCTCTGTGAGTTTAAGGCCAGCCTGGTCTACAGAGCGAGTTCCAAGACAGGCCCCAAAGTTACACAGGGAAACCCTGTCTCAAAAACCAAAAACAACAACAAAGTAAATAATAAAAGAAAGTAAAAATTCAGATTTGACTCTGAGCCAATTTCTGATTTTAATAAAACCAGATCTGCCACAATGGGCAGCTGCTTGTTGAGCCCTCCCGCTTCACCGTGGCCTCTAACTGGCACTGCCCAAAGAGCCCCTTCCCACTGTACTCAGAGAACATGGCCACAGGCACAGGGGACGGAAGTTGCCTCCTCTGTCACACTCAGCAACGTGACCCCAAGTCCCACACCACACTTACTGTGCCGGCTGCTCCATGGATGGTCCCTACCCATTTGAACAGGTTGTCTGATTCAGGGAAGGCGGAAATCCCTTTGTCACCAGACATCTGTGGGAAGAAGACACCCAACTGCTGGATTCCGGAGTACACTTTCAGGCACAGAAAGGGTTCACTGTGGGAGTGCCTGCCCTGATATCATTATAGTCAGGCCCTAAACAGAGCAGCTGGAGTCAAATCACAGGAGGAAGGAGTGGAACAGGGAAGCGCATGGAATTTAAATTAATTATATGGTATTAGAACCTGTGAATTGATATTTAGGGTAATACAGCAAAGGCCCACCAGAAGAGAGAATTCCAAGGTCTGAAGAGACTAGCAGGGTGGGGTGGATGAGGTCAGAGCTGGGGCTGAAAGTAGGCAGGGATGAGCCCAGATAAGCCCATGACTCGGGAAGCCGGCTGCTATGTTCAAAGGATTTCTCATAAGGGAGTAAATTACACCCAACGGATTAGCAAGGAACCTGAAGTCGGAAATGCTATTGATAATTGGGTGGGGGATGGGAGGGCGGGCCAATTGATCTTTAAAAATGCCGTCACTCACCATGAGGGTCATCAGCTCCTGTTGTAGCCTGCAAAGAGAAGTAGGCGTCACTTGTGGCATGGCTGCTGCCACTCGACTCTCCTGAGGAGCTGTCATGGAGGCATCGCCTCTTCTTCGAAGGAGGACCCGGGTGAACCTTCTGTTGCATGTTAACCCCAGCGCTCCTAGGGCGTCTTCTGAGAGCCGCCTGGCAGCGCCCCCAGCCTTTCATCTCCTGAGTTCCTGGTGCCCCTCTTGTGTCCCAAGCCTCACCGGCTACCGGGGATGAGGCCCGGGGGTGAGCTCCGCACTACTCACCTCTTGCCCACAGGGCCCCGGGCGGCACCCCCGCTGGGCTCGGCTCCCTTGCGAACGGCGGCGACGCTGGCGGCAGCTGGGTCGCGGTTTTGCGAGGCCATCCCGAGGACGCTGGCAGCGGAACACGAGTGCGGAGACGTAAGAGCAACTGCGGGGCTCCGGGCCGCCGCCCGCGTTTGAATCCTAACCCTCTCGCAGCGAGAGCCAATCACAGGCTCGGTTGGGTTTGATCCAGCCAATGGGCGCCCCGGAGAGCTCTGCCTCTGCGCAACCGCTAGGCCACCCAATAACGCTCCGCGATTGGACGTCGGGGCCTATGTCGGACAGCCGATTGGCGGGGAGGGCTGCCATTAACTAACAAACCGGTAGCAGATTGGTGGCCATTGGAAGACGCCGACCATTAAAGGGTCAAGAAATCGTCTGCATGACTACAACCCCCTCCCCTCGCACCGGGCGCCCAGTCCTTTGGGGACCGGACTCTCCAGTCGCTGGACTGTAATTAGGCTGTGCACCCAGGTGTGACCTTGACTTCTTGACATCCCCCCCCCCCGCCTTCACTTTCCAAGGGTTGAAATGACACGACTGAGTGCACCACACGCCAGGCGGTGGCTGGACCTCCGTCCCACCCCGTGGTCCCTCAGGCACACGCTCAGGGGGGATCACTTTTTGACAGTGCTGTCGTCCCCCAAGCCTGAAGTCTTTTCTCCTCATCCTATTTAAAATGACTTAACTACCTCTGTTTGGGTCCCAAGAACTTAAAAAGAACTTAGACAGGTGATCCTAAGATTGCCAGTTGGAGCAGATTGTTCGTTAGAAAACGTGCTTCCGGTGGTGCACGCCTGTAATCCCTTGGAAGGTGGAGACCCCAGGTTATCTTTAGGCTAGCCTGGGCTATATGAGACTGTCTCAAAGAAACAAAAATGTCTTTAATCCCAACACAGGCAGGGGCAGGCGGATCTGAATTCGATGTCAGTCAGGGTCACACACAGATCCTGTCTCAAATACCCCCGTCTCCACAAATGTAATCGTTTTATGGTTCTCCAGTAGGTTTGCTGCGCTACCTCTGCAGGTCAGTGTTAGCATGTAACACTGGGGTAATAAAGGCTAACAGCATTTTCCTTTTGGTCGGCCATCAAACCCCCATGGGGCTAGCTGTCATTGCTCAACATTCCCTAAACTGGAACAAGGACAGGGGAGACTGGCAAAGAACACAGTTTCCTAGTAAGATGGGGGGTGGGCCCGTGGTGGTCCTTTTCTGGTGTGCCCAGTACTTCAGCCCTTGTTCATCAGCCCCCAGTAGGCAGTCATTAAAGCAGGCTCACATCTGTGTTTATTACAAACTGTTTAATTGTTTCTTAGTCCAATAACTTTAAAAACAGAACCACATGCCAGTCTGGGTGCTCTGCAGTGAGTCACTACAAACTAGCTCACGTACAGCTTAATGCTGTTAAGATCCAACTAGACCCAGTCCCAGGAGGGCCTCAGCCGGTTGGGAGAGAGGGTCTTAGAAGCAGGCTGCCAAGTGGAGAAGCCAGAACACCTGGCTCAGGTCTGGGGCGGTGCTTCAGCAGCACGATGCTCATTTTCAGTCCGTAGTGTCTCCATGTACTTCCGCATCTTCTCAACCATCCAGGATGGCAGGACAAAGGACTTCAGCTCCTCCAACTTCAGGTCCAAGCATCCTCTGGGGAGACATTCGGGGGATGGTAAAGGGAGGGTGATGGCCTCATCCGTGTGCCTACCGAGGCAGATGGAGGGCCGAGAAAGGCCCCTTGTGTTTTACCTGTAGTCATCGCTGGCAGCCAGGTCTCGGATGTCCTCCTCAATGAGAAGGTAGGCCTGGAGGCAAGGGAGAGTGGTTAAGGCCTCTGAGTCATTTCACACCGATTCAGAAACACTCTATTAATGTGTACGGCCGGCGATCAGCCAGATTCAGGATGCAGCTTACCGATAACTTGGGAAGAGTGTGTAGGAAGACACTGGAGGATGGCTCAAACAGCAGCTTTACAAGGGGAGGAGTAGATACCAGTGACTAAGGAAAAAAGTTGCTTAGGCTGTCCCTGAACTCCTGAACTTCATGACTCAAAATGGACCTTGCCTCCCCAGCCTCCTAAGTAGCTGGATTTCAGGCATGTGTCATAGAGCCTGGCTTTGCTGATTATTTGTGGCTTTTACACACACAACTTGATGCAGTTTATAACAAAATGGTGACAGCTAGCAGAATACGGAGGAGACAGGAGGAGGTGGTGTTTGCCCTGGGGACTTAGACAACTTGGTTTTGAGCTTGTGTGGAGGGGTGGGTTCAAGTAGCGCTGCCGTGCAGTGGCTGTGGCACTGAGTTCTTCCGGGTCTGTACAGGGCCACAGCCTTCAGTCCCTGAGCTCACACATGGTATCTGTCTTTGTTCCTGTAGCTGGGGCTGGCCTTGAACTCATTGCAGTATTCCTGCTTTATCCTTGAAAGTGCTGGGATTATAGGCACGTGCCACAAACACAACTCACACTAAATAAGCTGTAATAATGAAGTTTTAACATTAGTATTGGGAATTAAACCTGGGGTCTCACACACATACCAGGCAAGCACTCTACCCCAGAGCAGCCTGCCACATCTCTTCCTTCCTTCCTTCCTTCCTTCCTTCCTTCCTTCCTTCCTTCCTTCCTTCCCTCCCTCCCCCCCCTTCTTTCTTGATATGGTTTCATGTAGCCCAGGCTAGCCTCAAACTTGTCATATAATGGAGACTGGTTTTAAATTCCTGATTCTGCCTTTACCCCTCAAGTGCTGGGATACAGGTGCGACACACCATATCTGGTCTTTAGGGAAAAAAAAAAAAAAAAACCAACAACTTCTTTTAAAAATTTGAGACAAAGCCTTGCAGTGGTAGCGATTGTCTTTAATCTCAGCATTTGGGAGGCAGAGGCAGGGGGGTGATCTCTGAGTTTGAGGCCAGTCTGGTCTACAGAATGAATTCTAGGACAGCCAGGGCTACACAGAGAAACCCAGTCTTGAAAAACAGAAACAAAAAAAGTCTTGTAAATGTGCACCTTTAATCCCAGTACTTGGGAGGCAGAGGCAGGTGGATCTCTGTGAGTTCAAGGCCAGCCTAAACTAAGAGCTAGTTCCTAAAGCTACAGAGAAACCCTGTCTTGAAAAACCAAAACAAACAAACAAACAAACAAGTCTTGTAAACAGCCTTTCCTATGGGCATCTGATAGGATTGCAATCTTGCAGGAAGTGGGAAGGTGAGAGGGGTGAGGGAGCCCTAGGAATAGGACTCTGCTCTTCAGCCTGGAGGAACAGGCCTCACAGATCTTCCTTCCCAGATTTCTGGTTGCTGTGGGACAATGGTTTTACCCTGTAAATATTTGTTTCTTATACTTGTATAATAAACACTGACTGGCCAGTAGCCAGGCAGGAAGTATAGGTGGGGTGATCAGGTCGGAAGTAGAGGTTGGGCAACGAGAATTATGGGAAGAGGAAAGTTTCGGTCTTTTCCAGAAGCAGAGGACGCAAAATGTGACTGCCTTGCTGAAAAAGGTACCAAGCCATGTGGCTAACACAGACAAGAATTATGGGCTAATATAAGTTATAAGAGTTAATAAGAAGCCTGAGCTACTAAGCCAATCAATTTATAATTAATGTAGACCTCTGTGTTTTCTTTGGGACTTAACGACTGCAGGAACCGGGCAGGACAGAAATCTCAGTCAACAAATGGTGCCCACGTGAACAAATGCATCCACTTACAGCCTGAGAGAGCTTGGGAAGTAATTCTAGACAAAAAGAACAGAGTTACACGGCTTCTTGGTAGCATTTTCTCAGGTGGGCAAATGGGTCTCATTTTAGAGAGGCTTCCCGACTTTGCAGCCCTTTTAAGAGGCTCTGCCACAAAAAACTTGTTTATAGCGTTTATGAATAGCTGACGACAGCATGCTTCTTGGGTGGCACGGACCTTGAAATACCATGCAATTATGGCTCTGGCCAGTACCTCCACCATGAAGCTAGATTCTCAGAAAGCTAAGAAATGGGGGTGGATCTAGCTGTCAAAACCATGACTTTAATCCTAGCTATATTGTTTAGCAAATTAAAGACTCATGTGGTCAGAAAAAGAGAGATACAGTAAAGATAGTTTCAGACGAAAAAGCCTCTAAACAGTTTGCAGTGTGTTTAAAAATATATGTAGGCTTGGGAGAGAAAAGAAGGATTAAGTCCTTAAAAGAAAAAAAAAAAAAAAAAAAAAAAAAAAAGAGTAGTTAGGCATGGTGACACACACTTGGAAGGCAAAGGCAGGCAGATCTCTGTGAGTTCAAGGACAGCCTGGTTTACAGAGTGAGTTGCAGGACAGCTAAAGAAACACAGAGAAACCCTGTCTCAAAAAGCCAAAAATTAAAAATAAAAATAAAAGAAATAGAGGTTAAAATAAAGCCACGTAAAGATGAAAAATACACAGAGTCTGGATACTGTATGTTATCAAAGAGGATGAAAAACTCAGTCAACATCTGGTGCTTAGAGAGTCTACCAAATTGGAGACAAGCTGTGACCAAGAGCTGGACTCATGGTTCCTGGGTTGGCTGGGTCTTTGGCAGTGGCACATGTGAAAACAATGCTCACCATCTTTCCGCCTGTTGCCCGCATATGATGCTGCTCAGCTAGCCAGTGCTTGTCCTGAGGATCTGCCGCGTACTGTGAGGGACAAAGTTAGTGGGGAACACGTTAGCTTAATAGGAAGAGTTCTTCTCTTGGCCCTTTTTAGAGTTCTTACCAACACGACTGTCTTAGTTAAGAGTTTTCTTTTCTTTCTTTTTCTTTTCTTTTTGTTTTGTTTTGTTTTTTTGAGACAGGGTTTCTCTGCAGCTTTGGAGCCTGTCCTGGAACTAACTAGCTCTTGTAGACCAGGCTGGCCTCGAACTCATGGTGATCCACCTGCCTCTGCCTCCCGAGTGCTGAGATTAAAGGTGTGCGCCTGGCTTAGAGTTTTCATTGCTGTGAAGAGACACCATGACCACAGCAGCTCATTTAACTAGGGTGGTTTGCTTACAATTTCAAAGGTTCAGCCCAATATCATTATGATGGGGAGCTCAAAGCCCGCCCACAAAGTGACACACTTCCTCCAACAAGGCGATACCTCTTAACAGTTCCACTCCCTTTGGGGGCCATTTTCTTTCAGACACTACAGGGACTCTGTCTAGAGTGTGTATAGCCAAGGGTTCATGAATCTCTAGAGTGCAGGCTGAAAGCTCGGGGTTACAAACTAGTTGCTGGAGATTGGGTACGTGTCCATTCTCTTTTAAGTCCCTGTGGTACCTTAAATATAACTGCCTCCCTCTCACAGGGAGTGGCACTATTGGGAGGTGTGACTTTGTTGGAGTAGGTATGGACTTGCTAGAAGTAGGAGTCACTGTGGTTGTAGGCTCTGAGGTCTCCTCTATGCTTAAGCCACCCCCAGTTGATGGAGGAGGGTCATCTGTCTATGGGTTACTTTCATTGGTTAATAAAGAAACTGCCTTGGCCCCTTTAATAGGACAGAAAATTAAGTAGGCAGAGTAGACAGAACAGAATTCTGGGAGAGAGAAGGCAGATGCTTCAGGCAGTCGCCATGCCTCTCCTCTCTGAGATGGACGCAGGTTAAGATCTTTCCTGGTAAGCCACACCTCGTGGTGCTACACAGATTACTAAATATGGGTTAAAGCAAGATGAGAGAATTAACCAATAAGAGGCTGAAACTAATGGGCCAGGCAGTGTTTAAAAGAATACAGTTTCCGTATAATTATTTTGGGGCATAAGCTAGCCAGGCAGCTGAGAACAGGGCGGCGGGAACACAGCCCACCCTTCTTCTACACCCAGTATTGCAGATCACTTCCTACTGTCTGTAGGTTAAGATGGAGGAATCTCAATTACTTCTCCAGCACCATGTCTGCCTGCAAGCCACCATGATGCGCCATGATGACAATGGACTAAACCTATGAACTGAGCCACCCCAATTTAATGTTTTTCCTTCATAAGAGTTTCAGTGGTCATGGTGTTTCTTCACAGGAATAGAAACCTTAACTAAGACGGTCAGACTCTTCTTAAAATACAGCATTCCTGGAAATAAGTGACAGTTATTTTAGAGCCTGTTTAAAATGATCACAAGTGCCTTAGAACACCTATAATTATCGTGTGGTCAGTAATTTTTTTCTTTCTTTTTGGTTTCTGACAGGTTATCACTATGTAGCCCAGGCTAGGATTAACTCTGGATCTTCCTGTCTTTGCCTCTGAGCATGTGCTAATTCCTGGTAAGACTGTATTTCCTAAAACAAAAGTCAAGAAATAGCATCATATAAACCACCTGGTTCTAGAGTTCGACAAAGATAAACAAGGCTGAACTTCTTACCACCTGTCTGGGTGGTAACTCCCTCCAGACCCAGCTGTGTCATGTGTAGAATGGAAAATAGGACAACCAGGCATGGTTGTCTCAGTTAGAGCTCTATGGCTGTGGAGAGATACGTGACCATGGCAATTCTCCCCCCCACCCCCCGTTTTTGTTTTGTTTTTTGTTTTTCAAGACAGAGTTTCTCTGTATAACAGCTCTGGCTGTCCTGGAACTTGCTCTGTAGACCAGGTTGGTCTCAAACTCAAGAGTTCCGCCTGCCTCTGCCTCCTGAGTGCTGGATCAAAGGTGTGCGCCACCACTGCCTGGTGCATGCAACTCTTACAAAGGGAAACATCTAATTGCGGTGGCTCCTTACAGCTCAGAGGTTTAGTTATCCATTTCATCATGATGGGAGGCAACGCAGCCATGCAGGCAGACGTGGTGCTGGAGCAGAATCCTTGCATTTTGACTCAAAGACACAGGAAGCGAACTGTCTCACTGGGCATGGTTTGAGCATATATAAAACCTCAAAACCCGTATCCACAGTGACATACTTCCTCCAACAAGGCCATAGCTCCTAACAGTGCAACTCCCTTTGGGGGCATTTTCTTTCAAATCACAAAGGTTGTGCTAGCCTGTAATCTCAGTACTAGGTGGAGGCAGGAGGACCTAAGTTCACGGTCACCTTCAATTTTGTGGTGAATTTAAGGTCAGCCTGGGCTAAGACCTTGTCAAGAGAGAGGCAGCATTTTATTTTACAGGGTTCTTTTTTTTTTTTTTCTTTCCAGGCAGGTTTTCTCTGTGTAGCCGTGGATGTCCTGGAACTTGCCTGTAGAGTCATGCAGACTTGCCTGATGGGATTAAAGGTGTGTGCGACCGACCACACCTGGCCTCTTTTCTTTTTTTTTCTTTTCTTTTTTTTTTTTTAAAAAAAAAAAAAAAAACAGGGTTCTTGTTAGGAACAAATGATGGTGCAAAGTGGTAAATTCAGTGTGTGATACACAAGTGCTCAAAAGAGCTAGGTCATAAAGTGGGCAGGCTGTTTAAGCAGAGAGGTGGAGATTCCAGCTATGGTGGCTGCTTATTGGAGGTGGGGTCATGCCAGCTGGGCCAAGAATTTATGTCAACTCTTTTGCCTCTGTCTCTCAAGTGCTAGATTACAGGTGCTTGTCACAGTGCTAAGCAAGTGCTCTACCACTGAGCCATCCTTGGTCTTCTTAACAAATGTCATTATTTTGTGGAGACAGGGTCTCATATGTAGATCAGGAAGATCTCTACTTGTGATTTCTCCCTGTGACTGTACCTGGCATGCATGCATGCATGCATACATACATACATACATACATACACACACATACACACACACACACACACACACACACACACACACACATGATTACTTTCCTTTGAGTTTTAAAATAATTTCTCACTTTCCAAGTATTATAGTAAGAAATGAAAAGGGTGTGATTGCTGCTGCAGAAATCCCATTTTCAGACACATAAAAACATTTGTTGGAGCAGTTTTTTTTTCTTTCCCCCTGTTTTTTCGAGACAAGGTTTCTCTGAAACCAGGCTGGCCTCGAACTCACAGAGTCTGCTTACCTTTGCCTCCCGAGTGCTGGAATAAAAAGGTGTGAGCCACCACTGCCCAGTGCTGGAACAGTTTTTATCAGCAAAAAGTTGGAAGGAAATATCTACCAATAAGGAAGGGCTTGCTGGGCATGGTGGCACAGGCCTATAATCCTAGAACTTGGGAGATGGAGGCAGGAGGACCTGGAGTGAGTGAGAGAACAGCCTGGGCAACATGGGACCCCGTCTCAAAGAGCAATCCTAAGAATTCTATACAGTTGTTAAAGTAAAATGAGGGAGAACTCTTCTTGTAGTATAGCTAAGCTACTAAGATGTCATCTCAGGCCGGGCGTGGTGGTGCACGCCTTTAATGTCATATCTCAGACTGACAACAGGTCTTTCTGTAAAATTACCAGTCGGCTGCCATGTGGTGGCAGCACATGTCTTTAATCCCAGCACTCAGGAGGCTCTCTGAATTTGGGGCCAGCCTGGCCTACAGAGTGAGTTCCAGGACAGCCAAGCCTACACAGAGAAACCCTGCCTCAAAACACCCCACCCCTCACCAGTCAATAAGTATTTTAGGCTTCCTAGTCTCATCCCTCTTTGTCTTTAAAAAAAAAACAAAACTTTTTAACCAGGCGGTGATGGCACATACCTTTAATCCCAGCAATCAGAAGCAAAGGCAGGAGGATATTTGTAAATTAGAGAATTAGAGTCTAGCCTGGTTTACATGGTGAGCTCCAGGACTACATAGAGAAACCCTGCTTCAAAACACAAAACAGTTTTTTTCTTCCCCTTGAGACAGCTCAGGCTGTCCTTCAATTCACTATGTAGCTGAGGCTGGCCTGATGCTGCCTATTCTCAAGGGCTGGAACGATAATCATGTGCTACCAGACTCAGCTGTTTTCTTGTTCCCCTTTGGAGAAAGGGCCACCACTTTGGTTCTATTCCATTTACTTCTTTATGTCCAGCATTCTGTGAGTGTTCAGCATTTAATATGCGGTCAATACGTATTTGTCCTATGAACCAATTACTTGTAGCAGAGCATGACCTTGAACTCCTGATCCTCCTGCCTCTACCTCCCCTGTGCTAGGATTACAGGTGTGTATCATAATACCAGGTAAAAGGGTTTATATTTCTATGATTAAAAAACTAAAAGTGTCAGCAGTGGTGGTGCACGCTTTTAATCCCAGCACTCGGGAGGCACAGGCAAGTGGATCTCTGTGAGTTCAAGGCCAGCCTGGTCTACAGAGTGAGTTCCAGGATAGGCCCCAAAGCTACACAGAGAAACCTGTCTCAACACCCCCCCACACCCAAAAAAACCCCTAAAAGCAGGGCTAGACATAGTCATGCACGCCTTTAGTCCCAGCACTCAAGTGGTAGAGGCAGACCTCTGAATTTGAGGCTAGCCTGGTCTACAGAGCCAGTTCCAGGGCAGGTGGGTAGCCAGGTCTACATAGAAAAATCCTATCTCAAAAAACAAAACAAAAGTCCACAAAAAACTAACAGCAAAGAAGGGTGGATCGCACCCATGTTCCCAGCCTTAGCTTGAGCAGTGGCGTGCAGGAGGACTGCAGGCATACACCACTGCACGTGGAGACACTGCCCTTTCAGGGACAATCTCATGACAGGCGAATGGAGCTCTCCAAACTGGGCTTGGCACAGCTGGGCAAAAGGTACAGGAGATGGCTACAGGGAGCTAGAACGCAGATGTTTTGACTGCCAGGCCTGTGTGCCCATGCTTCTCTGTGCTCTGCAGTCTCTAAGCCATCTACACCATGCAGTGCGTGCTGTCCCTTCCGGCAGTCACCTACCTTAAAGAGGTGTGGGTGCTTGATGTAGATTCTCCCTCTGGTGCCTCCCATCCCTAAGGCCCTGAAAAATGAAAAATGGGTGGTAGTAGGTGCTGCCCGTCGTGGATCCTTGAGTTAACCCCCTCCCCACGAGTACTAAGGGTTCAGACTTACTTGTTGGCTCGAGACCCCAAAACAAAGGTGGTAGATTCATTCAGCCGAGCTGGGTCCCACTGAAAGAAACAGGCCAGAGAGTGAGGTTTACTGAGCTGTGCAGGGCAGCACCATGGCTTCCATCTCTTCCTCCCCACTCCGCGTCCATTATTCAACAGCTTCCACAGGAAACAGAGTACCGAGAGTATGTTAGGCTGGAGAGATGAGCTAACATACAGCCTGGTCCCCAGGAGTCCCGCATACACACTCAAAGAACACTACCTGATGGGAACATGACGTGGCTGGGTGCAGGGCATGAGACATCAAAAGGGTTGGATGAAATAGATAAAAAGTCTCTCGTGAAGAGACAATGCCTGAAGTCACTTCTGGAAGGGCAAGTGCAAATCCAATAGGCGGAGGGAGGAGAGGAGCAACCCAGACAGTGCAGGACATAGAAAGGCTGATGGATGTTGTTCGGAATACTGGAGAAACCGTGTAATTTCTGTGTTGCTGAAGGAGAGGGGAAGTGAGAGACACGAGGAGGCTGGAGAGAGCAGTGCAGAGAACTGGAGGCCCCAGGCTGCACTGACGAGTTTGTGTCGCACGAGCCACAAACCACAGGGAACCACTAGAAGCCTCTACTGGAAGTGGGAGCGTGGTGCGCTCTAATGAGGTCACTGTCAGCAATGTGGATGATGGACAGGAGTGCTGTGGGACAAGTCAGAACTTAAAGGGCCTGAGCTATGGCAACAGTGAGGAGGAAGTGGAGAGGGGAACTGTAGCACACTCACAGGCTAAGGTGTGGGAAGACAGCAGGCAAAGGCGGCTAAGGGTAAGGGCTAGGAAACAGACTTGAAGAGTGGGCCGGGGTGTAACTTAGCTGAGAACTGTTGGCCTAGCATATACAAGGTCCCGTGTTCAATCCCTAGCACAATCACCACCACAAAAAGTGGAGCCCATCACAATGGTGCACACCTATGGGCCCAGAGCCTATGAGGCTGAGAAGGATCTTGAGTTCAAGGCTAGCCTGGGCTACAGTGAGATCCTATCTCAAAATAATGAAACAACAAAACTTTTTTTTAAGGAAAGATCCTTATTACAATTTTTCTTTTTTTCTCTTATTTTTATTTTACGTGCATATTTGTGTGTGAGGTTGTCAGAGCCCTGGAACTGGAGTTACATATAGCTGTGAACTGTCGTGTGGGTGCTGGGAATTGAACCTTGGTCCTCTGGGAGAGCAGCCACTGGTCTTAATCGCTGAGCCATCTCTTTAGTCCCCTTCATTACAATTTTTGGATCTGCTGTGTTTGAGAACGTGTTTGGAGGTTCTGGTAGTGGGGGGCATAGCTACTGTGTACCTCTGAACAAAGAAGGACCTTTCTCTGCCAAGGAAGCTTGTCCTCTTGGAACAAGGATGCAGCTTCAGAAGGGGTGCACACGGAGTGGTCAGGGTGGTGTGGGCCACTTGCCTAGCCTGCCAAGTCACCTTACTGGACACAGGCTGTAGCCAGAGCAGCTGTGTTTGACATGCTTGTGCACCTTTAGCAGAGAGGACGAGCAGACAGGAAGACATGCACGGTTTAAAGCAGAGAGCTGTGAGAAGGACAGAGGCTTGGGAGGTGTAAGACCTGGTCCTGAAATATGAGAAACCCCAGTAAACCTTCTGCCCACAGGTTCACAGGAAAGGAAGCTCGGGTTCAGAACAGGAACACAATCTGCACCCCATAACACCATCCCAGAGAGTAAGTGAGACGACAGACAAGAGATCCTGGGTGATGCTCGCCCTCACATACGAAGAAGCAGTGTCAGTGGCCACCAGTTAAGACCCAACCCTCTTATTCAGAGACGTAGCTTTTGCTCTTAAACTTGCAGTGATCTGCATGCCTCTGCCTCCCAAGTGCTGGGATTACAGGTGTGCAGCACTGTGCTCTGACTTTTTAAAAAACTATTTATCTTTATTCTATACGTATTGCTGTTTGGCCTGCAAGCATATCTGTGTGATGACGGCAGATCCCCTGGACCTGGAGTTACAGACAGTTGTGAGCTGCCATGTGGGTGCTGGGAACTGAACTCAGGTCCTCTGGAAGAGCAGCTGGTGCTCTTAACCACTGAACCATTTCTCCAGCCCCCTGTGCTCTGACTTTTAAATCAAACCTTGGGCCTCATTCATGTCAGGCCTCCAGCCCAGCCTTTTAATTTCCAATTTCAATCAAGACTGAAGTCATGCTGTCTGCAGGAAAATGACCAGCTGCAGGCTATCACACTCAATGATTGAGTCGGTCTCAGAAAGACAACACTGCAGGTTTTCTCATGTGCGATTCTTAGATTTTATATAGGTCTATAAAACCACATATGAATAAATGACATGAATGTAGAAGAGAAACTGCTTAGGGGAACAAAGGGGACTAATGGGAGGGGCCACACAGAGAAAGGGAAAGTAGCCGAGTATGGAGAGGTGCGTGCTCTCAGTACAACATACCCATGTACAGTGGGTAAAGATAGAGCACAACAAGAAATAATTATTATTCTTTTCGTTCTTTTTTTTTTTTTTTTTTTTTTTGGTTGCCATCCTAGGGATTAAACCTAAGGCTTTCCATATTCCAGACAAGTGTTTTACTACCAAGCTATCCCAAGCCCAGCTTTTTATTTTGCTTCTAATCACAGTTCCTCCTTGGAGTACAGTCTGGATGGGGAAGATGGCTCCGGAATGGTGTGAGTACACCGTGCATCACCTCTGACCTCTTTACCTTACCAGTGCCTCGGCCACTAACCCACTCACACAAGCATACCTTGGGCCCTTCTCGGCGAATTGGCTCACAGGACTTTGGTTTCCATCTGCTTAGAAGGAAAGAAGAGAGGTGAATTCTCCAAGTGATGGAGGGAGGGACAGAGCCTGGAAAGAAGTTTACTAGGGGTAATGATAGCACACTGTTTTCTGGCAACTCATTAGAAATATGTAGAAAAAAAAAAGCCTGGACCAGAAGCTGCTTTAGAACCTAGTGAGAGGCAAGTCCAGGAATCTTCAAGTTGCAGCTTTCTCATCTGTCAAAAAGAGGTAAGAGCAGCAGCTGCCTTGCCCAGCTTGTGGTTCGTGAAGAATGAAAATGCCTGGTCTACTTAGTGAGTTCCAGGTCAGAAAGGGTTACAGAGTAAGACCCTGTTTCCAAGACAGGACAGAGACTTCAGGTAGGATGCTGTAACTGGATATAGATCATTAGCACTTTGTGCAAACTCAGACTCACAGCACCAGGAAGGAGCCCTGCAGTAGCCATAGGCTGGATGATGGCACTAAATCATAGCAGATTCATCAGTGGTAACAAATGTGCCACTCTGGCGTCGGGTGTTGTCAACATGTAGGGGGCAGGAAGAGTTTCAGATAGCTCCGTATCTTTTATTCAGTTTGTGATGTATCTAAAATGCTCTATAGAGTTTAAAAGCGCTCTTTGATAACGGCCATTCTGTAGTAGTGCTTTGCCTTTTAATAACTTTTTTTTTTTTGGTGAGTGTCTCATGTAGTTCAGGCTGGCCTTTAAGTCATTATGTAGCTGAGGATAACCAGTAACTCCTGATAATCCTGCCTTCACTTCCTAAGTACAGGGATCTGAGGAGTCCACTACCATGCCCTATTAGTGCATAGAATTCTGACTTTTTCTTTTAAATCTGCTAAATGCCCTGTTCTTTAGAGACTAGCTGTAAGCTGGTACTCGGACCATGAATCAGGTCTGGTGTTTCCTCAAGCTGGAGCCGCTCCGGTGTCCCCATCTCCCGGCCGCACCGGGCAGCCCTCTCCACAGGAGCTTACACCACTCTCCCTCTGGCCGCGTCCCACTCATGGCCATTCCCTCCCTCAGGTCTCTTCAGCTCTTAGAGCACTGGTGGCCCCTACTCACACCATGCCAGCTGTTGCCCGGTCATTTGACACGACGTGTCCAGGAGGCCGACCTTTCCTCTGCACAAAAAAGAGCTGTCAGAGCCCTGATCTTGGGCAGCATCCCTGCTCCAGTGCTGGGTCAGTCAGTTAGTGGTGATGGTTGTCCAGAAAGCAGAGCCCTGACCATGGGCAGCGTCCCTGCTCCAGTGTGCTGGAGCTAGGCCAGTTAGTGGAGACGGTTGTCCAGAGAGAACCAATGACCTTGGGACTGACCTGGAAAACAACTCTTTCTCCCCTTGCCACCCCACGCCTGGAAAAGCCCAAGCCTTCTTTTGGAACAGAAGGGCCCTATCCCAGCTGTAAGTTCCATGCTTACCTACCTTTTTGGGAATGGGGCTTCCTCGGTGGGACTCCTCTTCTGCTTGCCTGCCACGCTGAAGGGAACAAATGGGAAGGGAGTCAGTGCAAGGCTAGTTAGTGCCCGGGAGCTGCAGTTTTAAGGGACTACAGTAAGCAGGGCCCCTGGACTCCACCCTCTAGCCACCACCTGACCCAGATCCCAGAAGTCCTTTGGGACTTGGCCCTACCTGTGATGGTGTGTGAAACTTCCCAGGTCCACATATTTTACCTGCCTCCCACCTGTCTCCCTTCTCAAGGCCTTAGGGCACAATGATTCTGACCTTGATCCCTGGAAGTTCATGGGTCAATCTGGGTATCACTTTTTCTCCATCTGAGAAGAGTAGCTTTGCCTGAAAGGGAAAAACCAGTGCTGCCAGTCATTAGTGTGGTGGAAGTGCAGCAGTTTGCACGCGGAGCTTCAGAACGGGTTAACTTTCCCATAACCACCCAAGGGCATGGACTCACATTCATGTACAAAGATGAACAAGCCAGAAAGGCATTGGAACATGTGTACATTTATAAAAAGTAGCTGGCTATGGAACACATTCTGCTTCTGCTAGCTGACCACGAAGGAAAGGGGAAGGAGTTGGTGAGACACCTACTTACCATCTTTTTGTCATAATCATTGTTGAAGAGGTTACTAACAGAAGCTGGAGTGTGCTTAGTGTATGTGAGGCTCTGAACCTGGTTCACAGCACAACAGCCAGCTCACATTAACCTCAGCACTCAGGCCGAGGTGCTAGGATTGCTGCATGCTCAAGGCCAGTCTGGACAACAGTGAGACACTAAGAAAAACAAAGGTAGGTGTGTGTGTGTGTAGGTGTGTGTGTGTTCTGGCAGCTGGAGGGGTGAAAAACCCCAAGGAGAGAAGACCTGGCTTGGCAGAGACTCATGAGAGCTTGAGTCACAGAGAGTTGTGGGCTGCTGGATGGAGGTGCTGGGAACTGAACATAAGAGCGGAATGACTCTTAACCACTGTGCCATTTCCCCAAGCCCCATACTTTCACATCCGTTTAAAGAAAGATTTACTTTTCTGGGTGCTTGTCTGCATGTATGCCTGATACCCAAAGAGGCCAGAAGAGGGTACTGGATCCCCTAGGACTGGGGTTATAGAGAGTTGTGAGCTACCCTGTGGGAAATGAACCTGTGTCCTCTGGAAAAGCAGCCAGCACTCTTAACCACTGAGCCATTTCCCCACCCTCTACTTTTACATCTTAATGCAGCAATAACTGCTTCTCAGTCTTTTGGCTAAGATCAAGTACAATATCTATCAATAGGATGCAGTGGGGAATGCTTACTGAGCTTTTGTTAATACCATCAACACATTTAACACTTTCAGACAGAACCCTATTTTGCAGCTGAGAAAACAGTAAATGAGGTAACTTGCCTGAGGTCACACAACTAGTCAATCGATTTGTATTGGGACAGTCTAAAACAAGAAAAAGCCTGCATTCTTTCTTGTTACATTAATTAACTGGGGGTGTGTGTCTTCATGCAGTGGAATATGTGGATGTCAGAGGGCGATTTACGGCTGTCAGTTGTTTCACGTGCTGTCAGGCTTGGGCAAGCACCTTTAATTACAGAGCCATCTTGCCAACCCTTGTTTTGAAATGGTTTTTCTATGAAGTCAAGCTCACCTAGGACTTGCTAGGTAGCCAGGCTGGACTCTAGCTTAAACTGCCATACATTTGCTTCTGCCTCCTCATTGTGGGAATGCGCCCAGCTTAGTCTATACTCTTAGCCATCATGCGAACATCTCCTGTTATATAAAATGAATAAAAGCAACTACCTTCTAGAAGAAAACCAAACAATTAAGAGAAAACTCGAGGCAAAACTCAGCCAATAAGCTCAGTCATTTCCCCCTAATAAACACTGGAGGAAGAGTTAGGGAGATGAGGAAGCTGAAAAGGGAAAGATATGGCATAAGAAGTGAAACCAACGAACCCAAAATAAAACAACTGGACAGGGAAGTTGGCTCAGTGGGTAAGGATGCTTGCCATTAAACCTGAGCACCTGAGTTCACCTCGGAACTCACAAGGGAAAGGAGAACTGACTCCTGCAAGTTATCCTCTGACTTCCTGTGCTGACATTAATGTAAAACAATACCACCACCACCACCAAAATAAAGCAGTCCTAGTGTAATCATCTTCATGTTTAGTCTGAAGAATCTTTTCTTTTTTTCAGTTTTTCAAGACAAGGTTCCTTGTGTAGCTCTGGCTGTCCTTGAACTCAGAGATCTGCCTGCCTATTTCCCGAGTGTTGGGATTAAAGGTGTGTGCCACCATGCCCAGCTATATACTTATTTATTTATCCATTCATTCACTGATTCATTTCATGTGTATGGGTGTTTTGTTTGCATACCAGAAGAGAGCACTGGATCCCATGGGACTACAGTTACAGACTGCTGTGAGCTGCTGGGAACTGAAACTCGGGACCTCTGGAAGAGCAGTCAGAGCTCTTAACCGCTGAGTCATCTCTCCAGCCCAATTTTGTTGTTTTAAAAGATAGGATCTTACTGTGTAGCCCAGGCTAGTCTAGAACTCACTACGTACACCAGGCTGGTTACAAATTCACAGAGATCCTCCTGCCTCTATTTTCTGAGTCCCGGGACTACATTTATATGCCAGCACATCTGGTTTTGGGAGAAAGAGCCCTTTCTGATATGACTGTAACTGCAGCGTAGTTACTAACTCGTGTGTTTGTGTCACCTGTGTTTTTGTGCTGGGCTTGAGTTTAAACACACTGTTCCATCCAAAGCCCCTAGCAAAGCCCTGGTGGTAGGGAGTGGCTCTATTCCCTGCTTCAGAGATGAAAAAAATGAAGCTTAGAAGCAGAAGGAATTTGCTCTAAGTTTTCTGGGCCCTGGGCTTTATCTTGCTCTGCTCTGATTCCAAGTGACTAAAATCTCCTGGGTTCCACACCTGTGCTTCTAAGCACTTCAGCGCTGCTAGGCTGATCTGCGTGGCGTGTTGGGGGTCAGGAGCCTGGAAAGCAGCGATGCAATGATATGGATCATGCCCACTTAACTCTTCAAACAAAATTATATATTATTATTATTATTAGTGTGTGTGTGTTTAGACGTATATATTTTAACACACATGGGGTCAATGGACAACTTTGTGGAGTTGGTTCTCTCCCTTTTAGGTGGGTTCAGGGGTTGAACTCAGGTTTTCAGATTTTTGTGAAGTGCCTTATCCACTGAGCCATACCTTCGTCTTCACCTCTTGTCTGAACTCGAGTTTCCTAACTCCTTTTCCAATCCAATGTTCCCATAGCAGCCAGAACAATCTCTTCCTTCTGTGGTGCTAGGGACGGAGCTCAGGCAAGCACTGTGCTGCCGAGTTACACTCCAGTTCAGCAGTCGAAACGCAAACCCCATTTGGCTCCTCCTGTGGTTACCCATCCACCTCCTTCACTGGGTTGAGTGCTCTGCCTACTTGTGCAGCCATGCCATGCACTACTGCCTCCATCCTGTGAAACTGGTCACACTCGCCACCCCTGCTCCTAGACACACTCCATCTCTTCTTCCCCAGACTCCTCATCTAGCAAACCCTCTCACCAGACAACCATCTGTCAAGTACTATCAAGGCTATGCCCATTCTGCACATCGCTCTGGCCTGGTGCTAAGAAGCACAAGTAGGTCCTCAATAAAAACAAATGGAGAGATAGGAAGATGGGGACGAGTGAGCGAGCTCAGGAGGTAAATGCACCTGCTGCCAAGCCTGATGACCTGAGTTCTGTGCTCAGGATTCACTTGGTAGAAGGAAGGACTTCAGGAAACTGTCTTCTGACTCTATGTACTTGCCAAGGAGCATGCTACATGCACTCAGCACTTGCCATGGAATATGCACATGTGTATATACACCCAAATATACACACACATACAGAGAGGAGAGGGATGAGAACCACACAAGTGAAGGTCTTCTTAGTTTAGTCCCACCTTGGCTCAACCTTACGAAAACACTATTAGCAAATGTCTGTTGTTAGCAAATGCTACAATTGCTCATATACAACACTCCTTCCTGGAGTAAAGAAGTTGGCCTTTCAGGGACTTGGTAGTTTAGACTTCAGTCTCTGAGAAGCAGAGTTCAGGCAGTGGCTCTGCTCCTTTCTGAGGCTCTAAGTAGCTGAGCCTGTCTCTCACAGTCA
This sequence comes from Arvicola amphibius, assembly GCF_903992535.2. Lineage (NCBI taxonomy): Eukaryota > Metazoa > Chordata > Mammalia > Rodentia > Cricetidae > Arvicola > Arvicola amphibius. Next base: position 13,880,616 of record NC_052051.1, read on the forward strand.
AGCGAAGCATAGTTAATGGATTCCCAGTCAAGCAAGCAAAGTGTGTGGCCAATGTGACAATCCCTATTAATAGCAGCAGCTGACACAGACAAACAGGTTCTCTAGTGTCTTGGAATACAGTCATTTATAGAACTGGTGTCAAATTTGACCACACCTGAGATACAGGAAGGCAAAAAGGGTGCTAGGTCCCACAGCCCCTAAAGGGCTAGGGTTACTTGAAAGGATCCATCAACCACTTGCAGAGGCGAGGTGCATTATTAATTACAATTTGTTTTCTTGGCTTGCCTTTTAAAAGAATGTGACAAGTCTTTGTTGTTGTTGTTGTTTTGAGACAGGGTTTCTCTGTGTAACTGCCCTAGCTGTCCTGAAACTGGCTCTATGGATCAGACTGACTACAAACTCACTGAGGTCTGCTGGCCTCTGTCTCTCGAGTGCTGGACCACCACCACCTGGTGACAAAATTTAATTTATGCACTTGCTGTTCTCGTGTATGTGTGTGGATACTCATGTGTGTGTCAGAGGACAACTCCCAGGAGTGGGTTCTGGGGAATTAAACTCAGGTCATCATGCTTGGGGGCAAGCATCTTATTGGCCCTGGTTTGTCTTTTAAATTTCTCTAGCTTTATTGTGGTAAAACTGACAAACATATATTACATAAATGAGGGGGTACAATGTGCTGACCTGATGTATGTATGAAACGATCATCACAGTTTTATATCATCACTATATATACGCTCACTGTGTGCGTGTACATGTGTGCACACTTAAGAAGCAGACATCAGGTAAAGAAGACCGACAACCACTGTCACCATTCTACACACTGGAGTCCAGAATGAACCCATCCTATGGCTGTAGCTTCCTTAGCTTCCCAGGTAACCACCATGTCATTCTATGTTTCTGTGAGTTTGCTAAGCACAGTCTCCTCATCTGTCAAACAGGAATGAGCAAAACAGTCCTCACAGGGCTTTTCTTTTTGAGACTGAAGTGAAATGACGCACCTGTTATGGCACGTGGCACAGACTCAAGCTACTTTTCCTCCTGCTTTGTCAGCAACTGCTCCAAACTCTTCCTGGATGTAAGTGGCTTACCAATGCCCCCCAAGTCCACTAATGACAGAGCACTTTTCTCAGCAGCACCCTGGGCCTCACCTGCTCCAGGCAGCTCCTGCAGGCCTCCTGAATCAGCTGCTCTGCGTCTACTTCTTCCCCGACATTGTCTCGCACATTCAATGCTGCCTTCTGGAAGAACTAGGGGAGGGCATGGGGACAAGGAGAGAAGACTTGAGAGTCTGCATGAACCAAGGGAATCTGGGGAATGTAGGATCACCATGGATGACTGTGGGCTTTGCACATCCTCTGAATTTCAAAATCACATGTAAAGACTGGCTACGCCTGAGCTGGAGAGATGGCTCAAAGGTTAAGAGCATTGCCTGCTCTTCCAAAGTTCCTAAGTTCAATTCCCAGCAACCACATGGTGGCTCACAACCATCTGTAATGGGGTCTGGTGCCCTCTTCTGGCCTGCAGGCATACACACAGACAGAATATTGTATACATAATAAATAATATATTTTTTTTTTAAAAAAAGACTGCTACGCCTGTAGCAATGGGCCAATATAGGCAGAAAACATCAAGTTAATGGGAAGTCATGGATTATCAGTACCAATCCCTTATCAGTGGGACAGGGAAGGTGACCTGTCCAAGAATCCCAGGATACCAGCAACACCAACAGACAGGTTAAGTAGGGCAGAAGCTTCCTCTGCTGGGTAAGAGGGAGAGCATGGATCGTAAAAATACCAAGGCACTACATGATGAGGCCCCAAACACCTGAGAGGTGCCTGGGAACACAAGTGTCCAAGTTGGATCAAGCAGATGCCTCAGTGGGCTAACACACATAAATAAATCTTTTTTAAAACACCCAAATTGTATCCCTAAAAGTATCAGTTCTCTCTTGGATGCAGGAAAATTCTGGAGACTACAAACAGTGCTCCTACTGTGAGAGACAGCTATGAGGATGCACTGTCAGTTCCCACTGAGCGACTCCAATGCATCTGTTAGCATCAGAAACCAGGGAGACTGCCAGGCGTGTGGCGCACGGCTTTAGTCCCAGCACTCGGGAGACAGAAGCATGCTATTCTCTGTGAGTTCCAGGGCAGCCAGGACTGTATGGAGAGACCCTGTCTCAAATCAAAACATCAAACAAACAAACAAAACCAGGGAGAGCAAATGATTGCACAAAGCACCACCATCCTGGAGAGCAACTTTCTTTCCCTACTGTTCCTCAATGCCACTGTTCCCCTCAGGAACCTCCCCCCCCGCACCCACCCAAGTGAATAAAGATAGAGATTTACAGCGTCATTGCAGAATAATATTTTCAAACTAAAAATTATATTAATTATCTGTTTATGTATTTACTTATTTAGAATGCACGTGGAGGTCAAGGACAGCTTGCGGGAGTTGGTACTTTCCTTCCACGATGTGGTCTTGGGGATTGAACTCAGGTCTTCGGCATAGTGGCATGTGCCTCTCCCTGATGAGCCTTCTCATTAGCTCCACTGTGGTTTTTCTTGTGACATGAGAAAAACTGTAAACAACCTGGATCTCCTAGGAACTAGCTATGGCATACTGATGAAAGAGACCACTCTGTAACTATTAGGAGGAACCAGGATGAGCTACTGTGTGATGGTCTAGAAACATCACCAACATATACGAAGTCAGCCACGATGAGAAGGGTGTGTGCAAGTAACACAGCTGGAAGACTGTGCTCACTGTTGGCAGTCTTCTGGAAGGTGAGTCCTAGTGACTTTTAGCTTTTATTTTAAAAATATTTATATTACTTTGTAAGGAATATTTTCTATTTTGCTTTTAACATTTAAAAACTGGTACTATTGGGCTGGTGAGATGGCTCAGTGGTTAAGAGCGCTGCCTGCTCTTCCAGAGGTCCTGAGTTCAATTCCGAGCAACGGCATGGTGGCTCACAACCATCTGTACTGAGATCTGGATCTGGTGCCCTCTACTGGCCTGCTGGCACCAGAACACTGTATACATAATAAATAAATAAATCTAAAAAAAACCCTGGTACTATTATATATGTGTATTTGAGCACGCTGGTGCCACAGTGGTGTGCAGAGGGCAATTCTGGGGAACTGGAGCTTGCCTTCTACCATGCTGAGTTCTGGGAACCAATGCCAGGGTGTCAGGCTTCAGGACGAGTGCCTTACCCACTGAGCTGTCTCACTGGCCTGTTTCCTGTTTTCAGAACAGGGCCTCACATTGCCCAGGATGACTTCCAACTTGAGGTGTAGCTAAGGATGAGCCTAAACTCTTCATCTCTACCACCTAAGTGCCAAGGTTACAGGTATGTGCACATCTGGCTGTAGAGAATATTTTATCAAAAATTTGAAACAGGAACGTTGAATTATTCAAGAAACATCTAATACCCTCCATATACACAGTCCAAAGTCCTACTATGTTTGTTTTACTATGTCTACTCATTCTTCTACCCATCTATTTAATGTTATTAAATATTATTATTTGCAGTGCTTAGGTGCAAACCACCCAGGGTCAGTGTATGCTAGGCAGGCTGAGCCACAGTGCTAACCTTAAAAAAAAAAATCTATCTATCTATCTATCTATCTATCTATCTATCTATCTATCTATCTATCTATCTATCTGTATATACACACACACATGTGTGTGTATGCATGTGGGTGTATGGCATGGCATGCTTGTGGAGGTCAGAGGACATTCTATAGATTTGGGTCTTTCCTTTCCATCATGTGTTTTCTGGGGATTATATTCAGGTTATCAGGCTTGGCAGCAAGTACTTGTACCTTCTGAGCCACCTCGATGGCCCCAGCTTTTAAAAATTTTGAGACAGTTTTAGTAGGTAGCTTAGGTTAGCCTTGAACTAATCCTGCTTCCACCTCCTCTGCCTCCCGAGAGCTGGGATTAAAGGTGTGCACCACCACTACCTGGCTCTTTCTTTTCTTTTCTTTTTTTTTTTTTTTTTTTTTTTTTTTTAAATTGATTTACTTTTATTTCAAAGGCACATCTGGCAGCTGTAGGGAGAATAGGTTTAAAAAAGGAAAGAAAAGTCCCATCTGGACCATAGCAGGCGCCTAGGTGAGAAATAGTGAAGGTGTGAACCAGAGTGGGACATGGGATATTCGGGAGTAGAGCACTATCTACAGAAGATGAATAGAGGGCAGGTTTCTATGGGAATGACCTGAGGCTGAGCTCTGATCCCCACTGTGTTCCTCCTCATGGTAAGCCACAGGTAGCTTTGTTTTCATGGCTGCCCAGGACAAAGGCCTTGGGCATACGCGCCCTCTTCTCTTTCACTGTGACCACAGTCACGGATGTAAAAGTACATAAACTTCTTTTGCTAAGGACCAACACTATCATCTCTTGCTGGGATTATTTCAGTTTCCTAACTGGGCCTCCTGTAGCCTATTCTCTACATGATAGCATTTCCTTTTTTTCTTAAATAAAAAATATATTGATTATTTATGTATTTATTTCTCTCTGTGTATGTATTCTCATTATGTAGCTCTAGCTCATCTGGAACTTGCTATGTAGACCAGGATGACCTCATACAGAGTTCTGCCTGCTTCTGCCTTTCAAGGTTGAGATTAAATGTATGTGTGTGCCACCATGCTTGGTTTATAAAATTATTTTTAATTATGTATATGTGTTTACATATGCTTGAGGAAGCCAGAGATGCTAGATCTCCTAGAGCTGGAGTTACAGGCAGATGTAAGTCACCTGACCTCGATGCTGAGAACCAAACTAGTATCCTCCATACTAAAACAGTATGCACTCTTCACTGCTGAGCATCTTTCCAGCCCCTCCCTTAAAACAAAAAATCAACAATTCTTTTAAAGCATTCACAGGTTGAAGTAGGAGGATTAAGGTTTGAGGGTATCCTGGGCTATATGGTGGATCCTAAGCTTCTTTGAGCCCCAGTAACATCTGACTTTAAGCACACATGTGGTACACATCTATACATGCAGACACAACACTCATACACATAAAAAAATTAAAAAAACAAAACCCAAAACAAAAATCCAAAGCCCAACAACAACAAACCAAAACATCCAGAAAACAAAAACCCAAAGTGGTTTCAAAGTTTTTACATGATCTACAGTTACTTCTTTTTATGAAGTTTGCATTATTCTGATACCAAAACAGGATGAAGAAAATTATAGGCCAAACTCCTTAATGAACATAGAAGAAAAATTTTCAACGATATACTTGTAAACTGATTTCAAGAAAACATGGCAAGCCGGGCGGTGGTGGCGCACGCCTTTAATCCCAGCACTCGGGAGGCAGAGGCAGGCGGATCTCTGTGAGTTCGAGAACAGCCTGGTCTACAAGAGCTAGTTCCAGGACAGGCTCCAAAGCCACAGAGAAACCCTGTCTCGAAAAAACCAAAAAAAAAAAAAAAAAAAAAAAAAAAAAAAAAAAAAAAAGAAAACATGGCAAATATCACTCATCATGAATAAGCAGGCTTTACTCCAGATATGCAGGGAGGTTCAACATTTGCAAATCAGCAACGTAACTCATTACACAATGGATTCAAGTCAGAAACCACACGGTCATCTTATTAGATCCAGAAAAGGCTTCTGACAAAATAAAACGTTGCTTTGTGATAAAAGTCCTGAAGAAACTTGAAAGAGAGGGAATGTATCTCAACATAACAGAGGCAGTATATGACAGACCTACAGCCGACATTATAGTAAACAGGGAAAACTCAAAACTGAAATCAGTAGCAAGGCAGGGCGTCCACTTTGTCCACTTTTTTTTTTTTTTTTTTTTTGAGATAGGGACTCTCTATGTAGCCTTGGCTGTCTTGGAACTCACTCTCTAGACCAGGCTGATCTCCAACTCTCAGAGATCCACCTGCTTCTGTCTCCCGAGTGCTGGGATTAAAGTCATGTTTCACTATGCCTGCCCTTTTCTTTTAAAGACTTTTTTCCCCCAAATATATATATCTGTGGAATATCTACACTGTGTATATGTCTGTATAGGCCAGAAGAGGGCACTGGATCACAGGTAGCAGCAATCACTACTGATGCTTGAACCACTTTCCCAGCCTCCATTCCTCTTTTCCTCCACCAAGGGGCCTTACTATGTAGGCACAGACGGCTGTCAACTGCCTCAGCCTCCTGAGCAGTTGGGCCCGCTACTGAACCTAGCTGTACCGCCGGTTTTAGCAGTGCTGTTGGTTTTAACCACCATGCCCCTCTCACCTTCATGTACTTGTTGAAGACACTCTGGATCTCCTCATTGATGCTTGGCTGCAAGACAGCACGGAGGAGATCCATAGAGATCGCTGGGTCTGTGAAACTACATCCAGGAGGGAGACAGTCAGGGGGAGTGTCCCAAACATGCTGCCCAGACTGGCCAGCAGCACTACTGACACACCAGCCTTGTGCTCAAAGTCTGGGCAGATCACAGACACACACACACATCATTTTGTTTTTATCGTAACTCTCTCTGTGAAGTGGGAAATTATATATATGGGCTCTCACTGTGTAGATCAGGTTAGTCTCAAACTCACAGAGACCCACCTGCCTCTGTCAAGTGCTGTGATTACTAAATCACAGGCCAAAACCACAGCTAGAATTCCAAAGGCCCATCCTGGGTTCTTTCCCTTCCCTAGGCAGGACACTTAACTAATAGCCCCACATCACAGCTGAGCAAACAGTGGCTAAGAGAAATGAAGGGACTGTCCAAAGTTAGCCGGTTAATAATAATCATCAGAGCCTGTATCACGACAGTTGCCTGAATCTTGGTTTTCCATTCTCTGACTTACAGATCTCAGTCGCAGAGAGGGGAAACGTCAGAGATCTTAGCAGACTGTAATACCTTTCCTGTTTTGCTTCTGGACGTGAAACCGACTTAAGGTCACGGGGAGAATCAAAGTCCCTGAGTCTCTTCCCTCCCCGCCCCCACTCCTTTCTTTGGGTTGCTGATCTCAGCACAGTGGGGTTCCCAAAGGACTCACCCATGTCCATATAACCGGATATAGGTTTCACCCAGAGCCAGCCTTACCTTGTGGTCATCTGCGAGCGGCGGCCCCTTCGCTGCACCTGCCGGTGTTTTATCATTATGTTCCAAGGGTTCTGTGGGGACCAAGTGAGCAAATGTCACCGAGGTCCCTCGCGGTGGGGACGAGGAGAAAGTGGGTATAAAGCTAAACCTAGACGTTCCTGCTTCTCACTTCTCCCACCTTGGGGCGAAGGGGAATTCAGTGGCTGGAAGACCCTGTCAGGGTGACGGAAGGGCAAGAGGAAGAGCAGCAGTGTTTACCGAGGGTCTACTCTGTGGCGGGTGATGAGGGCGCTCTACCCGCTTTTATCAGCCCATCCCACTACAATTCCATCAAGCTGAGGTTACTGCTGTTCACTTCACAGAAGAGAAACCTGGCGCTCAGAGGTTGTCACATCAGGCCCACGTCACCTAGCTAGAATCTGAATCCAGGTCGTCGCACGGCACGGAGAAAACGGCAACCCCAGGGCCGCACAGCCGCCGCGTTCTCTTGCCCGCGGGCCCGGAGCCCGGGAGCCCGAGGCCCTGCCCGGCCCGAGCCCCGGCCTCGCCCGGGCGCCCTCACCGTGAGAACCGGCTGCCCTGCCGCGCCCGCGTCGCCCAACTCCAGGCCGCCTCGTTCCGCCACGCCGGGGCCCCGCGGCTGCTCGGTGTCGCCAGTCGCCCCCATGGCGCCCCCGACCCACAACAACCTCAGCTCGACTCAGCCACCGGAAAGCGGCGCCGTGACGTCACGGGTGCGTCCCGGCCACCCGGCCGGAAGCGCGACGCGGGTGCGCGGGTGCGCGGTGCAGTTGCTATGGGAACTGAACTGCCGCCTGGGAGCCGCGTCTGGGTGGATTTCCGGATCTTGGGTGTGGGGACTAGGTTGGGGCTTCCAAACCCCTGGAGGACGACGGCTGGGGACCGAGTGTGGGTGTTCGGGTGCCAGCCAGTTAAGGGATGAGTGCGGGTGTGAGGGCGGCAGAGCGTAGACTGCAGCTGGGGAGCCCAGGGTTTCGGATGGGGGCTGTCCGAAGTAAAGTCTTGAAAACTGCTGGACATCTGATAACTTGATACAAGGCCCTGGAATTGGAGCGATCCGACTCAGGAACCAGAAAAGCCAACAAGAGGAGGGCTGTCCGTGCCATACCAAATACCCACTAGCCCAGGCGGTCTGCCTCTAGTGTTTGAAGGCATCAGGAATGAAGGTTGAGTTTTGGCTTGTGAACTTGTCCTGTTCCAGAGAGCTGGTTTTCCTTCCCCTAGATGGTTGAGGATGAAGGGTTTAGCAATTGTGATGTTCTTCAGAGCCCCACTTAGCACTGTCTCAGAGGTAAGCTGGGTCTGTGAAAGAGTAGAATTAAGGGTGATAATGTTTCTCTTCTCAGGTTACAGTAATCAGGTAGTGTGAAGTGTATGAGTTTTGAGTTAGGAAAGAGAACTGTTGTGATGTGATTGTTACCATTGGCTATGGGCAGGTGTGATGCTGCACATAACCCCAGAACTCAGGAGGAAGTAGCAGGAGGCTCAGGAGTTGGAGGCCAGTCTGGGCTGCATAGCAATTCTGATTCTGCTGCCTCTCTGCAGATTTCTCGGGTAGAATCTTTAGTGGAGAATCTCTCATCTGACTGTGAGAATTGGGAATTAGTCAGCAACTTCCCATTAGGAAGCTGTCAGGAAGCCAAGGGCTAAGAACATGGGCTGGGGGACTGCATCTTTGTTCTCTGCATACTAACTCATGATCACTCTCAGTCCCTTCCATAGGGACCAAGTTGTAAACTTTTTGTGCACTTGTACTGACGCTGAAACACTTGGAGGCTGCTTTCCCATGGGTTCTGACAGTCGCCAAGGATGGACAGAATGTTAGGCTTCAGTTATAGCACTAGCTTGGTTATTTCTTATTAAGTTGTCTTTCCAGTTCTTCCCTCTGTCAGGGGCTAGGTAGGGCCAAAGGCCCTTCCAGGTTTCTGTGGATGGAAGGAAGAACACTGAACTTTTGTTCCCTGCCAGGGCCATTCTTGGCAAGGCCAGCAGTGGACTGGTGCCAGGGCTCTGGGGGGCCCAGGCCAGTGCCCTGAGATCGGTGGTTTCATGTAAAGCTGTGGTTATATATTACAAACCCTGTGATATGAAATATTTTGCTTATCGTACCAGAATGAACCTTGCAAAAGAGGAACTAGAGTTCCCTGTGATTCTCCTGCTGGATAGACTCCCCTGATTTGTTTTCTGCCTCCCCATTTGAGAGGTATGTAAAGAACTGTGATACTAATAAACTTGCTGGCTTGAGTCATTAATTAGCCCTCACAGCCTTCCTGACCCCAGCTTTGGCCTGTTTATTCTCTCATCTCTGGTCCTCCCCGCCAGGGTCCCAGTGTGAACCCAGGGAGAACAGCTGGTCTGCTTCACCCTCTGTCATTTTGACTGCAATTGAGTCCTTCCAAAGTCCTTCTGGTCTCTCTTTGACCTTTAACCCAATAGCTACCTCTCCATGTTTTCTAGCTTCCCATTGGGATCTGCATCGCTTGTCTAAGAGTGTCATGTATATTGTATGACAGCAGTTGGTCCCTCCCATCACATGGGCCCTTTGGTAGTGCCAGGAAAATTTCCACACACCAGCAGCCAGTCACTGTTCTTGTTGTGAGGAGAAGACGTTCTTTGGGTGGTGGGAGGTTACTGCATAAAGTAAAACTGTTGGGATTGGATTGACAGCAGTTACCCAGTCCTATCCCTTCCTCTGCTGCTGCCTCTGCCCTGAACTGTGCTCTCAACCCTCAACACCAGCAGGATGTTAAACCACCTCTCCCTCACGAAGGCACTTCTCGCTCTTGGGTCCCTGGCATCCTGGGTAACTGCAGGAGAGCACGGTGAGCTATCATTTGGGGTCCCTGGCTAAAAGAAAGCTACTAGGGGAGAGGTCATCTCCTTCCTTCTAAGGCTTCTCTGTGGAGCCAATCATCTCTGTAGGAAGAACTGGATGGGAAGAATGTTGGGATGGTAAGGATAAGTTGGCTTGGGTTTTGTTGCCCTCTCTGCAACATGGAGTTAGGACTTAGAAAGATAGACAGTCCAGCTATTGCCTAGAGTTCATTTAATGAGGAAAGGGCCATACAACAGTCCCCTTTCTCTGTCTGTCTGTCTCTGTCTCTCTGTCTTCCTCTACAGCAGTACTGGTTTACTTGTCTTAGTAGTCATGGGGTGTGTGGGTATCTGTGTGGCAAGAAGAGAAGGGGGTTGCAGAGAAGACCTGCATAGGAGCACATGGAGATGCTGAGCTCCTTGAAATACATTTGACTCTCTCTCTCTCTCTCTCTCTCTCTCTCTCTCAAGATTTGTGTAGGTGTCTCTCTGTATGTATGTCAAATGTGTATGAGTGCCTGTGGAAGCCGGAAGAGGGAGTAGGATCCCCTTGAACTGGAGGTACAGATGGTTGGGAGCTGCCAGAGATGGGTGCTGTGCACTGAACCTGTGTTCTCTGGAAGAGCATTAAGTGTTCTTAACAGCTGAGTCATCTCTTCAGCCCCAGTGGTAGAGGCTGCCCCCCCCCCCCCGCCGCCCGTCTCTTTAGTCCTAACCAATTATCTCAATTTAGTATGAAATCTCTCTCAGTAAAAGAGGAACAGTACCTTCCTGATCAGAACCCATGCAAAGATCTGTGCCAGAGCGATAGGTCATGGCCTGCCGGGCAGAAGTGCTATAGCACAGGCTGTGATAAGGCCCACCAAGCAGACCTCATATGTTGTCACGAGGGGCAAGATCCCAGTGTGTTCCCTGGCCTTGTCTCTCGGATGGAGAGAACCAGAGAACTTCCCACCTCCTAGACTGTCTCTGGTATGTTACCCTTTCCCCCTTTGAGGTCTCTAAGCATCCCATACCCCATCACTTTGTCTTCTAGCAGGAAAGAACGTGCCCTTGGTGGCTCATGTCTTTTTCTTTGGACTAGAGTAGTGTTGTGAGGGAAAGCCTGCTTAAGATAGTGAGTGGGATGACATCCTGGGAAGGTGGGTACACAGAGATGGCCCAGCAGGTAGAGGTGCTTCCTGCCTGATCTGCAATCCTGAAGACCTAAATTCCATTCCCAGCATTCATGCAAAGGTGAAAAAGAGAACCGATTGACTCCACAAAGCTGTCCTCTGAGCTCCACATGCTGCGATACATGTGCCCCCCCCCCAAATAATGCTTTTAGAAAAGACACTAAGGACTTAGGGATGTAGTTCAGGATCTCACTGTATAGCTCATTCTGACTTCATACTCAGGATCCTCCCACTTTTGCCTCCTGAGTGCTGGGATTACATATGTGAGCCACTATGCCTGGCCTTTTTTTTTCTTCTAAAGTCAGGGGCTTGCTGTGTAGCTCAGGACAGTCTGGAATCCACAGGCCTGGCTTTTTTTTTCCTTCTAAACTCAGGATCTTGCTGTGCAGCCTAGGACAGCCTGAAACCTAGAGTTCTCTTTCCGTGAACTGGGATTATAGGTGTTAGATCACAGAGCCTCTGGCCGCCTTTGGAAATCTGGCCCGGCTCCCCTGTGGCTCTGGTCCCTCTCCTCATGGTCTAGCAAGAACTTGAAAACAAATGTTCTTCCTGGCCTCAGTAAACAGCTCTGAGCCTCCCCTGAAACTGGCTTTGAGTTGTGGCCAGGCTCCCCACTCCCTGGGGATACTCCCTCCCCTCCCCCACCTCCCTGCTTGCTGTTCACTCAGCTGTCCTGTTTTCACTTTAGGCTGTCCCTCTTTTCCTCTCCCAGTCCCAGCTCAAGTGTGATCATGACCTCCTCCTAGGTGTTCCTTCCCAACGGAGCTCATTTTGAAGGGCAACTGGTCTCAACTTCTTTCCCCTGAACCTGCCTCTTTTAAACAATTTAAAAACTTTATTTACTTTTTTATTTAGTGTGTGTCCAGCATCTGGTGCCAAGGTACCAAATTATTCCCTGATGATTAGTTTTAGTTTACTTTGAGGAACAATACAAATGCCAGCTCTATTCTGAGAACTGAACAAAGATACACAGAGTATGCAAGTCACAAGTGCTTATTGGTTTAGTCCTAGCCAAACAGAGCAGGACGCCAAGAGGCAAGGCCACAGTTTTTCTGTGGAGACCTATTGGGAAGTTGCTGACTAATTCCCAATTCCCACAGTCAGATGAGAGATTCTCCACTAAAGATTCTACCCAAAGAATCTGCAGAGAGGCAGCAGAATTGAATCTCGACGTCTGCAGAAGACAGCACACACTCCCCTATGCGCCTGCTTCTGAGACGCTCTGCTCCCTCTGCACACATGTGGCCTAGTGTCCTGATACTAGTTGAGGCAGATTTTCTTTTCTTCTGCAGTTATTAGGAAGGCTTTGGAAAGAGATCCTTCTCCTTCTTACAGGGTCATCATGACCTAATTCTCTACTTCCATGTTTATCTTTGCTCCACAAACTTCTACTGGATCATTACTGTTTGCTGTATCCAATGATGAGCTCTGGGTACACTGTGCTGGACAAAGCAAGCAAATAAATACGTGATTTTGAGCTGCGATAAAGACAACAGAGAGGCACTGACGGACACTGAGAGAGAAGATGGGCACTCGCGCTGGGTTGGGCGGCTAAGGAAAGTATGTCTAGGGTAGTGTAGTGGCATTTGAGCTGTTGTTAAAACTAACTGGCCAGGGCATGGGTGTGGTTGGATATTGAAGAGATCCTATGTAAAGGTCTTTGGAAGACAAGACTCATGCATGGTTAGGGCTAGAGATGGGAGGGTAATGCCAACAGAAGACAGACCTTTGACACTAGGGAGGGAGTGGAGAAAGGGGACACAGATTTCTAGTTGGGTCATGCTTCCTTTACCATTCCTTTAAGAGTCACCAAAAGTTATTAGAATTTGGAGGTGTCACGAGGCAGTGGGGGTGCATGCCGTTAATCCCAGTGCTCGGGAGGTAGAGGCAGGCAGATATCTGTGAGTTCACTGCCAGCCTGGTCTATAGAGCGAGTCCCAGGACAACCAGGGCTACACAGAGAAACCCTGTTTCAAACAAAACAAAACAAAAAACAAAAAAGAAAAAACAAAAACCAAACCCAACACCACCACCACCAAAAGCCAGAAAACCAAAACCAAACCAAAACAGAAAGGAGGAGAATCTAGGAAGATGCGGACGATGGTGATGGCGAAGTTGGTGGTGTCATCTGCGTAGAACTTACTTCTTATTTTCCTGATATTTTAGATTTTTCATGGCGACTTTTGTATTCTCTATGACCACACTTTCTGTCTCTCTTCATTCTCCAATTTTTTTTCTTAGAGTGATATTGGATATATACACTGACTTTTGGAGCGCTAACACAGATTTGATATACAACCCTATATCTGCCTGTTGCTCAGACTTGAGGGTATTTTATAGATTTAAAATACTTCTTGATACATTTATTCTTGGTGGTTTATTTTCTATTTTCTGAAATGAGGTCATTTATTACTTTTCTTTTTTTTCAAGACATGTAGCCCAGGTTGGCCTCCAGTACTCTGTATAGCCAAGGCTGGCCTTAAACCCCTAGTCTTCCTGCCTCCACTTTCTGAGTCTTGGGATTTCAGGCATGTCCCACCAAAAACCTGGCTTTTTTCTTCTTTCCTTTATGTCCTTTCCTCTTTGGCAGACAGAGCCTCACTGTTTTGCTTAGGCTGGCCTGGAGCTTGTGACTCCCTTGCCTCGGTCTTCTGAATGACATCCTGTTGTCTGCAGAAGTTGGTGTCAGTCTCTCACCTGAGAATACAGTGTGTTAAGTTGGCAGTGTAGATTTGGTTGTCTGAGAGGAGCGGCTCCCCAGGCAAGCCCCTACTTCTTTCTGTTTCCCTGTAAGGTGGAAAGAGCCGGGAGAGTTACGATAATGTGTTAAAGGGTGTGTTAGTCCTTTAGGAGTGTACATTAGATCCTCTAGGCTCCTCTGGGGCCTGGGTCTGGGCTGTAATATTCTCTCTTCCTCCCCTCTTCATGCCTTTTCATCCCGACCTTTCCTCTTCCTCTTCCTCTGCATAGTCTGTCTATGTAGCATATGGTGGCTTTGAATTTTTAGTCCTTCTGCCTCGGTTTTCCAAATGCTACAGTTATAGGCCTATGTGACACTACAGCTGGCCCAGGAGTGCATACTTCCCCAGCCTGCTGATCACCCCCTCTCTGAGACCCTGAAACCCCACCGACATGTGATCTTTCCTTTCAACCATGTCTCCCTGGTAGCAAATTCCTTCCCAGTACCCAGTGGGGTGATCTGTACCTGGTTCAGACAGCTGTCTCGGACAGACAGCTCACAGGAGAGAACAGTGCAGTCCTTGTGAGGACTCTCAGGTCCCAGCTCTGGGACCAGACCTGGGAATCTGTTGTGAGCAAGTCATCTACTGTCAGCTTGTCGGGCCTCATACAATCTTCTCAGTGTTGGCAGCTGACGTCTGAACTGTGGGGGTTGAGGGTGAGGCTGGTTCCTAGGTGTGGTACCTTTGTGAGCCACTCTGGCCTTTGGCCATTAGAGGTGGGACTTCCTTTTCCCTCGGGGTTAGGCAGGCAGGCTGGAAGTAGACTACAGATCCCTCAGAGCCCACGGGCTGAGCAAGACCTGGTGGAGTTGGTGGACCAGCAGCAGTTGGCAGAGTTACTGTTTACTTCCTCAGCATCTTTAGCTTCTGCTGTAGAGAAGGGTTGTTCTCTACCCACTCCCCCGCCTCGAGTCAGAGTTTCTCTATGTAGCCTTGGCTGTCTTGGAACTCACTCTTCTAGACCAGGCTGACTGCAAACTCACAGAGATCCTCCTGCCTCTACCTCCTGAGTGCTAGGATTAAAGACAAGTGCCATCGCTGCCCCGCGAGAAGAGTTGCTCTTAATGAGATTGATTCCCAGGAAGCTCTCCTTCCTGAGCTGTGAAAAACTTAACCTTTGACGTCATCACAGGTATACTGTAGCAGAGCTGGTCTGTTTTGGCAAAGGTGAGTCCCAGTCAGCTTGCCAGAGGCACAGGTAGACACTGGACTGTGCTCTCAGGGAGAAGCTCCGGCCAAAAGGTGGTGAGTCTCCTGTTTGCTCGGTGGGCTTGGGCAAGTGTGTTCATCTCTGTCTGCCTCTTGTCATCTTCACAGGGTGATGACGTAGTTTGGAAGAAATGCGTTCTGAGAGTTCGCATTATATGTGCCAGGCAACGCACAGGGCCTCCTACAGTCTGGTCTGTTTCCCTCTCCAGTCACCTGCATTTGACCCGCCCACTTACTCATCAATCACTCATTTATACTTCGTGTGGAGAGTCAGCCGTACCTGGCACATGGGTATCTATGGTGAACAAGGTCCCCAACTTTTGGGGAGTGTTGTGAAGAGGGAGCGGCAAAGACAGAGGCACTGAGGAAGGGAAAAGAGTCCATTGTGATTGGAGAAAATCAGAGGGTAGTTCCAGGTGAGGTTGGGAGGTGGCAAAGCTCAGAGTTAGGACAGCTTTGGGCTCCTTTTGCAGATTTTATTCTATGTGCAGAAGGAAGTAATTTGAGCCACTGAGTTGTCTTAGCTGGTAAAGGCCGCACAAATCTGAGGATCCCAGTTCAACCTAGGGAAGGAGAGGAGCGACCACAGAAGTTGTTCTCAGACCAGTAAGACACCCTGTGACATTCATGCACTCACCGTTACCATAGCACACACACAGCAATAAATACAAATTAAACAGCATTTGTAAAGAAGTACCTAAGCCCTGCATGTGGGAAATGATCATAATCCTAGCACTGGGAAGGCAGAAGCAGGAGGATCTCCAGGAGTTCAGGGCCATTCTCGGCTATGGGTTGAGTTTAAGGCAGTCTCGGCTGCATGGGGCTTGTCTCAAAAAGCCAAAAAAAAAAAAAAAAAGATTATTGAGGGGAATCTAAATGAGGGAGAGGCCTATTCCAATGATCATTTTGAAAAGGCTGTTCTGTTGTGCGAAGAATGGATGAGGGCCAGGTGGAGACAATGGAAGACCAGGCGAGAAGCCGTCATGGCCGACTGGGTGATAGGTGATTCTAGTTTAGACTAAGAAGCTCACCATAATACAGACACGGAAAAGCAGAGACTTGAAGGCAGCTGACGGGACCAGGTAAAGAAATAAAAGGCTGTGGCCACTGAGGGAGAGGGCGTTAGGGACGGTGTGACATTAACAGCCTGAGTGACAGACAGGTGGCAGTGATGTCCCCAGGGAGACAAAGCACTGGGCCGATGCAGGCGTGAAGCCTATTCACTGCTTTTGGGGGATTGGTAGGGTGTTGGGAGAGGTGCAGATGGAGGGTGGGGTGATCATCCCAGTTCTAGCTACCAGTCTTGCTTCTTGTCCGAATCCCATGTAGCATAATTAGTTGTGAGCTTACTGGGCCCCACACTTTGTAATGCCTGAGTTCACGTAGGTTAGCAGAACCAAGGCATCGAGGGCAGGGCATCCTGTCCAAAGGCATCATCACAGGAACCATTTTTTTTCGAGGCAGGGTTTCTCTATAGCTTTGGAGCCCACCCTTGTAGACCAGGCTAGCCTTGAACTCACAGAGATCCACCCGCCTCTGCCTCCTGAGTGTTGGAATTAAAGGCATGTGCCACCATCGCCTGGCTAACAAAGACCATGTTTTACAAGGCTCCTGGGGGCAGGACAAAGATGGGTGCTTAGAACTTCTCAGGAACTTGTTTCAGGAGAGTATGAGGGAGTACAAGCACTGTCTAGCTTAAAAATGAGGATGGCGGGGTTGGAGAGATGGCTCAGCTGTTAAGAGCACTGACTGCTCTTCCAGATGACACAGGTTTGATACCCAATACCCACATGGCAGTGCATAACTGTCTATAACCCCAGAAGGAATCCAGTACCCTCTTCTGGCCTCTTTGGGCATCAGGCATACATGTAGACTTACATGCAGACAAACACCCATACACATAACAAGGGATGTGAAAGTATGCGGCTTGGGGAAGCGGCACAGCGGTTAAGAGCACATCCTGCTCTTGTAGCGGTCCTGAGTGCAGTTCCCAGCACCTGCAGGGCAGCTTACACCTGTCTGTAGCTCCAGTTCCAGGGCTTCTGACACCCTCACACAGACATCCATACAGGCAAAACACCAATGCACATAAAATGAAAAGAAAAAATTGAGGAGGCATTGTCAACCTAGAGGTAACGAAGTGTGACTGGAGCTTTCTTCTCTGTCTCGCCCAGCCCCACTGGACCGGTTTCTCTCACCTGTCTGTTCCTGAATAACCTCTCAGAGGCTTCATATCAGTTACAACTGATGGCTCAGGCCTCTTTGTGGTTAGCTGTAACTAAAAATTAACTCATTTCTTTTAGTTTATATTTTATCATGAGGTTCATGGCTTGCCGCTAACGTTTGGACCTCTTTCTCCTCTTGGTGGCTACATGGCATTGCCTCAACTCTGCCTACTTTCCTCTGTGTCTTTGTTTTGGCCTAGCTTTATTCTGCTAAGCCATTGGCCGAAACAGCTTTATTCATCAACCAATAAAAACAACATGTATACCGAAGGCCATCCCACAGCAGTGACATCCCATTACAATCATGTGTTTGAGCTGACAGGAATTATTTGACATGGGTTTGAGCTGTGAAGGAGGATGGCAGTGCTGAGCAGTGATCAAAGGGGATGCCCTCTGACCCCAGCCTGCCTCCCAAGGGGTCTGTTCCTTGCTTCTGAAATTTTCCAAAACTCTAGGGAGCTCAAGGGAAGCTGAGCTAGGAGAGAGCAGAGGTAAGGTCTCTACTAAGTCTGAAGAGCGGGGAGGAGCAGAGTCTCCTGGCCTTCATCCCCTCAGAGCTAAGCTCATTAGAATGGTGACACGTGGTGAGTATGGGGTCCCTCTAGGTTCATTGTTCAATTCTATGAGAAGCTGCTGACTGTGGAATTTCCCTCTGGGGTGATTTCCATATGCAGTTCTCTCAATGGTGGAGGAAATTTTACTTTTGTCAGGTGTATTGCAGTGTTTGTCAAGTAGATGATGGGTAGGTGTAGCGGGATACAGCCGGTAGTACTAGTAACCATGTTTTCCAAATTAAAAAAAAAAAATCAGGGTATGTGGTTTTGATATGACGTCATAACAACACAACATTCCCATGCGGGAAAATCCCAGGACACAAGACTATTATGGCTCATCTTTGGGGTCCAGCGCTTGCTCTTTCCATCTTGGCAGACTCTCTGGAGCCAGCCATGTGCTGTCATGCATAGCCTGCTGCTTTCGAGGCTCTAGGCTAGGCATATTTTGGTTTTCTACAAAACTTTTAATTGCTCATCACCTCTCTCCGCATTTAAAGAATGGCAATGATTCATGGTGAGTTTAATTTGGCTTGGATGTAGTCTTCTTTGGGTGTGCCTGCTCCTGGGGCCAAGCTGCCTGCATCTTTTAGGGATGGCGTATTAGAATGCATTTCATTGCAAGCCAGGCCTGAGTTTTGTCCTTAGCTGCTGGCTTACTCTAGTTCTGGGTCGGCCGCACTCTCTTCTCTGGATTTTGTGATTGTCACAGCAGTGATGAAGCTAGAATGTCTTCAGCCATGGACAACAAAACATCTACAGAATAGTGATTCACTGTCCCCACTTTACAAGAATTCTGATGTGGGTGTCAGAGCTGTCATGGCAACTCAATGATGCTACCAAGAAGAAAGCATCTCCCTCTCCCCATGCCAGTCCTTGACTTTGAACTCATGCTAGTGACTTCCTACTTCAAGGAAGGCTGCCTTTCATCTTCACAGCATGTATGTCTCTGAAAGAAAGAAGCAAAGTGGCAGTTTGTATCAAGAATACAAAAGCAGGGACTGGAAAGATGGTTCAGAAGTTAAGAGCAGGGCTGCTCTTCCAGAGGATGTGGGTTCAATTCCCGGCACCTGCAAGGCTGCTCATAACTATCTGTAACTCTAGTTCCAAGGGATCTGACAGCCTCACACAAACATACATGTAGGCAAAACACCAATACATATAAAATAAAATTAAATTGTTAAAAAAGGATACAGAAATTTCTTAGTTTGTGGTCACCTCTAGTTCAAGAGACTAGAGAGGAAGTGATTCGTTTGGACCAAATTCATTGCTTCTTAGACCAGACCTGAGGTTTTAAGAATGACTCTCATTTACAGTGTAGCAAACTGTCCCCAGATACAGTGACCTGAGACAATGGTTTATTCCTCATCACATCCATGAGGGTGGCTCAGGCTCTGCTGGGTAGTTGATCTCCCCATGCAGTATAGCTGAGGTCATTCATGTGTGCAGCTGTGAGCTCAATAGAATGTCTGGTTTAATATTTCTTATTTACATTTTTTTTTATCCCTGCTTGTACTGGAACTCACTCTGTAGACCAGGCTGCCCTTGAACTCAGAGATTCACTTGCCTCTGCCTCTGTTGGGATTAAAGGTGTGTGCCACCACTGCCCAGCGTATTTATTTTAATGAATTAATCAAGTAATTTGTGTATTTCTGCATATCTGTGTGTATGTGCACATGCATGTGGAGGCCAGAGGTCAACATGGAGGGCGAGTCCTCAGCAGCTGTCCACCTTGGGCTTTTTGAGTCAGGGTCTCACTTGCTGACTAGGCTCGGCTGACCAGCCTGTGAGCTCTCGGTGTCTGCCTATCTCCACCATCACACTGCTGGCGCTGCCACACCCAGACTTCTCTGGGGATCAAATTCAGGAAAGCATGGCAAACATTTTACCAACTGAACTTCTTCTTTGGTCCCCCGGGAATGTATTTCTCCTATGTTCCCTGTCCACAGTGCACCTCATCACACCACAGGGTAGCTCAAGCTGCTTTGTAGCACCCTGGCTGGCTTCTGAGAGGGGCATTCCAAGAGGACAGGCCCCTGCAGGCAGGTGCTCTTAAGTCTCTGCTTGCATTAGGCTTGCTAATGCCCCTGTGGTAAAGGTAAGTCATAGGGTGAAGCCCAAGTCAGTGTGGAAAGGGACTTCACCAGGGCACAAATCCCAGGAGATATAGTTGATTGGGATCAAACACTGTATGTCTGCCACAGTATGGAAGATGGGAGAGTGAGCATGAGGTATATAATTCATATGTTTGCTACAGTGGATTAGAGCTGAACAGTGTTTTTCCAGACTACAAGCACCAAAACCAGTATGGCTCATGGCCAGAAGACATGCAATGGATATAGAATATTAAGGAGTATCGCATATTAAAATCTCTATTTACACCCACTAAAAAATGTATTTTATTGTCCTGGCTTGAGCACCTCTGAGTTTCAATGCTTTGATTCTATGGCAGAATTAAGTGGTGAATGTCCTGCTGACCCTCTTCCATGCGAGGAGCTGTGTGATGGGGACACATCTTGTCCCCAGGGACACAAGTGCTGCAGCACTGGCTGTGGCCATGCCTGCCGAGGAGACATCCAGGGAGGTATGTTGGTTCTTTGGGAGGAGAGCCACAAGTGCCCGGTGGGTACCAGGTAAGCTTGGAGGAGCTTCCTGTGCACACTTCATCTTTGCATCCCTCGGTCTCCATCCCAATGGAACCCTTCCTTCTAGGGTTAAAGGTTAACGCTGGCATGGAAAGAGCTAGAAGAGGGAGGTGTGGTAACAAAGCTTCCGTCTGGGCTCTGCTGTGGGTAGGCTTTGTGACTGGGATAAATAATCCCCTCTTTTGGGGCCTGCTTCCTCTGTCCAGTAAAGTTGCCCAATATCACTGGTTGTTTGGATCAATTTTTTTTTTTTTTTGTTTTTCGAGACAGAGTTTCTCTGTGTCTTTGGAGCCTGTCCTGGAACTATAGACCAGGCTGGCCTCGAACTTTTTGTTTGTTTTTGAGATAGGGTCTCATTGTGTAGTCCAGGTTGGCCTTAAACTCAGAACTCTGACTTAATCCCCGTGAGCTGGTTTTACAGGTCTGAGTTACTATCATTGCTCTCAGGTCTCTCTCTCCCTCCCTCCTCCCTCCCTCCCTCCCTCCCTCCCTCCTTCCCTCCCTCCCTCCCTCCCTCCCTCCCTCCCTCCACCTCTTTCTCTTTCAACCTCTTTTTGTTGTTGTTTTGTTTGTTTTTTAGACAGGGTCTCACGCAACCCAGGCTGACTGAACTTTCCACTCAGGATGACCTTGAACTTCTGACTTTCCTATTTGTATCACCTGCTTGCAGGGGTCTTGGCCACCCGAGACAAACAAAGGCCCCCCCCCCTCGTTGTACCACCACCATGTCCAGTTTATGCACTGCTGGGGACTGAACCCAGGCTTTCTCGGTTGTTGAGCAAACACCGTGTATTTGCTGAGCTACATTCCCAGTCCATTAGTTTGTTTATGTCCCCAGGCAATGCCCACCCCTTTGTCTGTACGTACACGCAGCGTATATTGTTAGGGAAGACAAGTGAGTTACAGATGCTCCTCGACTGTCATGGGGTCTGACCCGACAAATCCACTGGGAAATGGCGAATCTTGTAAGTTGAAAGTCTGTTTAGCAGTCTTGTCCTAGTCAGGGTTACTGTTGCTGTGATGGAACAACCATGGCCAAAAACAAACTGGGGAGGAGAGGGTTTCTCTGATTTACAGTTCCACTTTGTAGCCGTCAAGGAAGGAAGTCAGGGTAAGACCTCAAACAAGGCAGGATCCTGGAGGCAGAAGCTGATGCAGAGGCCATGGAGGGCGCTGCTCGCTGGCTTGCTCCCCATGGTTTTCTCAGTCTGCTATTTTCTTTTGTTTTCTTTTGTTCTTCAAGGCTGGGTTTCTCTGTGTAGTCCTGACTACCCTAGAACTTGCTCTGTAGACCAGGGTGGCCTCCAGTTTACAGAGATCTGCCTGACTCTGCCTCCCGAGTGAATGCCACCATGCCCAGCTCAGCCTGCTGTATTATAGAACCCAGATTGCCAGCCCAGGGACAGTACCACCCAGAATGGGTTGGGCCTTTCCACATCAGTTACTAATTAGGAAAATGCCTTACAGCCAGATCTTATGGAGACATTTCTCAGCTAAGGTTCCCTCCTTTCAGAGTACTCTAGCTTGTATCAAGTTGACATGATACACATGTCAGCACAACTCTCAACCCGCAAAACCCCTTCCACCTTTGCAATACACATAACCCACTGTGGAGTGTCAGTTGTATGCCTTGGTAGTCCGATGGTGGGCTGCGAGCTATGACTGCCGCCCACCAACACTGAAAGCAAGTATCATACTGCATATTGCTGATCTGGGAAAAAATAGAAATTGAGTATTAAAGGACTCTTCCTCCTGAATCTCTACTGTTCTTGTACCATTGAGAAACGATACTATGACAAGTACACATACACACACACCCCACATACATACACATGTTCACACACACACTCACACAACACATACTACAAACACCAAACAAATACACCACACACACACATTATGCATATACCACAAGCACACACATGCACACACATGCACCCACATACCATACACACATGACTCACACCACACATATACACACACACACAAACAAACTTAGATGAAAGAAGACTTACACAGGATTAGGGTGGCACAAAGCAGGGGCATAAAACTTCTAGGGTGGCAGATGAGGCAGCGGCATGAAATTCAGTTGTGGGGGAAAGCAGGACCTTATCTCTCCACTCTTGGCTCTACTGGCATGTCTGCATTCTACCAGCCCCTAAAAGTGGGCTTTGGGAGCTTTGTAAGTCCTATGTCAGAGGTGTTTGGATGTGTAGTGTCTCAGTCCTCCAGTGTCCCTGCTTCCAGCCATATCTAGTTGGGAGTCGGGGTTGGTTCACCTGGGCCCTGAATCTAAAAGTTGTAGGTGGAAATTTGGGAAGAGAGGAGCCAGCTCCCTGTCTTTCCTTGTGCTGGTGTTCTCCACAGGGCGGGATGGCCATTGTCCCAGAATCCTGGTGGGCCTGTGTATTGTCAACTGCATGGTGGATGAGAACTGTCAACCCGGGGAAAAGTGCTGCAAGTCAGGTTGTGGCCGCTTCTGCATCCCTCGGCTCCAGTCACTCAAACAGGTCACAGACTCCAACGGGACCGATGGGTCTAATCCTGAATTAGGTGAGTATTGCCCATGATGACCTTTGACCAGTTTTCACTGCTGTTAACACTCCCCTGTTAGCTACTGGGAAGGCGGCTTCTGAAGGCCATGAAGAATGTAGTTAGAGAGAAAAATCCTGAGTCACAGACCACACCCTTCATATGGACGTGGTGGGATTACGGTGCTTACAGTGGGCGTGGCTCTCTGTGGTAGAGATAGGAGGGCTGGGGGCAGGGCAACAAAACAGAGCAGATACCATTCCTATTTGATAACCGGAGCTGTGGGGCCAACTTCTAAGTGGCAAGAGTCTTCAGAACCAGTTAGGAAGTCCATCGAGGCTCCCAGGGCAGAAGGGAAATGGCTGGGCAGGGGAGCCCGAAAGGCATCGCTGTGACCTGAAAGGTCTTCTCTTTGCAGAGGCTGGAGCATTCTAGCTGTCCTGACTGTCTGGAGCTCCAGGAATCTTCTGGAAGCCAAGAAGGGTGATGTCCTGGGGCTTGTGACATCCCACAATTATCAGTCCTTTTCTTTGCTTTTACTGCTGCCTGGAGCACACGGAACAGCCCTGGGGACAGACACTTCTCTTTCCCAATAAAGCGCTGGCATGGACCCTCTTGTCTGTACTTTGCAGGGCTCAGATGAGGAGGGAGCTAGTGGGTCTGCCTGTGCATGGCGCTGGCCCATGAAACCTATGGATTAAAGAAAGATAGTAGATTTTTTTAATGTAACACATATGAAAAGAGTATTAATGTGCAACCTGAAATGATAGTTAAATAAATTAGCCATTGCATGGAGCTCCAGTAAAAGGTTAATGTGTAACACCTTTGGCAATCTTGGACAAGTTTAGTCATCTTGGAAATAATACAACCTGACTTGTTTAATGCATAACAAGGGAAAGCAAATTTTTTAAATGTTAAAAAATAGTAATTGCTGTGTGTGTGTGTGTGTGTGTGTGTGTGTGTAAGTTGCACGTGCACAGTGCACATGTAGCTTTCAGATGACAACTTTGAGGATTTGTTTCTCTCTTTCCACTGTGTGGGTTCTGGGGATTGAACTCAGGTCATCAGACTTGTATTCATCCCGTTTCTTGCCAACTAGTCACCTCACATTTTAAAAAACCTTTCTACTTTCCTCTTTTGTTTTCTGTCAGATATTAAAAATGTCACTGTCTTATGCCAAGTGTGTTACAAGGTTAGTTTTTGTTTGTTTGTTTGTTTAATTTTGAAGTTTCATATAGCCCAGGTTAGCTTCAAATTTCTATGTAGCCTTGAACTCCTCCTGATTTTCTTTTTTTTCTAAAGATTTTTTTATTTATTATGTATACAGTGTTTTGCCTGCGTAAATGCCTACATGCCAGAAGAGGGCACCAGATCTTACTATTGATGGTTGTAAGTCACCATGTGGTGACTCAGGACCTTTGCAAGAGCAACCAGTACTCTTAACCTCTGAGCCATCTCTCCAGCCTGAATCCCTGACCTTCTTATGCCCACTTCCCCGGTGCTGAGATTATAGGTGTGCACCACCATTTCCTGCTTGGGTTTTCATCCGTTCTACTCACAGAGTGTTTCCACTGTACTTGGCTGATCTTTGACACGGTTTCTGACTTTTTCACAAACTAATCAGCATGTTTTACATTCAAAATGCTTAGATTTCCTCAAGATGGCAGTATCATACCTAACTCTACTAGACGTTCATGCAATGGTTAATTTATTTGACTAGTTATCCCATATTGGACACTGATACTTTTACACACACGCACACATGCGTGCACGCACACACACATACTTTATGTAACTTTTTTGTTTTGTTATTCAAGATAGGGTTTCACTGTGTAGCCTTGGCTGTCCTGGATCTCACTCTGTAGACCAGGTTGGCCCCAAACTCACAGAGATCCACCTGCCTCTGCCTCCTGAGTGCTGAGTGGATCAAAGGTATGTGCCACCACAGCCTAGCAAAATTCCAGTTTCTTAAATAGCTCCCCCTATAACTCTCAATAAATATTTGAGTGAATGAAAGAATGAATTGAATTTCTTAGTATGTCAACTGAGAATTTTGGGGTTAAAAGCAGAAAATCCAATGAGGGGCTTGTTCAACAAAGATACAGCATGAAACAGCAAGAAGCTGGCTCAGCAGCTCAAAGGCTCAGGCTTTGTCTTTGTGCTGGTGACCTCATTCCTTCCCTGTCACCTCATCCCTTCCCTGGTTACCTCATCCCTTCACTGGTGACCTCATCCCTTCACAGGTACAGGAGGGTTGACTGAAACTCTAGATGGCATAGCAAAGTATTGATGGCAGGGCAGAAAGATCTTTAATTTTTTTGTTTATTTATTTTTATTTTTATTTTACGTACATTGGTGTTTTGCTTTCATTTCACGTATGTCTGGATGAGGGTGTTAGGTCTGGAACTAGAGTTAACTGGAGCCACCCTGTGGTGCTGGGAATTGAACCCAGGTCCTCTAGAAGAGCAGTCAGTGCTCTTAACTGCTGAGCCATCTCTCCAGCCCCATCCAGAAAGATCTTTACCCCCCTTCCTGTGACAGCCTCCTGAGAAGTTGCCACGGAGAGGCCAGGGAAACAGATGTTTGCAGAGGGAATGGCTTAGCTGTGCTTCAGACCTGGTATGAGACATAAATCCAAGATCCTGTCAGCAGAGAAGGGAAGAGTGCTGCCTGGCTCCCTGGGTAATGCAGATGCTGTCCTGGCTCAGGTACATGCAATTCAAATCAGGTTGACATTGCTAGGTGTGGGTGGCTGAGATGGCTCAGTGAGTGAAAGTGCCTGCCCCCAGGTCTGCTGGCCTGAATGTTCAGTCCTCTGGATTCACATGTGGAAGGGAAGAATCTGCTTCAGCAAACTGTCCTTTGACCTTTCTATACACGCATTGTGGCATGTATACCCAAGCATGAGCACACACGTTCTCTCTCTCTCTCTCTCTCTCTCTCTCTCTCTCTCTCTCTCTCTCTCTCTCACACACACACACACACACAATGTAATAAATATAAAAAAATTCTGGATATTACCGTGTTGAGAACACTCATTTTTCTGAGAAGCCTTGTGTTGGAGCTGAATGATCTGATGACAAGTGGCCACATTGTGCCATGAGCTTTACGGTGGCTGGCCTGAGGACAGTCATGACTTTGAGAAGGGCTGGTGTCTGACAGACTGCTGACCAATTGCTGAGATCCCTCTTCCACTATTTTGTCTATAATTTTATTGTTTACTTAAACATCCAAACAAAAAAGCAGTGTTTTTCTTTTGAGATGGAGTGTTGCTTGTGTTGCTCCGACTGGCCTTGAACTCAAAGGCTCAAGGAATTCTCTTGTCTCCTCAGCCCCCAAGTGCATGGCGCCTTGTCTAGCTTTATGCATATAATTAAAAAAGTAATATGAATAGCGACTTCATCGAGAGCAGTTGAGGCTGTCCGCCCCTGGGACCTTCAGATGCTGTAAGGTGATTTTCTTCCAGATGAGGACCAGACGGAAGGGTGGGGCCGGAGAGCCATATCTCTTCTTCCACAAGATGGGGCTATTCTGTGTAGCTTGTGTCTATAGTAAAGGTATGAAGGGAGGGAGGGATGGAGGAGAGGAGGAGAGAGAGAGAGAGAGAGAGAGAGAGAGAGAGAGAGAGAGAGAGAGAGAGAGAGAGACAGAGAGACAGAGACAGAGACACACAGAGAGACACAGAGAGAGAGAGATTGACAGACACACACGGAAAGAGATACAGACAGACAGACACATACAGACAGGCAGATAGACACAGAGACAGACAAACACACACAGAGACAGAGGGAGAGAGAAAAACACATATAGAGGGAGGACACAGAGAGAGAGATAAGAGGGAGAGAGACAGATATATAAACACAGAGAGGGGGAGAGAGAGAGGAAGCAAGAGAGTGCTTAAATTTCCAGGTTTTTCTGAAATCTCTAGGCTCTTGTCTCTACTGCTGTTTCCTAAACCAAAGAAGCCATGCAAAGTTTTACTTCCTCTGGCTTTAAGTCCCTTTCAGCCTGAACTCTGTGAAGCAGGTCCCTATGAATCCTGATCCTACCAGCTGTCTGCCATCTTTGTACCCCAAATTAACCTTTGGCCAGACTGAAAAGCTACCCTCTCTTGCACCCTCATCTTCTTTAAAGCAGACATCTGACCCCCATTTGGGGACTGGAAAAGATTTGTGCTCTCTGCCCCTTTCCTTGACCATCTGAGTCCTCTGTGCCCTTCCCCAGCAATACCAAGAGGCTCCAGCACCTCTTGCTGCTGTCCTGAATCTCATTCTTTTTCTCCCGTGGACGTGACATCAGTGGTAAGTGGAGGTGTAGGGTGATAAGGTGGGAGGTTGACCTTAAGTTGAGTCAAGATCTGTTGAGTCGGGGGATGGGTGTGTAGGCCTACCAGATTTACACAGATTGACAAACACAAGAACGAGTTAAGTCCCTAAGGAAGTGGAGGGAATTCGTTCCTGGGCTCTCCGTTCTGAGTCACCAGGGGGCAGCAGAAATCTAAGTCAAAGATCATGAAAGGACACATTAGGAACCTAGATACAGGCAAAGCTCAAGGTAGTCTGAGTTCCTGTATTGCTACTGAACCACACCTAATAAATCACATAGCAGGTCCCACCCTCTCTCTTCATTATGTGATGTGTTTCTTTTGGTGGGCAATATTTATCTTGGGACTGTTATCCTCCAGGTGTCAGTGTTTCCTATACAAAACCATAGGTCAAATTGTTGAGTTCAAGGGCAGGACAACAATTTTCCTATGATCAGTGTACGTGTGTGTGTGTGTGTGTGTGTGTGTGTGTGTGTGTGTGTGTGTGTGTGTGATGGGCAAGGAGTAACTTGGCAGGCATCCCAGACTTGCCAGGCACTCTGGTGGAGTTTTCTTGATCTGATGGTTTGTCTTTGCATTTGGTGATTAGGGAGCCAGGATGTGCATGCTGGAGCCTTCTTATTAGTAACTGTTCTTCCTCTTTTCTTTGTTTTCTTCCTGTCTTTCCTTCCTCTTCCTTTCTTCAGTTTCCTTGTAACTTCAAAGCTCTTTATGAGTTTAGCATTGTGAATCTTTTTCTGTTTTCTCTTTCTTTCTCCTCTTTAGTTTTAGGAAAAGAGCATATGATCATTGCTGGGATATTCAGAACAACATACAATATCCCAATGGAGATCTTTTCAGCGACAGACGTTTGTCGCTAACATACTAGTGAAAGTCTTCATTTTAGACTCTAGACTTCATTTTATGGGTAGGGATTAGTTTCTTTTTCATTGCTGTGATGACATACCCAAGGCAGGCTGCTTTATGAGAAAAAGAAATTTACATTGACTCTTGGTTCTGGAGGTTTTAAGATTAAGGGATCATATCTAATGATGGATGTTTTGTTGACAGAGTGCTGAGGTATCACAGAACATCAAAGGATAAGGGACAAAGAGTAAGGGTAAGGGACATATGTCTGTATGTCTGGTCATTCCTGCTTCTTCTTCCTCCTTCTTTGTTTTTTTGAGACAGGGTTTCTCTGTGTAGCTCCAACTGTCCTGGAACTCACTCTGTAGACCAGCCTGGCCTTGAACTCAGCGATCCACCCTTTCTGCCTACAGAGAGTTGGGACTAAAGGCATGTACTATCTTGTCTGGCTTGTTTCCTTTTCTTAGAAGAGCACTAGAATTTGACGAAGGGATCTCTACTCTTATCCAAATCCTTACAAAGGCTCACCTCTAAGCACTAAAATCAAATGATGTTTCAAGTTTGTCTTAATGGGTATAAAACCTCAGCATGAAAAGTCTCTGGGGTCGTGCAAACTATATTCAAACCACAATAGCATACCTGGGAATGCCACCATGAGATCCGGCTGGAAGGCATTTTCTCAATTAGGGAGCAATGGAGAGGGCCTGGCTCATGGTGGGTGGTGCTGTCCCTGGGTGGCTTCTAATCCCCATAACCAGGTACCATAATATAAAAGGGGAGAAGTGAATTTTGCAAAAGGAAGCCGATTGCTGTCAGGAAGGAAAAGACATGCCCCTACGCATCATTAGGGGTAGAGATAGCATTTACCAGTTTAAAAGATTTCTTTATTTGACACCTGTGTACTACATGTGTGCTTGGTGCCTCAGAGGCCAGAAGAGGACATCCAATCCTCTCAAACTGTTGGGAGCTTGTCTCATGTGAAATACGTGGGTACTGGGAAACAAACCTCGCTCCTCTGGAGGAGCAGCAATTGCTCTTAACCACTGAGTTCTTTCTTCAGCCCCTGTGTAGAGCTTTGTGAGAATATGTCATATATATAATTTGTGTGTGTATATATATTGTGCAGGCATGTATGCTTGTTCTGTGTGTGTGTGTGTGTGTGTGTGTGCGCGCGCATGCGTGTGCATGCGTTCACATGCCCGTGTGTAAGTAGAGGTAAGACTCAACCCTGCTGTCATTCCTCAGGAGCAGTCCATATAGAGATCAGGCTGGCCTTGAACTCATCAATATCCTCTTGCCTCTGTCTCTCCAGTGCTGAGATTAAAAGTGTGCACCTTCTGCGCGCCTTTAATCCCAGCACTTGGTAGGCAGAGGGAGGCGGATCTTTACAAGTTCGAGGCCAGCCTGGTCTATAAGGGCTAATTCCAGGACAGCTAGGGCTGTGACAGAGAAAAACCCTGTCTGGAAAAACAAACAAACAAACAAAATATCATGCCCAGTTACTTTGTTTTAGGGGATCTCCCTGGACTCCAAAGGTCACTGATTAAGCTAAGTTGGCTAGTCAGTGAGCCCCAGGATATGCCTATCCCTGCCTCCCCATAACCAGCATTGCCACCATGCCCAGTTTTTTTTTTTTGTGTGTGTGTGTGGAGGGGGGGCTCTTTTTTTTTGAGACAGGGTTTCTCTGTAGCTTTGGAGCCTGCCCTGGAACTTACTCTGTAGACCAGGCTGACCTTGAACTCACAGAGATCCACCTGTTTCTGCCTCCCGAGTGCTGGGATTAAAGGTGTACACCAACACCACCCAGCTTGTGTGGGTTCTTAGGATAGAACTCATACCCTGTGAGTGAACTATCTCTTCAGTCCCCATTATTTAATTTAAGTTAACCTGTTATTACATTTGTTTATTAATTATTTTTGTGTTGGGGCAGAGATTGATGCCAAGTGCCTTTCTTGATCTCACTCTACCTTATCTTTTGAGATAGAGCCTTTTGCTGGGCCTGACACTTGCTGATTGGCTAGACTGGCTGTACAACAAGTTCTGGGAAGCCACTTGTCTGAACTCCTTCCTTGCATTAGGGTTATAGATATGCAACTCCTGTCCCATCCATGGTTGGCTGTTGACTTTTTACAAATTTTAATTTTTATTCTCTACATACGTTATATCTCGACTACAGCTTTCCCTACTTCCACTTCTCCCAGGCCCCCCAGCACCTCCCTTCTCCCCAAGGTCCACACCTTCTGTTATCCTTCAAGACCAGGACTCCCAGGAATATCAACCAAACATGGAACATGGCATAACGAATTGCAATAAGACTAGGCACAAAACCTCATATCAAGACCGGATGAGGCAACTAAAGAGGAAAAGGTTCCAAGAACAGGCAAAAGAGTCAGAGGTTCCCCCCACCAACTCCTGCAGTTAGGAGCCCCACAAGAACACCAAGTTACTCAGCTCTGATGTATACAGAGGGCCTAACTCAGACCCATTCAGGGTCTGTGAATGTCACTCGATTTCTATGAGCCCTGTTTAGTTGATTCTGTGGGTTTTGTTCTTGTGGTATCTTCTTCCTCTCTGGCTCCTAGAATCCTTCCTCCCCCTCCTCTCGGGGGTTTCACTGGCTTCACTGAGTGCTTGGCGGTGGGTCTCCGCATCTGCTCCTCTCAGTTGACATGCAACAGTTTTGACATGGGGCTGGGCATTGTGCTCAAGCTAGTGCAGCAGGCACTTCAGTGACTGAGCCATCTTCCCAGTGCCTACATTTGTCTTTTTATTTTTATTTTTTAAAAAAGAAACATAATTGGGAACTATGAAGAAATAGAAGAAACCTAAGAGGAAAGTGTGTACTGAGTTCTTTGTCTCTACTGAGCATCTTACTTAGTCATTTTTTGAACTGGAATATAGTTCTCAAAAGCTTTCCAAAGAAATTACATTTGAGGTGTATTTGTAAAACACCAAATCTATTTTTTTTCAAGACAGGGTTTCTCTGTGTAACTCTGACTGACCTGGAATTCACTCTGTAGACCAGGCTGGCCTCGAAATCACAGAGATCCACCTGTCTCTGCCTTCCAAGTGCTGGGATTAAAGACGTGCGCTACCACCACCAGGCTTCAAACACCAAATCTTAGTATAATCAGAAGGAGAAAAACATCCCACAATCTCATAAATTGGTAGCAGGTAAATAAAGTTTATGGTATCAGACAGGAGAACAAAGCTTCATTTGAACATAGCACAGTTTGGAATACTGGACTTGGAGATTTTGACTCAATACTTAGAAGTGACTAGAACCTTCTTGTTTCCTTGGCCCTCTCCACCCCTGCATTGTAGTAATCCATTGGGAGACAGAGTGAGTGGTAAACCTCTCATCTATGGTTTCTGCCACTTCCCTAGAGTTTCCCAAAGTTGTGCCCTTCCAGGGTCTGTGGTTGCTAGTGTTCAGACTGAGCTGGAAGCTGACTCATCTGGGACCACAGTCCCATTCATTCCTTATGGGCACTAGGGTACTGGGTCATGTCTAGATTCCGTTGTGAGGCTCCATTGTTGGATAAATACTCAGAGCACAGGCAGCGACCCTCCATACTTTAACAGCTTAAGACTTGGAGCTCCCAGCTCCAGTGTCCTGGTTTCTATAGTGCCACCAACTGGGACGCCAGAGACAGTTCCCTAGAACATGAACATGCTTGAAGGTGGATGGCCAGTTGATCTGAGGCAGTTGCGAGAACTGAATGACAGTTATTTTGATCCATAAGGAAATGCAGCAATGAAGTCAGGTAGAGAGCAAAGAAGGAGGATGCCACAGCGATCTATTCATTAAAGGGAACGGGATGGTTTTTGTAAGGAGTCATAGGTCCTTTATATCAGAAGTGTGTTGGCTAGAAGTGATGCATGAATTCACACCAGAGCTGAAGTTCAGGAACATCTCAGTTAAAATTATCTACAGCTGACAAGGGGGAAAGATTAACGAGGCAAGGGAATGAGCAAGAGTTTTGAGTTCTAGGTGTCAGAAGTTTCCGCTTTGTTCACTCAGCATGGCGTCAGCATCTTGTATCTCATCCTTTGCTTGCTTCCACTTCCTGATTGGTTGGCCGGTTTTGGATTAGTCTTTCTGTTAATAAGTAAAATTTGTGATTGTTATTATTATTATTACTAAAAGGACCCAATCAAGTGGTCCTTTTTTGAGATTAAAAGCCGCATAATAGAAAATGGATTATAAAAAACAATCACATTTTAGGGAAATGGTTGTGGTTTCTTTTATTTCTTGTTTTTATTGAGCTATTCATTTTTGTCTGCACCCTTCCCTTCCTCTCCTCTCCCCTTCCACCCTCTTCCGTGATCCTCCACTACTCCCAATTTACTTAGGAGATTTGGTCTTTTTCTCCTTCCTATTCAACTGGTTCTTAAGGTATCACGCCAATTCCATAGCCGTCTATTGCTAATGTTCTACCTAGAAACAAGCAATAAACAGGTGTAATGCTAGGGTATGGGAATATGCAGGCTGGAAAACCAGCTCCTCTACTTTGGAGTATGAGGCCTCTGTCTTGACGACAGGCACCAGACTGTGACTGGTGTCTTCCCTATGTTCCTGATGCTCCAGTAGCTTTTTTTTTCTCTCCACCAAACAGCAACGTAAATACGACCCAGGCCATTGCCATAGTAGTGAGATGCTGGGCTGAGAGGGAGGACCTCTGCATCCATGTCCTTCTGAGTGAAAAGCAAGGAATCAACTGCTTTAGGCTTTATATTTCTTCCTTTTTTGTTATGATCTCTCTCTTTTTTAAGTTATTAGTTCTTTGAGAGTTTCACATAACAGGTTTTGATCATATTTATCCCCTTTTCCACAACCCCTCCCAGATCCATCCCTACCTTCTCTTTCTAATTTCATGCTTTTTTTTTTCTCTTTGTGTAACCCAAGTTGACTTGGAACTCACTACATAGCCCAGGTTAGTGTCAATCTCTTAATAATCCTCCTGCTTCAGACTCCTGAATGTTGGGGTTACACAATAAAACCACCATGTTTGCCGAGGCTTTGGTTCTCAGCTCGCAAACCCCTCATCCGCATCTGGAGGTAATTTCTGGGGTCCTTGCTCATTTTACCCTAGCATTTTTTTTAAGTGTCGCCTGTAAAACCGTGATCCCAACCATCCAGCATCACAAAGAAGTAGAGTGAGGCCCTAAGGGGCTTACCTGCTTATAAATGCAGTAGAATTCGCAGAGGTATTTACTTTTAAAGTTGTTCCTGTTGCCCCCACAGCCAGAGAAGACGAAGGGCTCACATAGCGATGTAACCTTGTTGAAGTAGTATCTGTACAGATACAGGCCACAGAATCCCCTCCTTACAGGGTGGTTGCAGAGTGCTGTCGACAAGAGTCCAGGTTCAGAGCCTCTTATTAAAAGAATCATCACTCTTTTCTTTATGGACCCAGGCTACGAAAGCGCTCCCCTGCTCCCATGTAAAACTGATTTTATCACTGGGGCGCAAGCTAGAATACCTCTAGCGTGAACCGTGCTCTCTGTGTGATTCAGGACAGTAAACCTGAGCTGTCAGTAGCCCGGGGCGGTGTGATGGAGGACACTTGGAGAAGGGCCACACCCTCCACCTTCCTTATTCACATTAAGCATCCGCTTCCGGAGTCTCTACGTGCTTTCCTTGGCTCTGGAAGCGAACATCTCACTTGGTATCTGTAGGCACTGGTCATTTGGACCCTTCCTTTAGTCCCTTCCGTCCCCATCACCCAGAGCACACAAACATGTATGTCAGAGTCCACCTTGCACATCTGCGCCTGAAGTCTTGGTTTCTGCTGCCAAGTCTGGCAGACCCTCCCTGCCTCCAGGTCTCGAGAGGCCTCCTTTACCCTGCTTCCCTTTGCTCACCCACCTAGACGTACCGGTTTTCGCTGGTAGTGTAGAAGTGGATTCCAGCAGGAGCCGTGGTGACCATGTTGGAGACAAAGAAAGTTAGTGTCGTTCTTAATGCAGCCCAGCTGCAGTCCTTTTCACGACTGGGAATTCTCTATCTCTGCTCTGAGCTTCCCAAAGTGCTCATTAGAATTCAAATTAAAAGCAAATTAAGTAAGAAGCGTGAAAGTGCAGATGATGGTCTTGGCCCCTCTGAATTCAAGGAATGTAACACAGTGGTCCTATGAATATGTATTGAATAGAAATAAAATATCTCTCTCTCTCTCTCTCTCTCTCTCTCTCTGTCTCTCTCTCTCTCACACACACACACAGAGATAGAGAGAGATAGATAGAGAGAGAGAATTTCTCAGATACCCTAAGATTAATCCAAGTTTTATGATTCTCAATCTTTTTTGTTGCTGAAACTCTTTGGGAGAAACTTAAGTTGATTTTACCTTTCTGTCTTCCTTTTTTCTCCAACCTCTAATGGGGCCTCAATATAATCGGAAGCCTCGGACCCACGGAATTTGATATACGAGGAGGGTTTGGCTGATCCTCAGCCATACCATCCAGAGGACCCGACTCTCTTTCTCCTTCACGGTTTTCCTCCCGTTCACACATTCATTTTTGCTTACCTCCAAGATACCCGCTTTCACACAGCTCTCTTTTGACTCCTGGAGAAAATAACTCGCTAGAAAGCATCTGCATGAGCGTGGAAAAAGTGAGGAGCCACAGGGCAAGGCACATCCCCCGAGCCCCCATGGTGCTCCTGACAGCCGATGGAGATACTGGGGCTACGCTGAGGTGATATGTCTTGGGGGAGGAGCTTCTACTTCTCTGGGAAGTTGAACCCATGTTCGAATGGAATTTCCCCAGGGCCTGGACAGGGTGCTGGTGTATCCAGAATCAGCGTAGTGAGCAGGACAGTGAGTCCTTGGGTACCCAGCCATGGAGTTTGAAAGACCGTGTTTGACAGAGCCCTAGGGATGAACCCCATCTCTTTCTCTTTATCTATGGGCTACAGCTGCTTAGAACTCAGGCAACTGATGTTTCTTTTCATCATTTTAAAAATTAGTTCATAAACAATGGGTTTCATTATAGAGTTTTTATATTTGCTTTCTCTGCCCTCTCCCCCCCCCCCCAGTTTCCTGGCCCCACTGCTTTTTGGTCCTTCCCACCCCCTCCCCCTGTCTTCATGTCACATGCTTTCTCTTATTCTCTCTTATCCTTTTTCGAAATCTCCTTCCCTAAGGTCATCTTTCCCCTCTCAAGTTTCACGGCCTATTCCTGCTTGTACATGTACACGCATGCCTAGAACTCAAATCTGTTCTGAGAGCAGTCATGTGTAGTATTTGTGTTTCTGAGTCTGGGGCTTGTTGCTTGAGATAATAACTTCCACTTCCCATCATTTTTCCTGCAAATGTCCTGATCTCTCTCTCTCTCTCTCTGGTGGGATGAAACTTTGCTGTGTACATGTACCGCCTTTCCTGTCCCTCCTTATTGTTTTGTTTCTTTGGAGATAGGGTCTCTGCACAGCCCCAGTTGTCCTGGAACTCATCATGTAGGTTAGGCTCTCTGGCCTTGACTACACAGAGACCCTCTTGCCACTGCCTCACAAGGGCTGGGATTAAAGGCATGCGCCATCACTTCCCTGTACTAAGTTTTCTTCATCTATCTGTCTGTTCCATTTCCTATTGTTCCATTTCCCAGCTCCCAAATAAATCACATAGAGTCTCATTCTTGCTTATAAATAAATGCCTAGCCTTAGCTTGGCTTGTTTCTAGCCAGCTTTTCTTAATTTATTCAATTTACCCTTTTACCTCTGGGCTTTTTCCTTTCCTTACTTCTGTATATCTTACTTTCATTCTTATTCCATGGCTGGGTGGCTGGGTGGCTGGGTGGCTGGGTGGCTGGGTGACTGGGTGGC
Source organism: Arvicola amphibius (assembly GCF_903992535.2). NCBI lineage: Eukaryota > Metazoa > Chordata > Mammalia > Rodentia > Cricetidae > Arvicola > Arvicola amphibius. The sequence continues at coordinate 13,916,574 of NC_052051.1, forward strand.
TGGGTGGCTGGGTGGTTGGGTGGCTGGGAGGCTGGGTGGCTGGGTGGCTGGGTGGCTGGGTGGCTGGGTGGCTGGGTGGCTGGGTGACTGGGTGGCTGGGTGGCTGGGAGGCTGGCTGACTGGGTTGCTGGCCCCTGAAGTCCTCCTCTGCTCGTTCTCTTGTTCCTTCTTTTTACTCCTCCCAGATTTCTCCTTCTATTTATTCTCTCTGCCTGGTAGCCCCGCCTATCCTTGCTCCTGCCTCGCTATTGGCCGCTCAGCTCTTTATTAGACCATCAGGTGTTTTAGATAGGCGAGGAATCACAGCTTCACAGTTAAACAAATGCAACATAAACAAAAGTAACACACCTTAGAACAATTTCCCACAGCATCCTAGGATTGTAATTCACAAACAGTGTGCATGGCTGTGCAAACGTATTTATGATGGTTGGGTATGCGTGCAGCCGGGTCATATGGCTCTTTCAGTTTTAGGTCTTTGCTTGAGGAAATGCTTTCATGATTTCCGGAGTGGCCACGCAATTTGCATTCTCCCCAGGAGTGAATATATTTCTTCTTCTCCTGCATCTTTACCTGCTTTGTTGCCATTTACTTTCTTGGTGGCAGACCTTCTGGATGGGTGAGGTTGAAGTAAAAAACAGTTTTAAGGGGGCTGAAGAGATGACTCAGTTGTTCAGAGTGTGTACTGCTCTTGCAGAGGACCTGAGTTCAGTTCCCAGCACCTGCATGAGGTGGCTTACAACCTCCTGTAACTCCAGCTTCCAAGAGCGTCTAATGTCTCAGGCACCTGCACTCAGATGCATATACCACCACCCATATATTATATATATATATATATATATATATATATATATATTTAATGTAAAATACACTTTTAACTATTCTATTTTATGTGTTTGGGTGTTTTGCCTGCATGTCTGTACTGCTTGTGTGCTTGGTGCCTGCAGAGACCAGTAGAGAGCATTGGATCCCTGGGCTAGAGAAACAGAGAGTCCTGGGCTGCCATATGTTGCTGGGAATCAACCCCAAACCTGGTCCTCTGGAGAGGGATTAGGGATATCACATGTATATTCAGTTAATATTTCTTGTATGTTGTTTAGGATTACTTCCACTAATAAAGGCCAAAATGATTTCGCTGACTTGAGGTCTGAGAGGGACACCCGCTCCGCTGGTTAAACTGAGGAGGTCACAGCTTTGCCTGTCTTGACTGACCTTGTGTAACAAGGAAACTGAAGTGTGTAATCAGGTCCCATGGGGCTCTCAAATGAGCCATTATATCAAGTAGGGATGAGCAGCAGAGAGGAAGGCCGGGATATAAGAATGCAAACGACTGTTCCAGCCCACCTTTTCATGCCAGAAATGAAGATCTGGCTCACTCCAGGGCAAAACCTTCAGACTGTCAGAAGACGGAGGGCGTGAAAATCAATGTGAACTCAGCATTTGAAAGTACAAGTACAACTGCCTGAACTTCCTTGCTCGCTGGTCTTTGGCAAGTGTGTTCTTTAGAGTGTGTGGTTGGATGGTAATATTTACTGTTTACTGTGACTGCTGCCTAAGTCTAAGTTTTATGTTTTGTATTTTTTTTAAAAAAATCAGGATTCACACAGAACTGTAGGACTTTGGATCTGAGACATAGAGTGGATTTTTTTTTATTGTCTTCCTTTGGGGAGTGGCAGATTCTTTTTGTTATTTTCAACAGAGGTTACACCAAAGTAGTAGCCATCCATATCAGCTGCGACAGCAAACCAAGATGACCACTTGAAATAGTCTGCATCTTTTTTTTTAAATTTAAAATCCCCCTTTTCATTATCTCTTTGAGAATTTTATCAATCTATTCTTGATCTAGAAAGTATTTATTAGTTTTTTTGAATTTTAACAGCTTTGTGTATATCTGTGTCTATGTGCATCTGAGAAATCCAGAAGAGGGTGTCTGTCTTCCTGAAGCTGGAGTTACAGGGGACTGTGAGATGCCAAACCTGGATGCTGGGAACCAGACTACAATTCTCTGCAAGGGCAGAAGGCATTCTTAACTTCTGGGCCATCTTTCCAACTCTGTCTTGAATTTACAGAAGTTTGATGGCTCTGGCTTGTGCCCAGCACACATGGCTTTATCTCAGCATCCAGTTCTAATGTTCATCTGTTGCGTGTGCAGTTCCGGTTCATATATTTTCATTGTTGCACTACTGTTCTGTGATTCGACCCGAAATGTCTTTATTCATACTCCTGCCTTTGTCTTAACTGGTTTCCTAATGGATTATTTCTTCTGTTTTCAAGTCACTTGCTTTGTTTTGTTTTCTTGAAGAGATGGCTCAATGGCTAGGAGCACTGACTGCTCTTTCAGATGACTTGGTTACTAGCATCCACATGGCAGCTTATGATTATCCATAGCTCCAGTTTCTGGGGATCCAATGCCCTCTTCTGACCTCTGTGAGTACCAGGCACACATGTGGAGCACATACATATATGCAGGGAAAACACTCATACACATAAAAGAACACACCTCCCTGCTTTGATACAAGGTCTCACTGTATAGTCCTTTGAAGACCAGATTGGCCTTGAACTTACAGAGATCCACCTATCTCTCTGACTCCCAGGTAGTGGGTTTAAAGTGTTGTAGTACCATGCCTGGCAACATAAATACATTTTCAAAAAATTCAAAAGAACAGAAGTAAAAACAAAAATAAATCTTTTTTTTTTGTTTTTTTTTTGTTTTTTTGTTTTTTTGTTTTTCGAGACAGGGTTTCTCTGCAGCTTTTTTAAAGCCTGTCCTGGAACTAGCTCTTGTAGACCAGGCTGGCCTCGAACTCACAGAGATCCGCCTGCCTCTGCCTCCCGAGTGCTGGGATTAAAGGCGTGCGCCACTATCGCCCGGCACAAAAATAAATCTTAAAAAATGAGGGTGGTGGGGCCGGGCGGTGGTGGCACACGCCTTTAATCCCAGCACTCGGGAGGCAGAGGCAGGCGGATCTCTGAGTTCGAGGCCAGCCTGGTCTACAAGAGCTAGCTCCAGGACAGGCTCTAGAAACTACAGGGAAACCCTGTCTCGAAAAACCAAAAAAAAAAAAAAAAAAAAAAAAAAGAGGGTGGTGGCGGAAAGATGGCTCAGTGGAAAAGAGCACTTACTACTCTTGCAGAAGACTTAAGTTTTGTTCCCAGCACCCAAATCAGTCAGCTTCCAGCTGTCTGTAACTCTAGTTCCGGGGGATTGGATGCCCTTTTCTGGTCCCCCATGGACACCCCCCCCCCACACACACCATGTAAATAAAAATCAATCTTAAGAAGTCTCTAAGTTGTGATTCTTTAGGCTGCATTTTTCTGTTACAGGTTTTCAGTGATATATAGTGTCTCTGACGCTGGTGATTGACACATGGTTTCTAGGTGAGGGGTTAATTAGACTAAATATAGAGAGGACAATTCGACTTCAGTGAAGATTCATCTGGGATACCCAAGAAATTTCAGAGTTGAAATGGTCAATCTGAGGATACTCTAACTGGGCAGATCACAGCCAGGCTATACCTGGTCACTATCTTCAGACTTGAGAGTCTGTCTGTGGATGGTCATTCTTTTGGTAGGTAAAACAAAGACAGCAGAATGAGGTTTAGGCTTCTTTTCTGGGACGGCGGACAGTAATCAAGTTAACTTTTAGTCACCAAGCTCCTAAGGCTACCTAAATGATTCCTAATAAACAGGGAACAACATAAGAGATCAGTTAAGGAAGGAGGTCTGACCAAGAAAGGTTTGCTTGGGTGAAGAAACACTCCAGGTGAGTGTGAGGGTCGATGCTGCATTTGATTTGAAGGCTAAAATCGAACAGGTTTGCTGCTGTGGAGGCACTGCTCAGCTGGATTTCGTAGGGGAGGTGACACCAATCTGTACAATTTGGTCAGCTGTGCTGGGGCTGGCTTCAGCATTGTCTGGATGTGCGAGAAATCGCTCAAGAGTAAGAGACCTAAAGTGTGGAACCCGCTGACATTTTCTGGATAAGGCAATGGGGTGAAGACACAGAAAAGAAGGGCACACCGCAGGAAGAGCCTTTCATTTTTAATGATGGCAGTGATTTCTCAGGAAAGACAAAATTAGGAACAGGAAAGCAGTAAGTCGAAGTGTCCAGGATTGTGGACATTTCCCAAAGATCTCAGCATTGGCCTGAACCTTCTTCCAGCTTTGTTTCAGGTGGCCCATCCGAGGACGTCCATGAGAGCACCTATCTCAGGCTCACGCTCAGGCTCTGGTGTTCTGTTTAAAAGAAAAAGAAGATTCATGCTGCAGGTTACAAAAGAGTCTCCCTGGATTAGTGTCGGTCATTTCTGTCTTGGGACAGTCCTAGAGAATGACCTCTCTAGCAGGGGACCCTCTGTTGCATTAATCTATTTCATTTTTATCCTAAAGATAGCCACTACCCATGCTCTAGCCTCTGTAAGGACACATTAGGGAGGATTAAAAGCAGAGCTGGTCCTTTTGAGTCACCCGCTAGGTCTTTCTGTCTCTGTTATGGAAGTCAGCCACTGTACTGCCTGGGCAGAAGCCACTGAACTTCTTGTTCTAAGAATTGGAAACGGTCAGCTGGGGGCTTGGGCTTGACCTGTACAAAATAGCATGACACTCTGGAGATTTAGAAGGCCTAAAAATGCAAAGATTTGATTTGGGGGCTCTTGGAGCATAGCGGCAGGGTAAGAGCCTTGTGGTGGTCAGATCTGATTAAAAATAAAAAGCAAAAACCAAAGCAACTTGCTATGCTACTATTTAGTGAGTAATTTATTTATTTTTTGATGTGTGTGTGTGTGTGTGTGTGTGTGTTTTGTTTTGTTTTGAGACAGGGTATCTCTGTGTAGTCCTGGCTCTGCCTGCCTCTGTCTCTGAAGTGCTGGGATTAAAGGTATGTGCCACCACTGCCAGGCTTCAATTGATTTCTTATAGTGGACTCATTTCTCTCACCTAGCAGGTGAAAATCATAATATAAATCTACTGTACAGATATTTTCATTTAATCTTATTTTCTCAGATCTTTCAGTAATTTATTCTTTAATAATTTCTCACACACATGCACGCACACACATGCTCACCCCTCACATGCACACACATGCACACGCACACACACACACACACACACATACACACACACTTTGCATTCTGACTGTTTTCATTCCACTTATTCTCATCTCTTTGCCACACACCTACAGGTCACTTTCTTGAATTCATGTCATTTTGTTTTGTGACCCACTGATTCTAGCTGCGGCTATGCATGTGACCATGGGCATGGAGCCCGATGGACTTAGGAGTGGGTACAACAGAAGGTCGTGGCTGCTTTTCACCAGTATCGCCGGGAGAGAAGGCCTGAACCCATCTCCCATTTATGACTGACTGTTGTGAAACGTAGGTCTGTGAAGGAGTAGGGTATGCAGCTGCAGCTATAGCGGGTTCACGGTCGCAGAATCTGTGCCTGCCTAGAAGACAGGGTTCTGCAGCCCTGCTCCTCATCACTCAGCTCTTGCACCCCTTAGAGGAGATGGTATAAAGGCCCCGGGCCTGAGCACTCAGCGGCATCGTAATCTCTTAGCAGCTTGAGCAGCCGTGAGTCTCTTCATTCACTGCAAAGAGAAGCTTCTCTGCTCAAGGATTGGAGTAGTCATTGTCTTTGGGACTCGGGGAGGCAAAGCTCAGTTTCTTAGGGAGCTGTGGACCCATTGGAGTTGAAGCCTGAACCAGACACTGACCTTTGTGGCAGCCTTCCTTTGACCCCTGGCCTGGTACCACCGTTTGGACCTGTGGTGCCTGTTGTACTTTCTCTGTCTTCTCAGTTGGAAGGGTTTTCTTTTTTGAACACGCAGGTTTTTAGACTTTGGTGCAGTTGTGGCCTTAGTTGGTGGGATCGTTGTTGGTGGTGGAGGCTTCGTGTAGCTATTTTAATATAAAATTGTGTTATATATGGTAATTGTTAACGCATACTTGGCAGTGTGCCAAATAATAGCTACAGTTTTCTCCCTGGACATTTGAGGGTTTTTTTTTTTGTTTTTGTTTTTGTTTTTTTTGTTTTGTTTTGTTTTTGTGAGGCAAGGTTTCTTGGTATAGCTTTGGAGCCTGTCCTGGAATTCTCTCTGTAGACCAGGCTGGTCTCGAACTCACAGAGATCTGCCTGCCTCTGCCTCCCAAGTGCTGGGATTAAAGACATGTGCCACCACTACCTGTCTGTCCAAAATCAACAATTTCTCCTGAGACCCCGGCCTACCCAGTAGAACCTTCTATTACTACAATCCTCCCTCTTCTCGTCCCCAAAGGGGTAAGCCCTTGACTAATTTTCTCTACCCTTGAATCTCTACCCTGTTCTTGCCGTTCTCCCGGAAGACCGGAGCCGAGCTGGAGCCCTTACCGTACTGTCCGGTATTCTTCATTGCACTGGATGTCACACTCTATTTTCAGCCTGTAGTTGTTGAGGTTACCGTTGCAGCCAGTGAAGACAAAACTCTGACACTCTCCGGCGGTTCTGTTGTAGAAGTATCTAAAATGGACCTCATAGCAGCTGCCAGGATCCATGTCCATATTACAAGACTCTGCAAGAGAAGTTGCCACGGAATTAGAGGAAGATGGTTGGGGCTCAAGAGCAAGCATCGTCTCTGTTCAGAGGCCCTTGAAAGTTCCTGCTTGGGACGGTGAGGTGCCTTAGGGGGTTAAGGAGCTGACAACTGGAGTTCTCTCTCTGAGCCCATGTAGTGGGAAGAGAGAACCAACTCCTTCCAGTTGTCCTCTGACCTCCACATGCATGCCATGGTTCATAAGCATGCATGAACAGTGGCACGCATGCAGGTGTAGACACCCACACACTAAAAGAAAAGTTCCTTCCTCTAGCTTGGAAACATTCTAGTTCAGGGACCCTCAGAGGTTTCTGCCTTTTTTTGTTGTAAGTAGAGTCACACGACAAAGCCGCCTTCGTCCAATACAGTTTACATCTCCAGATGGTGGGTCCTTGGCAGTGGTTTGGGGGAAGGACCAGATGGTGAATGGCTTAGCTTGTGCAAAGTGACATCGTTCCTCGCACTGCACACCTTGCAGGCCGTCCTGGCATTCTGCTCCTCCATGTTCTCATTGCCTAGCCTTTCAGCTGCCTGCTGAAGACACACAACTCAGAACACACACGCACACGCACACGCACACACACACACACACACACACACACGCACGCACGCACGCACCCCACCCAGTCTACTTACTCATTATACAACCAGAAGCATGAGAGTCTTTCACCCCCATATCTTGCTGTTCTTCACGCCTTCTCTTGCTTTCCAGGAAGCAGTTGTCTCTTTTTTATTGGCCAAATGGTGGGTAGGGATGATTGAAATAGTCACACTGGTGGCCATATTGATAGCCCAGTGCTTAGTGCCCACCTTCCTCAAGCTGCCAGTATATAGTTTATTTTTTGGTTAACACTACTTGGCTGGGCCTTGCCACAAGTGCAATTTAATGTTATAATCACAAATACTCTCTGATTTTCTAGATTTTGTTTTACATATAGGCAAAGTGGTGTCGGGGAGGAGATGGTCATTGGGCTGACAGTCTCGCCCAGAGGCAGACGCATGCTGAGTGACAGAGCCAGAGTTTGGAATCTGAATCAAAGCAGAGACTGTATCACTTGGGCTTCAAGAGAAAGTCTCACCTATGGGTCACAGCCACACTGTAAACTCTTCCATATAGGTACAGCATGCTCAGATGTCTTCTGTATGTCCAGAGCCCAAATGCAGGCTAGACCTCAATGATATTACTCTCTAAAATCCTCTCTCATTGGAAGGCATGCTCTTGGAAGGTATGAACTCTTTGAAATATGCCACAAAACCCCTGACGCAAAATGCTTGCAGTTTTTTGACTTCCTACAAAGGAGTTCTCTATCTGGAAAGGATTTACTTATACCATATATTGTTTTGTCCTCTCTGGACACCCGCAAGTCCCCCGAAGAAAATAATGCCCCGAGTTAAAGCACTGAAGGTTGGCAGGTGTTGCCACGAGAGAGGAGCCTTCTGAACCTCCCCCCCCAGTGGAACTGTTTTCATCTCTTTCCCCCTCATTCATAATTGGTCTTGGAGTTTACCTTCTATTTTAACCTTATCCATACCTTTGTATTCTCTGCAGATATTGTGAGTGAGCCTGGCAACACCACTCAGTACTGGGGCAGTGACTGAGCAGAAGATGAAGATTCCTAGGAGAAACCCCATCTTAGCAGGCTTCATGGTGGAGCAAGCAGCAGGTAGAAGCTGTTGAATGCTCTTATACTTCAAGTTTGGTTTGGTGGGAGGGATCCTGAATTGGGCTTTATGATGTGTTGAGTTGAACGCTGAGCGCTTGAGTACCCAGCCATGAAGCTAAAGGTCCCAAACTGATTAGACCCCTGATAGTGAATTCCATATTCATGTAGAGACAATACGAGCTTAGGGACCAGAGCATATGCATATGCTTAACTATGAAGGGCTGGATCACCAGAGCAAGGAATTTCAAAAGAATTGCTTCCTTTCCATGTTCTGGTTTTCTAAAGCAGAGAAAAAACTGGCCTGGTGCATTAGAAAGAACGAAGTACGAGAATAACAGAAATGATGGTTGAGGTGTTTCCTTCTTGCCAAAGTCTACATTAAGTAACCCATATGGACTAAGTTGTTAAATTAATACACAGAATCGCTGAGGTAGGCGTATTCGTCATCATCACCAACAGGCGCTGAGCGGGTGAAGGTAAAGCTATGTTCATGATCACTTATCTGTTTTCTAGTAGACACCTGATTTGAAGTTGCCGTAATGTTTACTAGTGTTTTATTATTATTACTATCGTTTAAGTTTTGGAGGCAAGAGTTGGGTGTTTACCCTGATTTGTCCAGGAACTTGTTGTGTAACCCAGGCTGGCCTTGAGCTTCTGACCTGTCCACCTGAGCCTCCCAAGTACTGGGATTACAGGTTCCCCCCTTTATACTCAGCTACACTGCTTTATGAAGCCACCTTGAGCCTGACTTGTTTTATAAGCTTGGGAAAAGTGGCCCCCATTTATAACCTGGAATCACTTGGTATTGGTTTCTTTTGGTGAACCATGAAATAAAGGCCTCCTTTAATTTTCTAATGGTTCTAGACTTCTCTTTTCTTCAGTCATTACATTCTGTTCAGCCATTGCCAACAGCTACAGTCATGTAACTTTGCTAATATATATGAACTTGTGTGTTTTATTACATAATATATTCCTGATTCAAAAGCTATACTTAATTTCTTGAACTTTATATTAGGAGTTTTTATTTTCCATATAAAAGTCCAAATTAACTGGATAAATTTCTGAGAAAACCTACCCTAGACATTGCTTTGAGTTGAATTGAATCTATAGAGCAATTTTCTGTTCATTTTGGTCTTTAATAATCTTTTTAAAGAAAAATTTCTAGGACTGGAGAGATGATTGGGTGGTTAAGAGCACTTGCTTCTCTTCTGGAGGACCCAAGTTCAGTTCCCAGTGCCTACATGCCTACATGGGGTGGTTTACAACCTCCTATAACTCTAGCTTCATGGGGAGCCTATTTTTTTTTTTTTTTTGGTTTTTTGAGACAGGGTTTCTCTGCGGCTTTGGAGCCTGTCCTGGAACTAGCTCTTGTAGACCAGGCTGGTCTCGAACTCACAGAGATCCGCCTGCCTCTGCCTCCCGAGTGCTGGGATTAAAGGCGTGCGCCAGAGCCTATGTTTTCTTATGGCTGTAATGGTCTGTCCTGTCCCTTTAAGAGACAAACCACGCCCACTCCCTTCCCTGTCTGCAGAGGAGTCCTTCCCTCTCCCTCTCCCTCTCCCTCTCCCTCTCTCTCTGTCTCTCTCTCTGTCTCTCTCTCTCTCTCTCTCTCTCTCTCTCTCTCTCTCTCTCTCTCTCTCTCTCAGAGGTAGCTTCTGTCTCTCCCCTCTCCCCACTTCTCCCCTTCTCCCTCTCTCTCTCTCTCTCTCTCTCTCTCTCTCTCTCTCTCTCTCTCTCTCTCTCTCTCCCTCTCTCCCTTTGCTCTTCTCCCTTTCTCCCCTTTTCCCTCCATAACCCATTAAATAAATATCCAATCTCACTCTGCATGGTGTTCACAGATGCCTCTGTTTGATAAATTTTCACTAATTTACTGTTTTGATTTTCAACTGTTTTAAACTTTGGTTTACTTTCCAAGTTTCATGTCTCCTCTTTTTTTTTTTGTCTTTTTTTTGTCTCCTCTTTTTTTTTTTTTTTTTAAATTTTACTTTATTGCACCAAGAGTCCTTGGTATCAGGCCTGGAGATACAGCTCAGTGGTTGCTATGGATACTGTACAAACATGAGAACCTGAGTTCTGATACCCAGCATCTATGTAAGAGCTGAGCATAGCTGCATGTGCCTGTAACTCCAGTTCTGAGGAAGAGGTTTGGGGGTTCACTGACAGCTAGTCTGGCTGATATGATGAGTTCTAGGTTTAATGAGAGACCCTGACACAAAAAATAAGGTGGAGTGGTTGAAGAAGATGCCCGATGTTGACCTCTGACCTACATGTGCATATAATAGGTTTGTGCACATGCATACATACACTACACACGCACCTCTCTATACATGCATGAGCTCTTGAGCTCTATCCTAGCAGCATATTTAATGCATTATTGATAATGGATGCAATATTACACGCCAGATTTAGATCTTTATCTTGTTTGACTGAAACTTGGTGCATTTTATTTAATAACTCCCCATTTTCCTTTCATCAGACCTGACCAAACACCATTCCACTGTGAATTCTATGACTTTGACTATTTTGGATATCTTATATAAGCAAAATTATAGAATGCATTTATCTTCCTGTTTACAGTTCATTTCCACTGAGCACAACATCCTCCAGGCTCATTAATATTATTGCAAATGACAGGAATTTGGCTGCCTATATAAATCCAAATTTGTCCTTTCATCTGTTGACAGATGTTTAGGTTGCCCATCTCTTGGCTCTCACAAATACTGCTACAATAAATATGGGAGTGCAGGTGTCCTTTAACATACTGATTTAATTTACTTTGAATATATGCCTAGTATTAGAGTCGATGGACCATATGATAGCTCTGTTTGCAAACTTTTGAGGAGTCCACATACATTTTTTCCCACAATGGCTGTAATAACTTATGTGTTCTTCAAAAGTATATGCCTGCCCTCTTTTCTACATGTTCACCAGCATGGCTCCCAGGGACGTAGTGGCAGCACATGTATGTGTGCACATGCCCACACACAACACAATGGATAATTTTGATTTGCTTTTTCCTTTGTGATGAATGACCACGAGCCTTTCTCATATGCCTGTTGTTCAGATGGCTGTCTCCTTTTGAGCAGCGCTTATCCTGTATGTTTGGCCCATCTTAAAATCTGACTATTTGTGGGTTCTGTTATTTGAGTTCCTTGTATATTTTGAGTGTTCAAACCTTGCCAGAGATATACCCTGAAAATGTTTTTCTCCTATCACTTTTTTTTTCCTTCACTCTGTTGATTATTTTCTGTCTGTGTGTTCACAGACATGTTTGTGTAGCTTAGAGGAGAACCTTGGGTGTGTTCACAGACGTATGTGTGTGTGTGTGTGTGTGTGTGTGTGTGTGTGTGTAGCTTAGAGGAGAACCTTGGGTGTGTTCACGGATGTGTGTGTGGAGCTTAAAGGAGAACCTTGGGTGTGTTCACAGATGTGTGTGTGTGGAGCTTAGAGGAGAACCTTGGGTGTGTTCACAGGTGGAGTTTAGAGGAGAACCTTGGGTGTGCTGTCAGGAACTGTACACCTCTTTTGTAAAGTTTGGAGAGGGGGTGGGTGTGGTCTCTCGTCTTGGAAGTTGCCAAGTCAGCTAGGCTAGCTGGCCACTGAGCCTCAGGGACTCACATCTATCTCTGCACCCCAGGGCAGGGAACACAGATGCATATCACCCCCCTTTTTAACGAGGATTCTGGATCAAAGTCAAGGACTTCCTCATGTGTGTAGCAGGTGTTTTACATACTGGGTGATCTCCTCAGTTGTCTGTGAAGAAGCTTTGAAATCTGACGTAATCCCATGTATTCCTTTTAGCTGTTGCCTGTATTTTCGAGTGCTTGCTGAGAATATTGTTGCCTAGTCCACTATCACGAAGCAATCAAATTTCATTTTTTTCAGTATTTTCATTGTTTTGAATTCTACATTTTTGGTTTATTTTTGTACATGCTGAGAAATGTTTCATTTTTTTTCTGTAGTGGATACAGTTTCCTTAGCATGGCATACTGAAGAGATTGTCCTTTGACCAATGTGCCTTTGTCAAAAACCAATTGTTCGGGGGTTGGTGAGATGGCTCAGCGGGCAAAGTGCTTGCTCTCAAGTCTGATGACTTGAGTTTGATCCTCAAGAGCTGACTCCCACACATGGTCTTCTGACCTCTGCACATGTATGTGTGCATGTTCACGCACACAACACAACGGGTGAATGAATGGTTAAAATCAGCTGGCTGTAAGTGGGTGACTTGAAATCTGGGTTCTTTTTTCCTGTATGTCCCAGTGTCCATTTATGTCAGTTCCCTGCTGCATTGCTTGCTACAGCTTTGTGTGATATTTTATAGTTAGTCTCTGACTTTTTTCCTGTTTTTTTCCTCTCAAGATTGCCTTAGTTATTTGGGGTCTTTTGTGAATCATACCAGTTTTTGTATTATTTTTCATATCTGTAAGGGATGTCACTGTGCTTTGATAAGGGTCGCACTGAATCTGTAGGTCATTTTGGCAGTAGGAAAATGTGAACCATGTTTATTTGGATTTGCTAACGTGTAGTCTGTAGATTTGTTTGTGTCTTTTCCAGTTCATTTCATCAGTTTATTCTAGTTTTCACCATAGAGACCTTTCAGTTCTGGCTAAATTTATTCCCAGGTATTTTATTTTTTGCTGCTATCGTGAAAATGATTGCTTTCTTAATCTTTTCTGGCAGTTTACTACTGGAATATTGCTACCTTTTTTGTGTGTGTTCAATTGGTATTGTACAACTTTGCTGGATTTGTTTATTAGGTACAATTTTATGGAGTCTTCAGGTTCTCTATGTATGCGTCTGTATGTTTGCATCTGCAAAGAAGGCAAATTTGTCTTATTTTTGAATGTCCTTTATTTCTCTTGCTTAATTGTCTTGGCCAAGATGTCTAGTGTTATACTGAATAGAAGCAAATGTAATGATCTGTCTCTTTAAGAGACAAGCCATGCCCACTCCCTCCCCCATCCGCTGAGGCAAGCTGATCTTCAGCTTCCAGCTGAGTTCTCTCTCTTTTCAGGCTTCCTCTTGGAGAGGCAGCTTCTGCCTCTCTCCCAACTTCTCCCCTTCCCCTGCTTCTCTCTCTCTCTTCTCTCTCCTCTCTCTCCTCTCTCTCTCTTTCTCTCTCTGCTCCTCTCCCCCTCCCCCTTCCCCCTCCATAACCCCCTGAATGAATATCTAACCTCACTCTGCATGGCACGCCTATCCATGTCTCTGTCTCTTGCCTGCCTGCCACGTGTCTCCCTGCCTGTGACAGCCACAGGCACAGCTCAGGGAAAGGCAGCCATCTCTGCCTGTGACTGGCTGCTCTCAGGGCCCACTGCCTGCCACCACATGGCCCGCTATCACCACATGGCCCGCTATCACCACATGGCCCGCTATCACCACTTGGGGACCTACAGCATTTCTGCTGCCTGCTGCTACCAGGGATCCTGCAGAATTTTTAATTTTTCCATTACAGATAGGATGTGTGCTAATGAAAGACCCAGGAAAACTGAGATGCAGTCTTACACATCAGAATCACTTCATTTTGGCTGAGTTAATGTGGGAGGTTCATTATAGTAACAATGGGTTGATCAAATACAGGGGAATTAGTAAAAGTCCTAGTCAGGAGAGTCTCACATTCCAGTTACGGAGGCCACTGATAGTACTATCTGGTTTTTACCATATCCACTGTTTTCCCATGGGATCTCTCTTTTGCCCCCCCAACCTTTTCCCCTCTACCACTGAGCCATTGCCCAAGTCCTGGTCTCTACTTCCTTTGTATATTCGTGCCCACCTACCTCTCAGCAAAGAGCACTCACTTGAACTCCCTTCTATATTATTCAAAGATGTGGTACTTGAAACACAGTCTTCATTATCTTCTAGCTCCAGTCTCTACTTCTTTGCTCTTTGTTCACTATTTCCAGAATAGTCATAAGCACTACTCGTGTAACACGAGTCTCTAAAATTGAAGTCCTGTTCATAGGGAACATTTTTCTGTTTGGAAATGCAGTTGGCAACCACTTTAGGTACATTTTTCTTTTTAATACTAAGGTTCATCTTTCTTTTGTAAAGACTTATTAAATCTATACCATCATATCTACATTCTTCTGATGGTCTTCAGTTGGGCAACTTGTCCTTTGTTTGTATACCTTAGATTTCTGACTCACTCTTGCTTCTTGCTTTGTTTGCTCAAGGGATGTTCCCAAGCTTGAAATCTATGATATTTTATGTACTCCTTTGACTTCCGAATTTTGCCATGAGAAGCTATACCTTGAGAGACCCCTGGTCCAAGAAGAATGAAGGACACAGAGCTCAAAAGAGAACAAGAAGGCTAGAGATGTAGCTCAGTGGTAGAACACTTGTTTAATGTGTATAATAGCCTGGATTTGATCCCCTAAAGGAAGCAAAACTAGACCGGATCCTCAGCTTGCTTCCAAGCTCAGCTAGAGCCAGATTAGCTGTGCTTCTACTGTCTTGCTGACCTTCAAGAAGCAAACAATTACTGTTTTCTGCTTAGACTTTGTTGTATAGGGCCTAAATATACCCACACAATACATTCTTTTTTTTTTTTTTTTTTTTTGCCAAGCTGTGACTGTTTTATTAACTGACCAGATTACAAAAATACCATGGGCAACACCTTAGTTCATCCGTCTAATAAGCCTGTTTATCTGGTCTTCCCTATTGCCAGCATCTCCACCTTCCACAAAATGAGTTGTCTTCTTCTTCATTCCACCTCGTGGAGAAGATAATTTGAAGGGCCACAGGAAGTTATTCGCTTCCTTGAAGCGTTTTCCAACGATATAGATCTCATGAATTAGATCCTCCATGCAGATGATGCCGTATTTACCAAGAGATCGAGCAATCAAGGAATTATCTGTCAAGGCAATTCTCTTCTTATGAATTTTGCCATAGCCGCGTTTGTAGATGAGCTCATTTACTGACTTCAGATTGGGGTACCCCCATGCAATGTATGGTTCCACAATCCTCAGCATGTTAATTGAAGCCTTGTTGAGCTTGACAAAGGTGCCGTTGAAGATCTGCCGAAGACGGAGAAGCTGCAACACCTTGCGCACCTTTGGGCTCACACCATTGATACCTCGGATTCTGATGACGAAGGCCAGCTTCGGTTCTGCGGGCACATAGAAGTTTCCAGCTTTCCTTGCCATCCTGGCCATGCGAATCTCCGTCCGGTACATCTGCCTGTACTCCTTATGATAGTGCTTTGCCTTCTCATAGATGAGCTTCCTCTGGGCCCTTCGCAGCGGCTTCAGGGCAATCTTCTTCCGAAGGCGCTTCACCTTCAACTCTTTTCTTCCACCATGGAGGAGCTGGGGGATCAGACTCAGGTTGTCATGCTTGTTCATCAGTCTTGGCAAGACTGAATCTGCCGACTCATGCCCACTGGCCTCCCATGATTTCTTTATAGAACAAGAATTTTGGATAACGGATTGACTAGACACAGGTAACAACATTCCTGAACTCTGCCAGCGTCCTCGTGAGGAGTTTGCATGCATCATCTCATTTGATCTTCATAATCCACCCTAGGGTTAATTGCTCTTCATCTGTGTCTCTGGGGATTGGGAATTGCCCAACGTAACTACATCAGTGGAGCCAAGCTCGACTGATTCCCAAGAGTGTACGAAGGTTCTTACTCTAGTCCCATGTCTTTCTGCTGCACAGCCTGGAATTATCTAGAAGGCTGCTGTGCTGGCTGATGGCCAGGGTGATGCTCCTGGTGTAGCAGGAAGTGCTGGGCTTGGCAGGGGTTGTGAAAGGGTCAAGGCAACGCTAACATACCTGCTCTGCTGTGCTAACCTTACCTGCGTTCACATAACATTTTCTCTGTACATGGTCAGTGAGAGCACTTGGAGCTGAGATACCGCTGTTCTTATTTGAAAACTCTGGGAACATCAGGCCATCAACAGACCATAAACTTGTACATTTAATTTTAAAAAATCCATTTTATTGTTATATGTTTGTGTGCTTGCACATACATATGCATGCATGTACCCATGTGTGTGCAGGTGTCCAAAGAGGCCAGAAGAGGATGTTGGATCCCTTGGAGCTGGAGTTAACAGATGTTTGTGAGATACTGGGATCCAAATCCTGGTTCTCACGACAGAGCAGGATCAATCTTAACCAATGAGCCTTTTCCTTAGCACAGCTCCTACATTAAAAAAAAATGCTCTTAACAAAATGCACCAAATGATAAACACCATTTTTATTTTGGTGATAGAGGGACAGGGAACTTTATTTACAAGCATTTTATCTACAACTTTTTGTAATCTCAGTCAAATTATAAAGGCAACTCCCTTTCTACCTTTTCAAAGAGCAAACACCTAGAACCTGGTCAGAGTGGCATCCTGTGTGTTCTCATCTTTGCAGGGTCTCCTCGGTGACCGTGTCCTTCCATCTGAGCAACCTTGTATCATCCTCACAACATCCTAAGGCACAGGTGGCCTCTTTCTCTTTCCCATGAGCAGGTTAATTGTACCAGAGAGGCACGGTGAGTTAACCAATGACTCACAGAGCATGAAGCCTGACCTCTTGCTCACGGTGCTTGCCCACGGAAGGCTGGAACAGCCTGTTCCTTGGCAAAGCCTCAGGTCTGAGGGTCCTGCAGTCCCCTTAGGCCACGACTCTGCTTCTCTCTGTTGTAGACCATCATCTGCCCCCAGGGAATGAGTTCAAAGATGGACCCAGTGAAGTGGAGAATAGGGGAGCCGGCAATCTGGCAGCCAAGGAGGCTGTTCTGGCTTTGTGAGAACACGGGTGGTTTGGGGGAATGTGGGAAGAGGAAGAGGAGGTCTCCCACAAGGAGCCAGGAGAACCTTACCCATCCATATGCAGTGCGCTGGCGAGCATGGCTCGAAGGTCAAGCATGCGGAGTAGTCTTGAGCCTCTTGTATCTGTAGAAGAGAAATATTTGCACCTCTATTGGCAGCCAGTCTGTTCTCAACGCTGTAATTCGTACTTCCTATCAGTCCCACTTGAAAGTAGAACATGAAGCTGAGCTCTGCTGCAGCAAAGGAGGAGGAGGAACTAAATGACAACAGCGTCATCTTTTTTGGGTCGTTGTAGTCTAACGCTGAACGGTTGAAAGATGTGGCATTTAATTGCATGGGCTAGTCTTTGCAGAGAGAACTGGTCATGGGACCAGTAAAATGTATGGAACATTAATTATGAGGCGAGTGACTGCTTCCAGATAACTTGTGGTTTTGATTTTAGTGCCATTGTCATCATTCTTGTCTTAATGATGAGAAAGTTTATTCAGAGAGGGTGGCTAATTAATTTGAGGTCACCCAGTTAAGACATGGTAGATCCAGGATGGGCTCCCAGGTATTTGACTCCAGATCTACACTGTCACTCTGCACACAGTAGATGCAGCTGGGCATTTGCTCAGGGCAGGGAACACAGCAAAGGGCGAGGCATTTGGACCCTCTCTGAAGACACTGAGTGGTTAAATCTCCTGCTGTGGGTCACTGATTCTTCCTGTGAGGCATGGACAAGTAGGACCCTCACCTGTTCATGAAGAAAAGAAAGGAAGAAGGAAAGAGGAGCTCTCTTAGAAAAAGCATCAGGTGTGCCTATATGAGAGGGGCCACCGTATCTCATCAGCACCCTGGAGTCTTTTCTCCACCCCAGAACCCTTCCCTTTGGAAGACTCAGGGCTGATGCCCATGCCTAGTCCGTCAACCACAGCCCTCCTGGTGCTGACCTCCTGAGCCCAAGAACATCGAGGAACAAGGGACAGTGTCTGCTAAAAGGAGGGGAAACAAAAACAGAACAAATTTGTTTTGAGGATTCGGTGCCACATGTATGCCCAGATACATCATTCCAGGCAGATGCTGGGATGAAGGTAGAGTCTGGGAAAGGGGTTCAGAAGAGAGGTAGAGGCAATTGGGAGTATGTTCAGAGAGGCAGGGGCAGGGGAGAAGGCTTGTGGAATTTGAGGAATCTCTCTTAATTAAAGTTTTGTGAAAATCATCCTTGGAAAAGACAGAGATAATGTTGGCAATACAGCAATAATGAGAATAATGGGACTAAAGGAAAAAGGAGGAAGAGACATCACAGCCATGGGCCAGAGGCACTGCTGTTGGCCTCTGCCGGCAGCTCTGGTGCCTGGGCTGGGAGAGGAGACCCTTACGTGTTTGGCAGTGGGGCTTTGTTTGAGGAGCAGACTATCCCACAGTAGGCAGAGCAGCACTGGAGATTTTCTGGACATTCCTCCTGCTGCGTACAGAAGGTGTTGCAGTCTTCAGGTTCGGATCTGCAGGGTGGAGGTTCCAAGATATACTCTGGAATGGAGAATAGGCAAGAGTGGTCGAAATAACAGGCAGCAGCCCCCTCGTTTCTCCTGTGTGCTCTCCAGGGATGGAAGCAGGCTTTGCTTCTAGCTCCTGTCTTCCTCTGAGTTCTGGTCAGTGAAATAGGAATGGATATCTGATCCAAGAATATTTGGTGGAACTCTGAACTCATTGTACATTGACGATCCCTGCAGATCAGATGCAGGGTCCCTATAGAACCTGGTAGGGTCCATTTCAAGGATATGAATGTGTATGTATGTGTGGCAAGCTAAAAGAAAGCAAAACAAAGTTGGTATTGGCCTTCTAATCCGTAAGAACTTATTGTGTGGACTTGAGAAAGTCTTTCAACCTCTCCTTAACGATTTAGACTAGAGTCAACCAAACAGGCCGATTGTATGGAGGAAGACTAAACAGAAGATAAGTTTGGTGTAACATGAACCCAACAAACTGCAAGTGCTGGATCAGAGAACTGGGACCCAGTTCAGTTGAGTTCTCAGAATGGCCTTTTCCGTGATGAGATGGGTAGGAATTTCAGAATGGGATGTCAAGATTGGGCTTCTCCTTTTCCTCCCAGAAGCTCTGCAAACAGAACTAAGACTCCCCCAAAACATGAGTTATCAGTCATATCATTTCCCAGAGCCCCAAATATAGATGAATGCACACATAATAATAGCACTCTTCCTACTGTGTATTGGCCCAAAGTCATTACTGTCCTGGTCAGGTTAAACTGGGCAGAAGGCCAATGAAAGAGATTCTCGTCTATACTTGTCCATGGATACTAGTCACTGGTGATAGTGCAGTGCCTCTGGATTTTACATAACAAAAATGAAATAAAATGCAATGTTCCCCTTTCCTCCCTCCCCACATATCCTCCAAGACCAACGTTACGCAGACTGGATCTTGATTTCCACCTAATTCATTGTCCTGTCTGTCTTGATGCTTGTAAAGTGGGACCCAACATCCCCGATGGAGCCAGGGACAGTGAAATTAGTCCGGAGGATGAGGCTGACATTTATTGTAACTACTATTTTGTGGGAAGTCTCATGGTCTAATAAGAGTGCTCCATGGAGAATGTACCAGCTCATTTCTCCTTCCTCCTGTCTCTATATCATTATTTATATTATGAGGTTACATTTGAAAAGCCAGGTTTGGAGCCAAGCAATAGGGAAGCAGAGCAGAGCTTCTAGCCTGACTTGGACTATAAAGCTTGGACCCTTGAACGTGGCACAATTCTGTTCACTGCAAATTTTTCTACATGTCTTCCCTGAGACATTCTCTTTTCCACGGGAGCGAACCCCTTCCCTCCCCTGGAGCCCAAGCCCAGCACCTACTCAGAAAGTATTGCTTGGGACTTCCAGACACCAGATGGGGTGCTAGGCTGAGCACCAGCAGGAGCTGGACAGGTGACACGGGTGTCATGGTGCTGGAAGGACAGGTGGTAAGTCCTGGCCGAGGATGGCTGGGTTTGCCCAGACCCTGCCGTGAGGAGAAGAGAGGGAAACAGGCTCTGGGATGGCTGCTGGGATGGCCCTTTGTCTGTTACAGTCAAGCGGAGCCGGCAGGACCCAACCGTCTTCTACACCTCCTAGCCCTGCCCACTACAGGGGCGGGTCCTGTTTCCAGATTTGCTGTCTTCATCCTCTTCACATGGAGCTTTAATCAATCTCTCTCTCTTTCTCTGTCTCTCTTACTGTCTCTCTCTGTCTCTGTCTCTCTCTCTCTGTGTGAGACTGTGTGTGTGTGGGTAAGCATGGAACCCAGTGCATTGTGTATGCCAGGCACACATCTACCTCCCTAGTCTTTTGTTTGTTTGTTTGTTTGTTTGTTTGTTTTCTTAAATCTTTCCCCATGGAGGTCTTGTATGTCCTTGTTATAGTTTATATTTATCCACTGAGGTTTGAGTTCTTAAATTGACTTTCTGGGTTGTATCTGGATGACTTAGCTATCTCCTTTTGTTTGTTGCTAATGGAGAAGAAATAGGTGGGTTTTTGTTTTTGTTTTTGTTTTTTTTTTTTTTTTTGGTTTGGATCTGTAACTAATTAGTCTATTCTTCCTGTGGTTTGTCTCTTCGAACTCAATGGTCTTCTTAGCTCTCTGAGTGCTGACCAGGCCCCCTTCCCTGCATTGCACGGCTAGATAGAAATGATGGTGTGTGTTCTTGCCTGCTGTCTGATTTTGGCTGGAAACTTCCTAAGTTTCCCTGTTTGGCATAGCCTGTTTTAACTTTCTCAAAAGGACCTCTTTTTAGGGCTTAGAGAATTGGCTTTCATTCCTAATACAAAAATAATATTTCATCAATTTACATCAAATTAATCCTATTGTTTTTCTACATAAACTAAGAGCATTGTGTTTCTGCTTCAGTCTTAGTGCAGACTGTAGGAAGACAAGCCTACCTTAACCTGAGCAGCTAGGCTGTCGATTCCGGCGATTCTGTCCATGTCTGGAGATCTTCAGTTTAGATGAAAGGCAGTTTTTCCCAGTGGTCAGAGCTTGGCAGTTGAATCAAAGTGCAGATGGATGTTGTTTTGAGCCCATGTGTCTTCTGTATTCTTTGATGGAAATAGAGAGCTGCTGCTAGGAGCCAACCTGTCTTTTTTTGTTATGAAAAGTCTTTAAATAATTAAATATTTAAATGCCATATTCCCAAGATCTCTGAGCAGTTGAGGGCTGCTTATCAGGTACGGCTACAGTATAGAATCTGCCTGGAGAGCTGGGTCCAAGCTCGACTGTACTGATATTTAACTTAACAGGTAAAGCAGGGTTGGATTAAATATAAAGTATTTTTGTAAGAGACTTAAAAGTACATACCAGTTTAAAACATGAGACTTATTGTTTTTGTAGTCTGAAATGAGATGCAATGAACAGACAATTATAACATTTAACAGTAAACACAGGTGCATTTACGTTACCTGTATACACAGACACAGTGAACAGAAATTGGGCGAAGTGGATGCTCTTGGTGGGCCCTACCAACGGCATGCCACTGTGCAAAACACACATGTAACAGAGTCAGCAAGAGGAATTTAGAGACAAAAACATAAGTAAACCAGGGGACCAAGCAGGGTGTACCTCAGTAAAGATGACGGAACTTGGCCCACTGCCCACTGCTGCCACTCGGGGACTTGTAGCATTTTACTTAAACCATTACACTCACCACCTCTCTTTGTTTCCTGGGAAGTCTTGTGTTCTACAATTAGTTACTTGAATTCACAAACCTTCCTGTCACCCCTTTTTTGGAGACAGGGTCTTCCAATGTAGCCCAGGCTGACCTTGAACATGTGACTTTCCTGCCTCTGGCTCTTGAGTGCTGAGATGCCAGGTGAGCACCTGGCCTCCTATTTTTTTCTTGAATAAATACATTTAACTTTGTTGTTTCTATTTAATTGCACACCCTGGAGATGACTTTAGAGAAGTTAGCAGAACATCCTTCCCCCCCCCCCCCCCCGAATGTGTTCCCTCCTGCATGCTCATATCCAGCCACCCAGCAAGGTCATGCTCTACAGGAACCTGGATAGTTGCCAAGATCCAAGGCCTCTTACAATGTTTTTACATTTCTCAAAAAAAAAAAAAACCCCATAAAATGGGATTACATGGTATTGCCGCCTTAATATTTCTAACCATTCCACTCCAGCATGTAGGATGTTTACTTTTTTTTGGTTTTTGTTTTGTTTTGTTTTGTTGTTGTTGTTTGAGACAGGGTTTCCCGAAAACTAGCTCTCGTAGACCAGGTTGTTCTTGAACTCACAGAGATCCACCTGCCTCTGCCTCCTGATTACTAAAATTAAAGGTGTGCACCACCACCTCCCAGCAGGATGTTTACATTTATTGAAAAGTCTTTTTCAATTTCAGGACTCTTAGTCCTAGACATATCAGTCAGCAACTTCTGTGCATATACATTTGCAGTGTACAACGCCTGTCTGCGCTCTATGCGCTACCATACAGTTTGCGAGCTTCGGGCAAGGAGCTGGAGATTGAAACACACAAAGACACACAAAGACACGGACCTCTAGTCACTGGTAAGAAGCCCTTCATTCAATAGCACCACGGAGGCTTATATACCCAACAGTCAGGTGGGCCAACAGGTGAAAACCTTATCCTCTGATCGTCTAGGCCAAGGCAACACGTGCTCGTGAAGCAGAGCTGGTAAACAACTTTGACACAGCTTTCAGTAACTCAAATCAGAAGGAAAGTAAAGATCTCTAGCAGGGAAGAGCAGCTGGAGGCCAGGACTCCAAATGGTCCCAACATACGTTTATAATTACATGCAAAATAGTCTTCTTATAATACGTCATCATCTTTTTGTCTCATAATTGACTTGAAGTTTATTTTATCTGATATGAGTACAGCTACTTTAATTTCTTTTTTTAAAATGAATTTATTTATTTTACATCCCTGGGGAAGTTCCCCTTCCCTCCTTTCCTCCCACATCTTCCCCCCACCCTTCCTTTTTTCCCACCTCCCAATCCACTCCTCCTCTGTCTCTGCTTAGGAAAGGACAGGTTTCCCATGGTCGCCAAAGGGCAAGACGACTCAGTATGAGGAGTAGGGTTCTAAAAGCCAGTAAAAGAGTCAGAGACAGCCCCTGCTCCCACTGTTAGGAGTCCCACAAGAAGACCAAGCTACACAACTGTAACAGATATGCCGAATGGCCTAGGTCAGTTCCATGCAGGTTCCCTGATTTTTGGTTCAGTCTCTATGAGACCTATGAGCCCAAGTTAGTTGAGTCTGTGGGTTTTCTGGTGGAGTCCTTGACCCCTTCTGGCTCCTACAATCCTTTGTCCCTCTCTTCTGCAGGATTCCCTGAGCTCTGCCTAACGTTCGGCTGTGGGTCTGTATCTGTTTCCATCGGTTGCTGGATGAAGCTTCTCTGATAATAATTGGGCTGGGAGCCACTCTGTGAGGAGAGCAGACTATAATTAGGCATCACTACACTGACATCCCCCCGCCCCCGCCCCCGCCCCAGTAGTGTTTGCTTCTACCCTGGGTTTCTCGGTGATCCAGTCTGTGGATTCTGGTGCTGCAGGCAGTGTCAGGGGCGGGCTCACTCTCTGGCATGGCTCTCAGGCTAGACTAGTCATTGGTTGGCCACTCCCTCAATCTCTAGGCCACTAACCCCAGCACATCCCACAGGCGGGACAAACTATAGGTCGAAGGTTATGTAGCTGGGTTGGTTTCCTAATCCCTCCACTTGAAGTCTTCCCTGGTCACGGGGGATGGCCAGTTCAGGCTATGTATCTGCTATCACTAAGAGTCTTAGCTGGGGTCATCCTTGCAGATTCCTGGGAGATTCCCTTGCACCAGGTTTTTACCTGGCCCCGAAATGTCTCCCCCCTTTCCAGCAATCCCATTCAGCACTCTCCTTCTCTGACCCCTGACCTTGATCTCTCATGTTCCCATCCCCACGTGCCCACCATCCACTCAGGGAATCTCTTCTATTTCTCCTTCCCAGGGAGGTCTGGGCGGCCCCTCCTTCAACTCTCCTTGTTACCTAGTCTCTCTGGGGCTGTGGATTGTAGCATAGTTATCCTTAATTTTACAGCTATTATCCACTTATGAGTGCAATCTCTTTACTGTTTCCATTCTTCGGAATTTCAGTCTTTAGAGCTAAAGTAGTTTTATTTCTTTGTTTGATTTATTTATTTGTGTAGGAGTGTTTGCCTGCAATACCCATGGTGGTCAGAAGAGGGCGTAGGATCCCCTGGAACTGGAGTCACAGAAGATTGCCAGCTGACATGGGTGTTAGGAATCAAACCTGGGTCCTCTGCAAGAGCAACCAGTGCTCTTAACCACTGAGCCATCTCTGTAGCCCTTGAAGTAGTTTCTTTTAGACAGGAGATAGTTCTCTTTCTTTCTTCCTTCCTTCCTTCCTTCCTTCCTTCCTTCCTTTCCTTCCTTCCTTCCTTCCTTCCTTCCTTTCTTTTTTCTTTCTTTCTTTTTTTTTTTGAGACAGGGTTTCCCTGTGTATCCTAGGCTGGCCTTAACCTCATGACCTGCCTTTCTCTGTCTCCCAAGGGCTGGATTACTAACAGCTTATAACTGACCCATTTAATCTTTCTATGTGAAGTGACTACTATAGGAAGGGCTTCTGTTGTGTCCTATCTTTTATTATTTGATAACTTAAACACTGACTTTTTTTTGCATGTGTTTGGTACTTTGTATTGTATCACTGTGATGCCCTCATTTCCTTTTTTGCATATTTTAAAGTTATTTTCTCAGTAGTTAGCATTTGGGTATAATGAACACTCCAGATAATCTAGTTTCAAAGGGTATAGATTTAGCTTCAAGAGAATACAAAATTCTACTTCTATAGCTCTCTTACTGCCCCCGCCCAGGTTGTATTGAAAGATAAAGTCCGTCCTCTCTTAAGGTATCACCTGAAAGGGTCTTTAATAATAATAATAATAATAATAATAATAATAATAATAAAGATCTTTCTCTTAGAAATCCTTTATTGGCTTCTCCCAACTGGGGTTCTGAGAGTCCTCTGTGGGCTCCCTCACCACCTTATGCTCACCCTCTACTGTGGTGATATTTTGTTTGTGATCTAACAAATAAAGCTTGTTTGAAGATCAGAGTGTGGAAATAAGTCACCACTTAGCCATAGAGGCCAGGCAGTAGTGGTGCACATCTTTAATCCCTGCACTTGGGAGGCAGAGGCAGACAGGTCTTTGTTAGTTCAAGGCTACCCTGGGCTACTTGAGAATAATCCAGTCTAAAAGAGTAACAGAGCCAGGCAGTGATGGCTCACACCTTTAATCCCAGCACTAGAAGGTGGAGATGGGAAGGGGTATGACTGGGAAGAGAGAGGAAGATAAGGTGGGAGGAGGCAGGAAATCAAGGCATTCAGTCTGAGAATTCGTGGATGCAGGATCTTGCCCACTTTGGTCTGAGGATTTGGTAGAGGTAAAAGTGGCTGGCTCCTTTACTTCTCTGATCTTTCAGCATCTACCCTGATATCTGACTCTGGGTTTTCATTATTAAGACCAATTAGAATCCATGCTACATTCTATAGTGGAATCGTGCAGCCCAGCAACTGATTTATGTTCCAGGACACAGCAGGGAGGGCAGTGCTCTGGCAAACAGGAAAGAAAAATCAGCCATGATAGACTTGATGTTTTCAGTAGAGTGCATCATATAAGAATCAAATTGCAACCAAAAGTTTATTTCATACCAACACAACCATGATGGGTATTCTATACAGGAGTAATCCTTGCTCCATCTGGTGACCCAGGAACCCAAGCTCCTAGAGCGCTGATGTCCTCTCTACTGAGCTGGTAGAGAGGAAAGAATGTGAAGGAGGCTTACTCTCTGGCTAACTAACGCCTTGACACAGATGTGGCAGATAATTTAATCTGCCTCCAGCCTTTTGGCTAAAACACGGACACTGCCATTGCCATTCTAGCTGCAGAGGAGTTGTGAGACCTCCTTGTTTGAGCTGTCATTCTCATCTCTGTAAGTGTTTGTTAGGTCAGTATTAAAGCGTCTATTCTTTACATAGTTGTCTTTAATAAGTGCATAAAAGAAAAAAAATTAGGTGAAGAGAATATTTTGGAGAGATCAAACTACACTCTGAAAACTGTTAAGTGCTACGTGAGAGAGCATGCACATAAGTTACACCCATATATGAAGGAAACTTTTAATCAGGAGTTCAAATTTACCCACCTTCTTCTTTCAGTCTCATTGGGATTCTCTGCCTCCAGGTTATCCCCTGTAAACAGAAGTTTTCCATTCTGCCCTGTTCCACAACCTCTTCTAAATAATCACCCAGAGGCTTACTGTTAATTACAGAATATTTGGCCTGTAGTTCAGGCTTATTACTAACTAGCTCTTACATTTAAATTAACCCATTTCTATTAATCTATGTATCTCCACGTGACCGTGGCTTTTACTGGTCTGCTGGCATCTTGTTTCTTGGGTGACTGATTTGCTTCTCTCCTGACTCCACCCTTCTTTCTCTCTCTATTCAGTTTGGTTTCCCTGCCTAGCTATATTCTGTCTTGCTATAGGCCAAAGCAGCCTTTTTTTTTTTTCTTTTTGAGACAGGGTTTCTCTGTAGCTTTGGAGCCTGTCCTGGAACTAGCTCTTGTAGACCAGGCTGGTCTCGAACTCACAAAGATCCACCTGCCTCTGCCTCCCGAGTGCTGGGATTAAAGGCGTGCGCCACCACCGCCCGGCCCAGCAGCTTTTTTTTTTTAATCAACCAATGAGAGCAACATATATTCATGGTGTATAGGATGATTATCCCACACAAATCCCCCCTTTCTTATTGAAGAATAAGCATTGCCACTTCTGAGAGTCCATTTTCTCCTCACTGTTCCAAGGCTATCCCTAAGCCTGTGAGTGACAGACTTCTGTTTCTATATGAGCTCTACAATTGCCATGGTCCCATTTTTGAAGACACTCTTCTAGTATGTATAAACATGGAGTATACACTGCACACTATATATCTTATATAGTGTATATGCATGCGTGCGTGCATGTGTGTGTGTTTTCAAGGGGTCACTAGAGTGGAGAACTGTAGAGAAGAGGAGACAAGTGGGGAAGGAGGGGCCACCTAAAAGGTTGGTAGTAAAACCCATGCACAGGAAGAAGTACTTTCAGCTGGAGGATGGTGTGGAACGAGTGACTTTCAACCTTACAGAATGGGAAAGAGTCCAAAACAGTGGACTCACTTCCATACCCTAGAAAACCAAACCAGGGGCTGCAGAGATGGCTCAGTCAGTAAAGTGGTTGTCACACAAGTGTGAGAACCTAAATTCAGATCCCTAGCACCTATGTGACAGAAAGCTGTGTGGTAGCACAAGTCTGTAATCCTGGCACCAGAGTGGCAGAAACAGTCATATCCCTAGAGCTCGCTGGCCATCCAGCCTAGCCAAGTAAGAGAGGCTCCAGGTCAGAAAATAAGAAAGAGAATGATTAAGGAATACCTCTGACTTCCATGTGCACACAGCCACACAAGCATGTGCACACATATACAAACATTTACACACATATATCCCACACAATACACACGTACCAAAGTGTTTCCTACATTTTCATCATTGGAGGCAGTAGAGAGAGTCATGGCTGATGTCTGGGTTGTTGCTTGCATTCTGATTTCTACCTCTTGCTCCTCCACCCATCCACCAATTCACTCAAGAGTCCATGACTTCACTTAGATGAACAGGCGAGCTCCTTGGTGCACAATTCTGCCAGGGATGGAAATGTAAACTAAATGGCAGAGGGGCCGTTCTGAACCACCAGGGTTGCTAACATGTGCCTGGGAAACAGGGTGGAGATGGAGACAGACACACAGCATCGTACACCTGCTGTGCCCACGTGCCATGGAAGGTGCGACCTATTCCTACCTTTCCAGTTCAGATGACAAGAGAACACACACAAACCAAGCCTACAGATGGCCTCAGACTTTCCCAGTGCTGCAAAGCTGGTGGATTTTAGAGTCAAGATTCAATTTTACATCTCCCCAGGGACAAAAGTATAAACATGACTTTGTTACTCAAATGTGTATTGACAGAGCTTTTTGAATTATCTGGGCAATAATTCCCACCTACACCTTAGTATCCTGAGGATTTGGGGAAGTAGACATTATTTTTTGAATTAAATGTATTATTTGAAATATTAACTGGGTCTCTTTCTTACATTATTTTCTCTCCACATATATGCCACCTACAAGATAATGGTTTATCTTTCAGATATGATGTAATACTTCTGTTTAGTTATTCTTCATACCTCTGTGACCAGACACTTGATAAGGAGCAATTTGAGAAGGGTTTAACTCTGGTTTTCAACTCAAGGGGATCTTTCTACCAAAGTGGGGGAGACCTGACAGCAGGAGGGTAAGACGGTAGGAGCAGGAAGTCAGGTGGTCACATTTCATCTACAGACAGGAAGTAGAATGTGAACAGGAAATGGGGCTGGGCAATGAAGTCTCAAGGCTAGGCACCATTGACCCAATTCCTCCAACAGGTGCTGCACAACCTTTGCAAACAGCGCCATCCCCTTGGGGACTAAGTGTTGAAACACACGAGCCTGGGGGGAAACATTTTACGTGCCAGCTGCAACATTTTGTTGCTTTGATCAAGGAATTATACATAAAAAATGTTCATATTAACTCAGGACATTAATAGTCTCAGGCATTGATAAGAGGGCTACATACACTGAAGTACCAGTAACTATGAAAAAATCATGTGGGTTTTTTTTGAGGAATAATGACATTATAAATGTTTACCTGGGTAAGTAAAGATGGCAGAAGACAGGTAAAAAAACAGAAGTGATTAAAAAAGTGAGAAAAATATTCTTCCTATTAAGTACACAGAGAAATTTAAAGATGATGCAGTTAGTTCATGGTAATGCCACACAATAAGATTTTATTTGTTTGGGTTTTGTTTTTATTTTGTTTTGGTGTGTTTGTTTCAGTGTGTGTGTGTGTATGCATGTGAGTATGGCTATAGGTGTTAGACCCTCTAGAACTGGAGTTGCAGGCAGTTGTGAGCTACTTGATGTGGCCAGAGGTTCACTGAGCCATCTCTCCAGCCCACACAGTAGATCGATCTGTCTGTCTGTCTGTCTGTCTATCTACATAGTCTCTTTTCTATACATTATATCTCTACACTAAACACATAATTAACGGTGCCCCTCAGTCAAGAAAAGGCCTGTAGCTAGAAGGTGATGCTGTGGTGACAGGAGCTGCTCTTCCTGCTGATGCTCAGTTCTACGCGGCACAGTACCCGGGTGAGCCGCCATTACAGTGGTGCACAGGTGACCTCTTGCTCTTCCCCGGTTTAGTCAGCAGGGGCAGCAAAGAGCTGATGCAAACCTTTCCTGCCTTTCCTCTCCGAGTGTTCTTTGGGCACAGTCTAGGCTCGCTGCTTTAGTCAAGCTGTTAGGCTCCTCTGTAACATTGCTGCTGGCAGTGACACAGGGAGGGCACCCAGAATGGAAGAAGATGCCTAGTAGGTGATGGGCAAGGAGGGCCTGGAAAGATGGTACTTCTCTGAACACTCAGTTCTGCAAATAGCACTGTGCTGACTCTGGGCCATCCCAACCTATGATCGCTCTGCCCTGGGACCTGGTGCTAAGGCTTGGTGCTGGCACAGAGGAAACTCCTGCAGTGTGCATGGCACCCAGTTCTGTGATCTGAATTTTAGGCTTGAAAAGGCTTCCCGCTTCCTGTCAGAAAAAACAGGCCCGCGAGAGAGGACCCGGCTTTGGTCTACGCCACTGCTACCACATTTCCTATGGCTCGCCTCCTATGAGAATCTGTGCAGGCAGCTCCTGTGAGGGGGAAGGTCAGCTGTGCTTCCTGAACCCAATCTCGCCTCAAGCCACGGGCAAAAGGACGCTGGCAGGAATACCACCCACGCTACAGTCTGAACTCTCTGCTCCTGTCAAATGGAGCGGAACCGATGGTGGGCACCGGGCTCTTGGACTCCCACTGTGGGTACCCACCGGGAACGCAGGGCATCTCGCACAGGCATCCTCATCTTGGGCTTTCCTCTTCTCTCTCACTGTGGCCCGAGGAGCGCTGCCAGCCTGTGGGTTTTGCTCACACAGCCAGTCCTCCCAGGGGGAAACTGCCCATGTTCTCACAGTCCGAGAACATTCCTCACTTGCAGCCCCGGGTAAGCCTAAGCCCCATTTCCCATACTTGTTCACACCTACCAGCATGTCCCAATCTTTTGGGATTGGGGATGAAATCGGTTTATAATGAGGCAGTGAACATTGGGTGTGGTGGTGCACACTTTTAATCCCAGCACTCGGGAGGCAGAGGCAGGCGGATCTTTGTGAATCTGAGCCCAGCCTGGTCTACAGAGCTAGTTCCAGGCTATCAAAGACTATAGAGTGATACTCTGTCTCAGATAAAAAAAATATTCATAATGAGGATAATGAATTCGGGAAGTCAGGTGGCAAACCTGAGGTGTGTGTGTGTGTGTGTGGACTAACATGACTCAAAGTGGGGTTTTCTCTCGTGTCTCTCACTTCTCTCCATGTGCTGAACGCAGAGGCAAGCTGGAGCACACCTGTGCGACACCTCCTCCTGTCCATCACTCATCTATATGGCCGCTCTGGTAGCAAGGCCCGGGTTGGGCTGACTGCCGTGAAGGACTTCAGTGCATTCCGTTGGCTGAACGTGCCCACTGTTCTCAGCCTTCCTCTGCTGCTCTCACTGTCTTTTTTGACCCAAAAGAACACCAAGGCGGAAGGCGGGTGATTCATGCTGATGTTGCTGAAGGTGAGCTCACACAGGGTGGCTCTGGATTGACAAACTCAGAAGCCATTGTCCAGCAAAGGAAGCCACAGTGTAAAGAAGTAACCCACGGAGTGGGAGGAAATGCTTGACAATACCGAGTTTGATAAAGGGCTACTATCTCCGGTGCAAAGAGCGATGCTGCCCAGACCCCAGTGAGATGTGCAGAGAAGGGCTGGAGAGGTGGCTCAGCAGGCAAGGGCACAGGCTGCTCTCCTAGAGAATCCTAGTTTGGTTCTCAGCACCCACATGGCAGCTCACAATCATATGCAACTCCAGTCCCACGGAATCAGGTACCTTCTTCTGGTCTCCATAGGCACCAGGCATGCAAGTGGTGCACAGACATGTATTCAGCCAAGACACCCCCACACATAAAATAAACACGAATAAAATTGAAAAGAAACGCAATGAAAGTTGGATTTGGTGGCACACACCTGCTATCCAGGAGGCGGAGGCAGGTGGATTGTGAGCCTGGCGCCACCTGGGACTACACAGCAAGATTTTGTCTACGAAAAACAAAACAAAACAAAACAACAAAAACCCAAACGGTAAAATACATTTAGAGTCATAGAAAATATTTACCACATGCATTACATTGAAAATATTCATAGACTTAAGGGAGGTGTCGCAGAACACATTTGCTGCTCTTCTAGAGGACCTGAGTTCAGCTCCCAGCACCCATATCAGGTGACTCACAATCACCCTCCTCTGGCCTCCATGGGCACTGCATATAGGTGGTGCATATAAACACAGGTAAACAGCAGATCCCGCAGTACCAGAGCTGCGGGTGGTTGGGAGCTGCATTGTGGGTGCTGGGAACCAAACCTAGGTCCTCTGCGAGAGCACTGTGGTGTTTTGGATGAGAGTGTACTTCACAGGCTCATGTGTTTGAAGCCTTGGTCCCAGTTGTTGGTATTGTTTGGGGATGTTATGGGAGGTGTGGCCTTGCTGAGCTGAAGAAAGCATATTGCTGCTCATAACAGTGGACTTTGAGAGTTCATAGCTTCATCCTACTTCCAGTTATCTTTCTCTGCTTCAGGATCGTGGCTGAGGTGTGACCTTTCAGCTTCTTTGTCCTCCCACCATGCCTGCCTCTTGTGCCCATGCCTTCCTGCTATGGACTCTTATCCCTCTGAACCCACAAGTCAAAAACAAACTATTTCTTCCAAAAACTGCTTTGGGTCATGGTGTTTTATCATAGCCGCAGAAAAATAGTAACAATAAATACAACATTACAAGCAGTAAATACTATCAATCCCCAAGTCATCCCTCCAGCCGCCAAGCCTAGGTGTGACATTTATGTGGTGAGCTGATTTCTAACCTCTCTTAGATGAGTTATGTTCCCCCTAGCATAGAACCCACAAGACACTGGTAGGAAGATGCTATCAATGGAGAAACAAGGAGAAAGGTGGGTGGCACTCTGCAAAGGTGTCACACAGGGCTACTGAGATATACAGACTTTTCTTCTACTCCCACAGCCGTCCAGGCTTCTGAGTGTGCTGTGGAAGGAGTCAGGTGGGGGTGAATCTTGTTCCGACCCGATCTAGGCTGCCTGTAGCAAGAAGAAAAGCAGGAATGAGGCACAAGGTCCTGCGTGTACCCACCTTAAGATCTGAGATCGATCTGACCCAGTTTGAAGCACGATCAAAGTCCAAATCACTGATGTTTGTTCCTCTAATTCTCGCCCTGCGTGCAGAGGTTCCACTGTCTCTGGAACTGCAGAGAAAGCTCCGCCAGCCAAATGATTATCAGCACTTGTAGCTGAGACTCTTCAGAGGTAGGTAGAGGGCAGGGTCCTGGGCTGAGCCTGTAGAGACTGTGATTTGGGGATTGCTTAAACTGGTGGTTCTCTACACAATGTTGTGACCCTTTAGCATAGTTCCTCATGTTGTGGTGACCCCCAACCATAAAATTATTTTCATAATTTTTGTAACTGTAATTTTGCTACTGTTATGAATCGTAATGTAAATATCTGATATGCAAGATGGTAAAGGGGTTGTGACCTACAGGCTGAGAAACAATAGTATTTCTGGGTGTCCCAGTGAAACAGAATATTCAAGGTAGATGAGATCTTAGTTTATTTTATCAACATCAAATTCAATGAAGTTGGTAAACATGTCATGTAAGAGAATTGACCTTTTGTTAGAAGACCCTCACTGAAGTATTTAGAAATGAGATCAATAAACCAAATTGACTCTTTCTTTGTGACATTTCCATACATACATAAAACTGTACCTTGCTCTTTTTATTTTTGAGACATGATCTCACTATGTAGCCCTGGCTGCCTTAGAACTCACTCTGTAAGCCAGGTTGGCCTCAAGTCGCAGAGATCTGCCTGCCTCTCTCTACTGAGTTCTGGGATGAAAGGTGTGTGCCACCATGACTGGCATGTACCTTGAACTTTTATTTTTTTTTTGAGAGTTATTATTTTTATGTATGTGAGCGTTCAGCCTGCATGTGTGTCTGTGTACTATGTGTATGCAGTGCCTGTGGAGCCACAAGAACCCAAGTCCGCTGGAACTGGAATCACCAATGGTTGTGAGCCGCCATGTGAGCGCTGGGAACCCAGCCTGGGTCCTCTGCAAGAGCAGCAGTGCTTCTAACTGCTACTCTGTTGTGGTTTTCAGCCATGTTCTTTATTGCAAAGAAAATTTTTTGCTCCATACAACTTATAAGCACATTTAACAAGAAACTTTAGGCAGTAAAGAAGTTACAAAGCTATTTCTCAGGGTCATAATGCATTTCTTGAGTAAACGATAAGGAGCAGAGCCATTTACCATGGCAAGGCAGGGGGCAGGGTGCGGGGTGGGGGGAGGGCGGGCAAAGAGCACTGGGGGTTTCAGCATTCTTTGACAAGGGCTGTCATTGAAAAGTCCCAAGCATAAAGATACATTTTCTTATCTTGTTGTTGCTCCAGAGTACAAGGAGAGAAGCTTGTACCTTATTATTCAAGGCTATGAGGCCAGGCCAGCTTCTGTGGCCCTGGCTATCTGTAAAACTTTTCCCACGTAAAGTTGTTTCTCTCTGAACTTGGTTAATTGTTGTTCCTGTTAGCCATATAAATTTTAGGACTTTAACATAAACAGTTAACTGAGCCTTGAATTTTGTGCCATAAACTGAGGTTAGAAATGTGTGTAGAGGCCGGGCAGTGGTGGCGCACGCCTTTAATCCCAGCACTCGGGAGGCAGAGGCAGGCGGATCTCTGAGTTCGAGGCCAGCCTGGTCTACAAGAGCTAGCTCCAGAACAGGCTCTAGAAACTACAGGGAAACCCTGTCTCAAAAAACCAAAAAAAAAAAAAAAAAAAAAAAAAAAAGAAAAAGAAATGTGTGTAGAGCATTGCTTGCTAAGGAATTTAATACGGAATATTCATGGTCTCGGTTATCAGTCAGGCCTGGCTAGATAAAGTGATCCAGGCTCCCCCACGTCTGAAAGACCTTGCTGTAACAAACCAGACATCTGCAATTCTGTTCTTGGGTAAGTCTGGGAAAAGTCCAGCTTGCAATCTGTGCACAGAGACCCTCAGTCTAGCTAACTTGCCCTTAATCGCCTTGCCAGATAGCGAATGATGGAAAACAGGCTTCTAAATTTCTCACCAGCACGCGGAACAAAGGCTAAACTGTAGGGACCGGTTTTATCCACCAGAAGTACACAGCGAAGGAGGAAGTTGTCCTTCTCCTCCTTTACAGGATCACCAGTGCTCAGTATATGAGGAGCACACTGCCAACAGCTGTGGGAAGAGATCATGGTACCACACAGGAGAATTACAGTCAGAATCAATCGCATCTATAATCAGTTGGCCCATACACCCTGTTTGTGAGTTTACCGTCCATCAGACAGTGGCTCGCCTGGTGCGTCATCCTTTTCCATAGTTGTCATCCACTGTGTCTCCTTGCAGACAACAAGCACCTCTTCCCCACGTGACTGCCAGCAGTTTTTCTTTTAAAATAAATTTTTGTCTCCCTGTGCATTTGTGCATGAGTGTGTATGAGTGTGAGCATGGTGTCTGTGTGTGATGTTTGTCAGTATGCGTGTGCACATGGGTATATAGGGAGGCTGGAGGTTGAAGTTGGTTGGATAGTCTCCGTCACCCTCAATATTTATATTTGGAAGTAGTCTTTTAACCTGAAACTCTTGGCTTTGGCTAGTCTGGTTGGCCAATGAGATTCAAGGCTTAGCCTCTCTCCACCCTACTCCAAATGAGAATCAGCCTAGACACCCATCAACAGCTGAATGGACAATGGAAATGTGGAGCACGGTGGAATTTTATCAGCCATAAAAATGCAAAATCATAAAACCCCTGCTTTATTCTCTAGAGAATACACAAGCCAATAATCAATTAAAATTATCTTAATTAAAATATAAATTGCTGCTGGACTTGGTGGTGCATACCTTTAATCCCAGCAGCATACAGGAGACCTAGTCAGATAG
Organism: Arvicola amphibius; assembly: GCF_903992535.2. Taxonomy (NCBI): domain Eukaryota; kingdom Metazoa; phylum Chordata; class Mammalia; order Rodentia; family Cricetidae; genus Arvicola; species Arvicola amphibius. Next base: position 13,951,765 of record NC_052051.1, read on the forward strand.
ATCTCTGAGTTTAAGGCCAGCCTGAATTTTGTTTAGGCAACCATACTGTTGAGATTTCACGGTTGCAGCTCTCCTGTCTACTCTACGTAGTGATCTCCAGGCCAGCCAGAGCTACACAGTGAGATCTTGTTTGCAAAACAAAAAACCAACAAACAAATTGTCTGGGTCATTGAAATCGCTAGAAGAAAGCATAGTGATACCTCTTCAAGATGTAGACAGAGGCAAGAACTTCCTGATTCAGACTCCAATAGGAAATCGCCCAGTAATTATAAATGAGATTTTACAAAGTCACAACACTTCTGAAAGCCAAAGAAAACAGTTAGCAAGGGGAACAGACAGCTTCTAGGATGAAAGAATGGGCTAATATCTAAAATACATAAGTAACTATAAAATTAAACACCCCAAATCCCTTGCCTATCAACAAATAGGCCGATGAACCAAACAGGTAATTTTCAGACGAAAAAACATAAACAGCCAATAAGTAATTCTTTCTCCTATTTATTTATTTTACACCAGTTTTCCCTCGCTCCTCTCCTCCCATTCCCCCACTCCTTCACCATCCACTTCTGTTCAGAAAAGGGCAGGCCTCCCATGGATATCAACAAAATGTGGCGTAGCAACTTGTAGTAAAACTAAGCACCTGTCCTTGTACTAAGGCTGGATAAGGGGACCCAGTATGAGGAATAGGGTTCTAAAGAAAGGGAGCGGGAAGATAATAGAACACATGAGACATAAAAATGCAAAGGAGAATTCTGAGGTCGAATGGCTATGAGTGAGATGGGGGAGATGAGAGAGAAGCATTTTGGGGGGGTCAATTTATTTAAACAAACTATAGAAGCTGAGGACCAGGGCCCCTGCTGTAAGACAGTGTCTTCTATACATGACAGGAGAGCTGCGCCCATGAAATCTCAACAGTACGGCTGTCTAAACAAAGTGGCGCAGTTACAACACCAACTGGCATGCCAGTGTGGGAAAGGGGACTCTCACAAGACCTGCCCCCAGGTGAGAACTATAGGCAATTAACGGCTGGTAAGAGCCGGAGGACCAGCCTTCTCTGGGGATGAGCCCCCGGTAGGCCATCCAACCTCAAGGGATCATCCCTAAACACACACACATGTGAGCAACAGCAAAATGAACCTAGCAGTTGTATTTATATGTTATTCATTTATATATGTATGCAACAATAATAATTAAAGAAAAAGAAGTCAAGAGTTTGGGAGAGAGTGAGGTAAGGGGGGGGGGTGGGATGGATCAGAAGGAGGGAAAGGAAGGGGAATGTAAATGATGAAAACGTGATACATGTATATGACACTTAAAAATAAAAAATATTAGAGAGTATTTTCTAAAGAATGGAACTTGTTACTTTGTAGGCTAACTAAAAATTAGAAATAAAATAAGAAGGAATAGGAGGAATGCCACATAATTAAAATTTGAGGCCAGCCTGGTCTACAAGAGCTAGTTCCAGGACAGGCTCTAGAAACTACAGGGAAACCCTGTCTCGAAAAAACAAAACAAAACAAAACAAAATTCTATTAAAACAGTTCATACATATTTGTCCATATAAATGAGAATAGCATATTATCAGTGTAGTGGAACCAGAAGATAGATTTTATTTTCCTTTGTGTGAAACCCACAGAAACACAGAAGGAGGGAGGCGACCCCAGGAAGCTGTCCTCTGACCTCCACGTGTGGGTCATGGAACAGTCAGCAAGAAAGGAGTCTAGAGAAACCTGGTTCAAGCCAGGCGTGGCTGATCATGCCTGTGGTCCCAGCAATTGGGAGGCTGAAGCAGGGGTTTGGAGTTCAGCTTTACCTGAGTTCAGTGATAGCCTGGGCTACATGAAAGTGTGATTGTTTTACATTTAAATTTTGTAAGATTTCATATTTAGATTTTGTAAGTCTCAAGTGATAGTTTGAATTATCTTTTTTTTTTTTTTTTTTTTTTTTTTTTGGTTTTTCGAGACAGAGTTTCTCTGTGGCTTTGGAGCCTGTCCTGGAACTAGCTCTTGTAGACCAGGCTGGCCTCGAACTCACAGAGATCCGTCTGCCTCTGCCTCCCGAGTGCTGGGATTAAAGGTGTGCGCCACCACCGCCTGGCTTGAATTATCTTTTAATCAAGGGAAGGAAGAACATATGAAAAATATTTCTTCAGCAGAGGGAAAAGACGAGGCCAAGCTGGAGGTCAGACGCTGTCTGGTGGAGGGCAGGGCTTCTAACTAGAAGATCGCATATTTAAAAACCTATAGGTGCTTCCCTTCACACCATTATTTCCTAACTTATATGTTTGATCTCCAGCAGCTCCTGGGAAGGAAAATAAAAACGTCCCCAGACACTTCCGTCAGCATCATGAAGCCGTCACTGCTCCCGTCTGTGGTGTTTCTCTGCATGCTGCTGCTGCTGCCCGCGCTGGGATGGAAAAAGAAAATGTATTCTCGTAGGTAGTGAGGATATGTGTGAGCCAGCGCCAGGGGTGGGCTCATTTCCGGACCAGGGAGTGGGTGTCGTGTCTGGCATTTTGATTCAGCTTCCACCTTTCCAGATCAGCTGTTGGAGAACCTAAGCAATCCTCCAGCTGGAACCATTCCCAGGCAGCAGCATTCACACATAGACCATGAGCAGTGGAGACAGGATACGCCCCAGTGCCTCTGAGGCTCGAGAGCCAATACGGAGCTCCCTTCCTCCATCCGTACAGAAGTTCTCCGATTCCTGTCATGAGAATGAAACGGATATTTGTTAAAGAACCCTTAAAGTAATACCTTTTTTAGAATGTGAGAAGGCCCCAGGGTCCTTGGTGGAGCAAAGCTGCGGGTCCATAAATAAGAGAATCAGTGGAGGGGTGGAAAAAGCAGATTGAGAGCTAAGAATCTGGAGAGAGGCCAGCAAGCGGTTTATTGGGTAAAGGGGCTTGCCAGGAAAGCCCGAGGACCGGAGTTTGAACCCAGAAACCCACAGAAACACAGAAGGAGGGAGGTGACCCCAGGAAGCTGTCCTCTGACCTCCACGTGTGGGTCATGGAAGAGTCAGCAAGAAAGGAGTCTAGAGAAACCTGGTTCAAGCCAGGCGTGGCTGATCATGCCTGTGGTCCCAGCAATTGGGAGGCTGAAGCAGGGGTTTGGAGTTCAGCTTTACCTGAGTTCAGTGATAGCCTGGGCTACATGAAAGCCCATCTCAAAGCAAAAACAAAGCCAGAAAGCTTGTTCATAATCTCCCTGTCTACCTCAGACATGTAATGAAGCGAGTAGACAGCTCAGACTTTCAAATCTCTTGTGAAATAAATCCATATTTTATAGACAGGTACATGGATGCTGGGGGCATTCAGAATCTAGTAAGTCCTGTGGGAGCTGAGATAATGAATTCAGGGGAGAGTCTGTGAGGTCAGGGCCAAGGTGATGACATCACTAGGGGAACACAGAAGACAGACACCTTGGCAGGAATATGGGGCTGGCACTCTGGGAGGAACTTCTGACCTCAGAAAGGGCTTGTCTTCCCATGCTTGCCTCTGGGAGGAACCTCTGACCTCAGAAAGGGCTTGTCTTCCAATGCTTGCCTCTGGGGCTCTAGTCGCCTCTTGTCATTTCGTTTCCATTTCAGAGGAAAAGCTGCTACTCGAGGAATGCTGGGGACAGCCAAAGGCTAATGACTGTGCCAAGAAGTGTTCTAGAACTTTCAAATGTATACACAGAAATCACACATGCTGCTGGGCCTACTGCGGCAACATCTGTGCAGAAAATGGGGTGAGCTGCAGATGTGTGTGTGGGGTATTGTCTTCACTGATGCCACCCTTTGCCTCAGACTGTTATTCCTCAACAGAAGACCAAAGTTGCCCAAATCTGAGACCCACAGGAGGCCCACACACAGACAAGCTCTCATACACACAGAAAGACAGACATAGACACATACACAGACATACCTATATACACCCAGACACGCACAGACATACATACACATCCATATAGCCCTCCCATAGACATGTATAGAGAACACACATAAAGACAGACATTTAATTAATTGTATACACACATACACACACACACACACACACACACACACAGAGAGAGAGAGAGAGAGAGAGAGAGAGAGAGAGAGAGAGACCTAAAAACATCCACAGACACCCCAGACATATGTGGACATGCACATACCGATACATACCCACAGATACACACCTATACCAAGCCCCCACACAGAGACATATACACACACACACATTCATACATACAGAACTATAAACAGGTAGACATACCCACCATGTACACAGGCACATCCAGACACACACATCAACACATAAGCAGGCAGACACAAAGACACACATACAGATTGAAACACACACACACACACAGACACACACACACGGAGGAAGAGAGGGAGGAAGAGAGAAAGGGAGGGAGGGAGGGAGGGAGAGAGAGAGGGGGGGAGGGAGGGAGGGAGGGAGAGAGAGAGAGAGAGAGAGAGAGAGAGAGTCTAAACTTCTTCTTTTACAGAAATATTTTGAAAGAAAGAAATGACCCTAAATTCTCCGTGGCCCAGTCTCTTGAGAGCTAGCAGCCATTTAGAGACTTCAGTGGTTACTTTTGGAAACGCTGTGTTTATTGGTGGGTAGAAAAGCAAACATACCTGAAAAATAAAGTGTTTGCTAACAACTGGGCTTCCATGTTTCTTTCCTTCACATCATTCTTTCTATTCTGCCCTGAAGAGCTTGTTTTAAAGATTATTTATTCTTTCACAGTTTTGTGCCATATGTCACGTTCTTTGATCAAAGCCCCCTTAGTGCCACCTCTTACTTCCTCTCCATTCCCATCAAATCCCTTCTTTGTTCCAAGTCCTTCTCCTACTCTTTGTAGACCAGGCTGTCCCTGAACTCACAGAGATCCGCCTGCCTCTGCCTCCCGAGCGCTGGGATTAAAGGTGTGCGCCACCACACCAGGCTCCTCTCCTACTCTTGGCTGTACTTTTTATAATTCCTAACTGTAGGAATTTTGCCACCTTATGTGGCTTAGAATTTACAAGCTACTCCCGTGGACTTTCTCAGGTACCATTTTAATGGGAGGAGTTGGCAATTGAGCCCTTTGTTTCTTAAAGAGTGGCTCTTTCATAATTTGTTTAGGTATATGGAGGTAATTTTTTATGTTGCACTAAACAATGAAAACAAATGTATGTGTACCTGGCCGATGATAGGTTTCTAACTAATGTGGGGATGTTTACAAGGAAGCCTTCATCAACAGCTGAAGACTTCCCTCAATGCTAGCCATCCCCAGTGGCAGCAGGTCCCAGGCAGCTCCCAGGACCAGGGTGACCTGCATAGGCTTAATTATTAGGCCAACACTACCTAGGTTTCCTGATGCCCTGTACAGACACTTCCTATAGTCTCCTAGCATGGCATGCTAGACAGTCTGCCCCAAGGCCAGCAACTTCATACTGAGCTGATGGGGAACCTCCATCAGTCAATGACCTTTAAGAGGTTGGACCGGGTTAGGGCGTGACCTTTTGGGTACCCAGAGAAAAACCACTGGCCTGCGCAGGGCTCTCTCTCTCTCTCTCTCTCTCTCTCTCTCTCTCTCTCTCTCTCTCTCTCTTTCGTTCCCGTGTTACACACCTGAAGTTGAACTTCTTGTTCCTGTTTTGTGAGTTTGCCCCTTATAATAAAAAAAATATAATTGGAATCTTTTGGAGTTAGCTTGGGATTCTTTGACCCTTGCCCTTACCCCCAACATCTGGTGCCCACAGTTTGTCCTCAGGGTTGGGGATACCATTTAGGGGTTGATTATTACTTATACAGGGTAGAGGGTTGGGGTGAAAATTATGTAGGCCTGAAGATCTTGAAAAAAAACAGAGGGAATATTGAATGGGAAAATAGGTAACAGTGTAAACTTACTCACACTAATAATAATAATAGTGAGTAATAGATACTATTTATGGACAATTTACATTCGTATAGTTTCTTGTATATTGACCCAAGTTCAAATTATATTTATTTCTGTTTATAATATTGGTATACCTATGCAAAGTTATTTTGTCAGATTGTATGCATGCATGTTTCTACCTCTGTTTAAGACATTTTGTATATTGATACAGTTTTTAGAATATATTTATCATATTGCATTATATATATATATATATATATTCCCACCTGTAATCAAGATACTTATACATTGTTTACATTTGGAGGTCATTGTCTTCATTTACTGCACAGTTGTTTACAGATTATTTAATATTCTGATATGAATTCTTAGTCCTTAAGTTATGCAGGTATTAAGTATTTATAGGTCAATAGTTATTCATGTTTGTTATACATATAGTCAGATTAATTAGGTTCTTTAGATACATAGAGATTATTCTACATAGGTAGGCAATCTTCAACCACTTCAAGGATCTGTAGAACATAGCATTTAAATAACTTAGGGTTCTGTTGGCATGAGACATAATTGCTTCTGATAGCACTGATATATTCCTGAGAGAATGTTGAACACCAAAGGCACTCCACTTGGAGATTGTTTTCTTTTTGGCACAACTGGCCCTTGGGCAAGGAACTGCCCATGCCTCGACCACTGACAAAGTACATGGTGTCCAGACTGGATGAGCAGGATGCAAGGAAAAAGACTGTCAAACCCTGCCAGGACAGGGTAAGATGGTTCTGAAAATTTTCATGCCTCTGAAAATGGTTAGGCCTTAGCCAAACTTGGTTGCTCCAACATTGCAAATGAGACTTTGGGTGATTGCTCGGGTAGCCAGTTATCTTTGTTATATACTGCACATTTTGGAAGCTGCTTGATTGAACTTCCCACCTAGTCAAGTAATATTATCTCTCTTCTCAGGCCTTCAATGGGGTTGAAGATTAGTCATAGTTACCATCCTCTTATGATTTAGCCAAGCCATTTCCAATGCAAGACTTAGACTCCTTAGGATAGAATGTTTATTAAAGCATTTATCATATGTTCCTTGATTAATATTGTTTATGTTGGTTGTAATTTTATACTTGATATCTGTTCCTAGTGTATATAGTTTTGTATTGGGTTTGGAACTGTCTTATTTAGACAAAAGGGGAAAGTAATGGGGAACTTTTGTCAGCCAATGACCTTTAAGAGGTTGGACCAGGTTAGGGCTTGACATTTTGGGTACCCAGAAAAAAACCACTGGCCTGCCCAGGGTCTCTCTCTTTCTCTCTCTGGTTCCTGTGTTAACATACCTGAGGTTGTATTTCTCATTCCTGTTCCATGAGTTTGCCTCTTATAATAAAGAAAATATAATTGAAATCTTTTGGAGTTAGCTTGGGAGTCTTTGACCTGTGCCCTACCCCCAACACTGAGCCTTTAAACCTACCTTGGACACAAGGGAGACACCATCTCCTGAGAATCCTGCACAACCTGGATGACTTTCTTTGGGCTTGCCGTAGGACAAGGTCAACCCCAGGCCAAGCTAACTAATGCAGCCAGGAATGACTGAATCTTGGATTTAGCACCAGCATCATTTCAGCAGAGTCTTGATTGCACAGAGCAAGAGGGAGTTTGTACCCTTAGTAATTAATGTCTACTGCCAATTGCATGAGGGCAATTCACTTAGCCACCTTGTGCCAAGTCATTTCTTCAGTGCCAGCACAAACCACCTGCCCTTCTTTCTGACATGTCTCTGGATCAAAAGAAGAGTCAAAAAGTGGGCGGTTTGGGGTTGGTGGAGAGCATTTAGCTGATAAAGTCACTCAAGTCTCAGATTCCAAGCTAGGCCCCACCATTGGTACGTCCATACCCACTATTGATAGACGGGATAGGATTTGGTGTGCGGGTGTGAAAGAATACGTTTGTGTTCAGGAGGTGGAGAGAACTGAGCAACAAGTGCCCAGAGAAAACACCCTCCTCCAGCTGCATCGGACCCTCTCACTCTTTCCCAGGCCTAGCCACATCACCTGACTTCCCAGGATGACTATCTTCATTTTAGAACACTAATCTTGAAAGGGTCATAAGAGCAAGGTGGGAGTGGGCAGAGCTAAGGAGAGGACAACGTCTTTAGGGGGCCTCCTACTCGCTGCTCCAGTTTTGCTTTTTTTTTTTTATTTTTAATCTCTACCTGCATGGTACTTAAGGGTTTTTCTGACCCTAAGGCAAGGGATGTTCTCTTCAGCATTGGGACATGCTGCACACGATCACTTTGCGGTGGAAGGTCTGATTCTGTGTGCTGGAGCCTCTTGGAATTGGAGTGGGTGCACAGGCCCAAAGGACAAACTGGAGACAAATTACTAATGAGAGAAAGGAGGGGGGAGGGGAAAAGGGAAGGGGAAGGAGAGGGAGAGAGAGAGAGACAGAGAAAGAGAGAGGGAGGGATGGAGGGAGGGATGGAGGGAGGGAGAGGGAGAGGGAGAGGGAGGAGGGGGGAGGAAGGAGAGATATTGGACCCAAGGAGGGTGCACGTAGAAGGCACTGGGCTTAAGTGATTACCAGCAGTGAGTGTAAAGAGGACAGACGCCACGTGATTTATTCTGGTTTATTTAGGAGAGGCATCGGGGACAGGCAATGAGGTGGGTATGGCCGGAGCCATATCTCCTTCAAACACGAAGTTGGTGGAGGATTGATCCTTCCAAGAGAGACTGTCATGGGGAGCAATGGTCACTTCCCACACCCCGTCGTCCAACAGGTTCACACAGACGTTCCCACACCACGCAGAGCAGCATATGTTGTTTGCTTGGCAGTCTTGGTGAGCCTCACATGGGTGCTTACACAGATACGGCTTTGGCCTCCTCTTACACTCTCTGATGGCAGGGAGATCTTGTGTTACTGAAAAGAGCAGCAAGAACGGGAGGGTGAGTAGAATGACTGCCTAGAGAGAATCCCTCCCAGGCTTAAAGTTCCTTCAACGTGCTAAGGTCCCACTCAACATGCCTGGGTTTTCCAGGCACCCGTCTTTGTGCCTCTCTCCAAGTCCTGGTGGTGAGTTGTTTTCTAAATCCCATGCCCCATGCTGCTCTCATCACCTCCTCCACTGCTGTCAGCATCCTGCTCTCCTTTCCTGGTTTTCCTCTTACCTACATCGAGGACCAGTTTCTCCTAGTAGACAGAGCTTTGATGACATCACCTCTGTGGAATGTATATTCTTTCTCAGCCCATAGAAACCTGAGACATTTCTCAGACCCTCTCCACTCTCCAGAATTTGCAGGGTCCATGAGGGTGACCAGTCAACCCCTGGCCTTTCTTTGCTTCCTTTGCTGTATCTTTCCAGTATCCTGTCCCTTTCACAGTTTATCTTTTACTGACGCCCTTGTGCCCTTCTACCCCCACGAGCATCTCTGCACGTTTACCCTTCCCAAATATGCATCAATCAAGAACAATTGTCTTGTTGGACTTTCAGCCATGGGGCCCCTTTGCCACAGTAGGAATCCTTGGCTTCTGGATCTTTGGAACGAACTGGGGGAAACTGCAGGTTTACTCTTAACCTCTTCACTTTGTCTAGCTCTGGGAACCAGAGTGGGGGAGCTGTGATCCCCAGGAGCCCGGACAGTGTTGTGGAGCAGCAGGGTAGGCCAGTGGTGCCTCTTCAGCGTCCCTCCTGGCCTGTTACCCACCTCATCCAACTCCCTTACCTTCGTATTGTCTCCGTTTTCCGCGGATCCCTCCCTGGGCTTGTGATGACAGCAGCAGCAGGACCAGGGTGAGCTGCAGAGCCCTGGACAGCATGGCTTGGAGCAGAGCCCTCGGTGAGCTGAGAGCTCGGCTGGATGGCAGACTTCCCCACAGCGGGATGAGGGCTCACTGCTGCCTATGCTGGCCAAGCCGGGGCAGAGCAACAACCTATCTCTTTCCCTTTTCTTGTCTCCTGATCTGTCCCATGTGTCTTTTCTCAGAAGATACCTCCTTTCGCAGTATCAGCCCTCTTTTCTTGCTAAGATAATTTCCATAATTGTGAAATATATCACTTAAGGCCCAGGTGATGGTTCAGTGGGTAAAGTGTTGGCATGTAAAAGTCGATCTGGAGGCGAATGTTGGCTGGCCTGAGCTGGGAGTGCTGGTAGAGCAGATAGCTCGCTGGGTCTTGCTGGGCTGCCTAGAGTGGAAACTGTGAGTGCTAGGTTTGTAGAGAGACTGTGAATTCTACCGCTAGTTTCCACGTGCACAAGCATACACATATATGTGCACACGTGCACACACTACACACACGAAGGGAAATATACAATTTATTTAATTTTTTTTTTTTGGTTTTGGTTTTGGTTTTTCAAGACAGGGTCTCTCTGTGTTGCTCTGGCTGTCCTGGAACTAGCTTTGTAGACCAGGCTGGCCTCGAACTCACAGAGATCTGCCTGCTTCTGCCCCCTGGAGTGCTGGTATTAAAGGCATGTACCACCACCACCACCGCTCAGTCTATTTTAGTTTTTTCATTATAAAAGATTTTATGGAAAGAAGAAGAGACAATTATGATTAAAAAGGCTATAGTCTCACCAGTTAAAATAAACTCATTTCTAAAATTTATTTGGTGTATATCTCTGTGTGAGTCTGTGTTGTATCTGTGCACTGCACGTGACACCAGGACATCAGATCCCCTGGAACTAGAGCTACAAGCAGTTGTGAACCACCTGATACAGGTGCTGGGATGGAATCCGAGTCCTCTGCAAGAGCAGCAAGTGCTCATGACCACTGGCCCAGCTCTCCAGCCCTGACTCTTGTTTTGCTGTCTTGTCTTTCGGTTTCTCCAGGCACTTCAGAGTCACATTTGGCTCAGTTGTTTTTGTTACTTGTCTTCCACTTATTTAATCATGTAACAATTTCACAAAATGCCTTTCCATAATTGCACTGCTTCCATTTAAATCACACATACAGTCAAGTATTTGTTCTAATTCATGCTGCTCTGCAAAATACCCCAGACTGGGTGAAGTGTGTCTGTGGGTAACTGACAAGGAAGGGTTGCGCAGAGACTAAGGAGGACCAAGGAGGTGGTAACTCTCTGCTCTCCTAGATCTATCTATAGCACTAGTGTGGGAGGTCCTTTTGTCTATGTGTTGCTTTTATTGGTTAATGGATAAAGAAACTACCTTGGCCTGTTGATAGGGCAGAACTTAGGTAGGCAGGGAAAACTAAATGGAATGCTGGGAGAAAGAAGGGCAGAGTCAGAGAGAAGTCATGGAGTTATGCTAGAGATAGATGTGCTGAAACTTTGCTGGTAGGCCACGACCTCGTGGTGATGTACAGATTAATGGAGATGGGTTAAATTAATATGTAAGAGTTAGCCAATAAGAAGTGAGAGCTAATTGGCCAAGCAGTAATTTAATTAATACAGTTTTTGTGTGATTATTTCGGGTCTAAGTTAGCCGAGTAGCTAGGAACCAACAAGTGGCTCCCTTCTCCAACAAATTGGTGCCCAGTGTGGGGCCCAAACCCATGACCCTGGAAATAAGAATCTCATGCTCTACTGACTGAGCTAGCTGAGCCGCTGCTTGTGCCTCTGAGCCGTGCATACTGTTCCACTTCCAGGCACACAGCCAGTCCATTTTGCCACCAAGCAAGCTACAGCAGTCTGCTCACAAACCCCATCCAAATGCTTGGTTTCTTGAAAGAGTCAGAGTTTGCTAGCAGCACAGCCCATGGCCAGAAAGCTGCCATTTTGAAACCACGTGGCTGCTACTGCTGAATCAGTAAGACTTTTCTTAAAGGAACTGCAGCATGCTGCCTCAAGCAAAGCCCAGCTTTTAAAAAACAAAGCTGAACTTTGTTTTTTAGTGTCTAGAATTCCTTTTCAAGCCCTCTCAGGTTTTAAGTGGATTTTAGTTGGCCACGTGGGGGGGGCAATCTGTTGGAGAAAGGGGCTGCTTGTTGGTTCCCGGCCTCCTGGCTAGCTTAGATCTGAAATAATCACACAGAAACTGTATTAATTAAATCACTGCTTGGCAACCACAGCACTGTGAAGGCTCTGAATTTGGTTCATGGGTTCTTAGTTTTTAAAAACATCAAACATCTTTTCTTTATTCTTTGACAAGTTCATACCTGTATATAGAGTATGCTGATCCCATCCATTCTCCATTCTCAACACTCACCTTCCACTGCTTTCTGAATTCTCAGCCCCCAATATGTCCACCTTTGTGTTTCTCCCTCTCTCTCTTTCTGTGTGTATACCATAGAACCTACCTATCTCCGACGAAGCCCTACCTCTTAAAGGTAGCACTACTCTTACCATTGCTGCTCTGGGTACCACGACTCCGGCACAGGAACCTTCAGGGAACAAATTACAGACCATAGCAGGTACCATTGTCCTCCTCATCTGTAATTTCTCTTCAGTGTGTTCCCACACTCTTCACACTGTTGTGATTTCCCTACAGTGTGTTCCCACTCTGTTCACATTGTTGTAATTTCCTTCTCTTCAGTGTGTTCCCACACTGTTCACACTGTTGTGATTTCCCTTCAGTGTGTTCCCACACTTTTCACACTGCTGTGCTTTCCCTTCAGTGTGTTCCCCCACTGTTGTAATTTCTCTTCAGTGTGTTTCCATCCTGTTGTAATTTCCCTTCAGTGTGTTCCCACACTCTTCACACTGTTGTGATTTTCCTTCAGTGTGTTCCTACACTCTTCACACTGTTATAATTTCCCTACAGTGTGTTCCCAAACACTTCACACTGTTGTAATTTCCCTTCAGTATATTCCCACACTGTTGTACTTGGGTTACCAAACCTGGGCCTCTTTCTTTGTACTGGCTTGTCCTCCTTGGTTACCAAGTCTGTGGAGACATAGCACATACTTCCCACTGCTCAGAGCACCAGGGGAACACAGAAAGAGCTTCACACATAGACATCTGTTGTTACATAAAGTAATCCTGTGGGCCAAGTTTGAGAAGAGCCTGCTCTTTGAGCTTGACCTTTTCGTGTGTGTGTGTGTGTGTGTGTGTGTCTGTGTGTGTGTGTGTGTGTGTGAGAGAGAGAGAGAGAGAGAGAGAGAGAGAGAGAGAGAGAGAGGTGGAGGGGCAGAGGAGAACACTGGGTGCTCTGGTCTGCACTCTCTACCTTATCCCTTTGAAACAGGGACTTTCAATAAACCTGGAGATTGACATTTTCAACCTGGCTAGGTGGCTAGCAAGAATTAATGACCCTTTTGCCCATCTGCCCCAGTGCTGGAGTTACAGGCATGTGAGGCACTGTTAGGATTTTTAAAAAATGTGTGTGCTGGCATCTGAACTCAGGTCCCAGGCTTGCCCAGCAAGCTCTCTTCTCCACTGTGCCAGCTCTCCAGCTCCTATCGTGTTTCTCTTTGCTATTTGGTGAACAAATTTCTCCACCCACCAAGCAACAACTCTGTAGCAAGATCTCAAATTTAGGTTTGATCAGTCCACTGCCTTTATTTGCTAGATGGCCAGCTAGCTTTTATAAAAACCCAGTTTCTTCACCTATGTAAACCCTGGAGGGAATTTGTGGCAGCCTGAACTTTGGCCATCAAAGGAGAATCAATACTGAGCAGGATGCAATGATAAAGGTCAGGTCATGGAACTGGATGTGGTACAACGTCCCTGTAATTCTCACATTCTGGAGGTAGGGGCAAGAGGATTGCCATGAGTTCTGGGCAAGCCTGGGCTACAGAGTGAGATCATTCCTCAAACATCACCATTGCCGACACAGACAGGTGCCTTTGATTCCCTTCCTGTGGGAGAACTCAGATGCTTTGGGAAAAGACTACACCATGTGCTTGAGGAACTCTGGACTGAGACTGGAGCTGTAGACCAGGCACACAATGTCCCTCGCCCACCCAGACGCCATCTGTGTCGATGCGGCGTGGTGCTTTCTGGTGGAAGGGTGCCAGAGAAAGGGTCTGTGATGTGGCCAACACGTATCTCCTGGGCTGAACTTAAAACTATGCTACCACAAAAGCCACCCTAACGTCTAGGCCACCGAACGTCCGGGTTCCTCTCTTCTGGGCTCTGTTCCAGGTCTGGACAAAAGAGCTGTGAGTACCTTCTCATGAGCACCTGCGGGAGGCGGAGTGTGAGGGTCTTGAGGCATGAGTTTTGTGGTTGGCTTAGCCTAGTTGCTGCCTGAATAGTATCAACATTGTTCCCATGATATGGGTGGTGGTATTTTTTTGTTCCAGTGGGGGAAAAAACTTAAAAAAAGAGGTGACAAGTCTGACATATCCAAGACTCCAAAGGTAAACTTCAGGTGGATGAAGCGGTCACCCGCACTCCTGTCTAGCTGGGGTTTTTCACATTGTGTACTTTTATGAAATTAGAAAAGAGTAAGTGAAAGAAAGAGGCAAAGCTGGAGAGGGAGATGTGAGTGTTACCGCTCTGAGGGGAAAGGCTTCCTCACTGCAAGTGATGCAGTTCTGCTGGGGGGGTTGGGGTGGGTGGGTGGGGTGAGGGGGTGGGAAGAAGGTTTCCCCACTGCAAGTGTTACAGCTCTGTTCAGGTCAGAGGAAGGTTTCCCAAAAGTGTTACAGCTCTGGAGGGAAAGCGACTCTGGCAGATGGGAGCCAAGAGCTATCATAAAGACACACTGCACAACAAACCTTACACAGAGATTTATTGGGAGTGAAGAATCATGTAAAAGTATACAACTGTATTGGTGGTCATCAGGTAGAAGGATTGTTGATATTCCTCTGTTTCCTCTTGTATTGTGTACTTTAAGAATTACACAATCTAAGGACTCGTTATTTTCCTTCGAGAAAGCAATGCATTCTAAAAAGAAGCGATTTCACAAAAGAAGGTGTATGTCATGCGAGATGGGAAGCAGCCCAAGGGAAACTGACGGCTAGCGAGGGAGTTGGTGTACATGTGGGGGCCAGCAGGACGGGAAGGGCAGGACATAGAGTAAACACGTTCCCCAGAGTGTCCTCCTTCTTGCTCAGCTTGCCTTCGTTTCTTTTCTGCTTCTAGCAGCAGTGGATGAAGATTTGTCTTCCTGTAGATGTCAAGTCAGCGATGAGGCTCCGGATTCTCCTCCTTACTGTGCCCATCTATGGGGTTGTGGTTTTTCTGCACGTTCTGGGAAACCTCAAGGGTAGACATGGTAACAGTAATTGTATGACCTCTGTCCGCTCCTGGCATATCTGTCACAGCTGACTCAGGGCCCGTATTTCAAAGTTGTCCTTCAGAAGATCAGACGCTGACAACCCAAGTTCAGTTGTTGGAACGTATGGTGGAGAGAACTCTCAAAAGTGTCCTCTCGCCTCCCCATTTGTGCCATGGCTCACGCATGCCTTCACCCACATGCATACACCACACACACATACACACACTACAAAAACTTTAAAATCAGAGCTATCCTTAAGCAGAGACATCCCAGGAGACTACACTGGACGCTTCCAATTTAGTGTCCCTTCAAACTCCCTCTGCCTCTCTGAAAGCATTACCAGGTATGTGGAAAGAGAGTAAAACCTTTCTACATCACACAGAGCATGAGGAAACACAATTTTCCATCAGACCTGCTCAGTTTGAATCATGTAAAGGAAGTATTATCAACTAAGTTTTTCTTTGCACTCATATTTCAAAATCTCTGTGCTTTGG
Source organism: Arvicola amphibius (assembly GCF_903992535.2). Lineage (NCBI taxonomy): Eukaryota > Metazoa > Chordata > Mammalia > Rodentia > Cricetidae > Arvicola > Arvicola amphibius. The sequence goes on from NC_052051.1 coordinate 13,967,221, forward strand.
CTGGGTGAGACATTGATGAACAGCACAGCGGTGATATTAGTCATGTCCTGCCGGGCTCTCTGGCAGAAAGAGCTGGGGCAGAGCCAGATCCACCGGACTCTCCCTTGGGCTGAGTGGAAAGTGAGGTTTCTACTGTCTTTGGCTCAGTTTTCCCATTCTGCAAGTTGGATTTTATCAGTATAAACTTGGTCAGGTGGTATATGTTGGGAAGGCACCCCTAGCCTGAGCTTTAGGACCCAGAATCCCACAGTGCTCTGGTGACAGCACAAAAATGCTGTGTTGTAGAGAGACTGATTAGAGGCAGGGTGGGGGATGGGGGGAGGTTCAAGGACAGCCTCCGCTGTCCTGGATTCTTCCTGGCATGGGGCATCCAAGTTCCAGAAGGGTTTGCTCGGTCTGAAGATCTGAAAAGGTGTCTGCTGCCCACCATGAGTAAGTAGACCCTGGCAACCTCTAGCATCTCCATTCCAGATGAGATCAAAGAAGTCGACCAATGCTGGGTACAGCCTCCCAGAAGGTTTTGTGGGAAAAGGTGCACGAAGGTGCACGGATGTGTGAGACCGAACCACACGTGTTGCTGGACGTACTGTGGAAACATCTGCTTGGACGACGAGTGAGTGGCTGGGATGAGAAGGCGGGGGTGGGGGGTGGGGGGTGGGGGTGGGGGTGGGGGGTGGGGGGGAGGGCATGGGCACGCTTGAGTTCTGCTCCTCGCGCGCGCGCTCCAACCCACTGCTTAGAAGCCGCAGGAGACGGCAGCCACCTAAAGTTCAGTCACAGAAACAATCAGATAAAGCAAGAAGCTCCTATCTCTAAATTCAGGTTACCTTCACCAAGAAATAAAGTCACTGTCGTGGGGTCGGGGTTTGCTGTTCCCGCCTCTCTCACTCAGTTTCTTTGCTTCCCATACGACGTTGCCCACTAGTTCACGCGTCCCTCGTTTGTCTGAAAGACCCCATCGCTACTGGTTCCCTCTTCTCAGCCAGACCCTAGAAGAGCTTGTATCTTCTCAATCAGCAAACCGTTTGGGGGAAATCGCTTTGATTTGTTTTAAAGTTTATTTATTTGGTGTACATACATACACTCACGTTGCCACCATGTGTGTGTAGAGGTCAGAGGACAGCTTGTGAGAGCTGGTTCCCATCTACATTCTAGGTCCTTGGGTTGAACTTGGGTAGTCAAGCTGGGTGACATGTGTTCTTATCTGCTGAGTTGTCTTGGTGGCTCAGAAACTTGATTTCTGAGGACAAATTCTGATGTAACAGACAGTTCTGTCATTTTCCAGAGCCTCCAAGCTATTGTTTGGATATGGATTTATTCCCAGGAATACTGACGTCTAATGATCTAATTTTTCCCTTTCAGAGAACCGTTTAAAACACTGATGAAACTCTAGTCTCTATGTGGTCCACCGCTGGTGCGGGTTGCCATGAAACTCTAGTCTCTATGCGGTCCTCCGCTGGTGCGGGTTGCCCTGTGACCGACTGGGAGGAATGCTGCCTGCTTCCCTGGAGGGACACTCACTCCAGCTGAGAGCCTTTCAGCTCTCTCCTAATGTCTTCACTCAGAGAAAGCCCAAGCTTTTGCCAAATAAACGAATATATCAACCTGAGGTTCTGTGGTTCTTACATATTTTTTTTTTTTAAAGATGTGCGTTCTCTCTTGCTAGAAAGCCCAACGGTCCTAACGGTTGCTCCCGTCCAGTTATGGACACAGGCACAAGTCTGTCTTCTGTGTACTAACTAACTACTGTAGCGAAAAAGCAGAGAGGTCAACAAAAATTCCGTGGTGCTGCTAAGCATGATGGGTGCACACTCGGCAGCGTGAGGCGGGAAGATGGCAACTTCGAGGTTAGCAGCAGCAGCAGCAACGAGTTCACGTGACTAGCAAATTAAGTTAATTTACATTCATAATACATTTTTCTGAGGGTCATCTGAGATGGGTACCAAGAGCTCCCAGGAGGGGCTTCTCTTTCTACCATGTCTAGTCTCCTTCCTGCCCTACCGTCTTACCTGGCAACCATGCTAACCTCTCAAGTCATGTGTTCTGGGCTTTGCTGCCTATGTTGCTTATCTGGACTGTGTCTGGATGTGACTTGACCTGGATGAGAATATTAGAGGACACCTTCCATGCATTCAATCTTATGCCTCCGTCTGGAACAGAGAACAAAGTGTGTGTGTGTGTGTGTGTGTGTACGTGTGTATGTGTGTGCATGTGTGTGTATGTGCGTGCCCTCTGGAGGGACAATGGCTGTTTCTTCATGATACAAAGAAAGGAACAAAGGGTAAAAAGCACCAGGGAAGGGAAGGAAGGGAAGGGATGTTCTCATCTGGGGCTGGGTATTTTGCTTCAGTATCAGCTCCTTTTCCTACCTTTATGCACCAAGCCGAGACACGAGGACTGCAAAGGAGAGACAATGTTGGTTGGTGAATATCAGCAAAAGAGTAATTTGGCACACAGTTGCTGCAGTCTGCAAGAATCATGCAGTGAGATCCCAGCTGATTAACGCAGAAGGCTGGCCCACCAGAACGAATGTGTTCTGATGGAGATAAACTCAGTCGCAAGGCTCTGGGCCTGCCACCTTTTGTATAATGGCTGATTCTTACCGTAGATCTCTTGTGAAGCCATAAGCACTCTCTTTTGGGGCAAGATTTAGCAGTTCATAGATTACCGGGCACAATTTTCCCCATGTATTGGCATTTTTGGTCACCTTTCCCCACCCTGTGGGTCCTCGGGTGGGAATTTAGTCACACAGTCAATAGCCTTGGTTCCCACAGTCTAATCTCCATTTCATTCCCTGAGAAGAACTTGGAAGCCAGCTCCCTGAAGTTATCTTCTTGGCAGAACATTTGGTGAGGAGAGGAGTCCTTCACATGGCTCACATTCTGGACCTCCAAGGTCCCGGCTCGTTTGATTCTTAGTCCTTCATGATAAAAAGACTGGCACCCTAAACTCTCCTACACCTAACTCGGGAAAGTGCTAACCTCAGTTAACCCCAGTTCTACATTAAAAAAATAAATCCCCTTCATATGGAAGACATTAAGGACACGCACCACCGGTTGCTTGGGCTTTGATGTAGAATTCGTCAGACCATGAATTTTGTACTATATAACCACAAATCCCCCTTGTCCCAGCTACAAAGGGAATAAGAGTATAAAAATGTAGATTCCAGAAATAGGAATGTAGAAATAAAGAAATATAAAGTTGTAAGCCTAGGAGAATGAGAACAGACTGTCAGTAGCTTTCTCAGTAGCTTAAGGATTAAGTGTTAACAGTGGGTTACTCTGCTTTACAACCCATAGCTCTATTTACAAGGCCGAAGCATCTCTCTGCAAACTGAGAGCCTAATACCCCAGCCATCCTTGATTAAAGACAGATATGAGCTGAGTTAAGTTTTAGGAGATAGATATATGACCTCTGGGTTACGCATTATCCCTGCTACGTGAAACTGGCAGCATCAAAGGGGAGAGCACAGGGCTTCAGTAAACACCGCCTGGAAGTACCAAGGAAGACAATAGATTAAGTACAAACACTAGTTTAACTAAAAAACTTTGTTAATGAAGATTGTAAAATAAGGCAATCTGGGGGCAGGAGAAATGGCTCAGCGGTTAAGAGCACTGTCTGCTCTTCCAAAGGTCCTGAGTTCAATTCCCGGCAACCACATGGTGGCTCACAACCATCTGTAATGAGGTCTGGTGCCCTTTTCTGTCCTGCAGGCACACACACTGACAGAATATTGTATACATAATAAATAAATAATATTAAAAAATAAGGCAATCTGTATCTGAGTTTTACCTTGAGATTGTAAAAATTCTTTTGTTCAGACCTAATGCCTGGTGCCCCTAGTATAAAAGGAGGGGTTGAGAAACCGACCTTTGCCACAGCTTTACAGAATCCATCTCTGGCTGTGGTCTCAGCTAGCTGGTAAGCTTTTTGTGTCCTATGGAGATTTTTATTTTATTTTATTTTTTTCCTGGATTCTGGTTTCTGGAATAAAGTTTGCTTCTGGTTTATCAGACTTTGGTGGTCTGTCCCCATCTTTGCGTGATTCCCCTGGACCCAACGGTAGAAGTAATTTTCAGATCTGAAAAGTCCCCTTTAGCTAGCAGTGCTGATGAAAATGTTAATGCAGATCAAACACCACAAATTTTCCTTCAGCAGCTTACCCTGGTTGCCACGGCCACCATAAACAGCCTCTGTGGAGCAAAAGGGAGTACTCAGGGAACAAAAGGGAATACTCAGGGAGCACAGTGCTGTCGCGTTTCCTCCCATTTTTCTGCATTTATTGATTACAAACTTCTAGCTTAATTGGCCACACTTAGGAATGCAGTTTAACATATACACTTCCTTAGTCCCCTTTTAGAGTTTAGAAGCCTCCCAGAAGCTGCCTGGGCATCTTTTCTGGCCACGCCTCCCCAAGGCCATAAAGATGCTGATAGCGCACCTCCTGACTGTTTTCTGCTTTTTTTTTTCTTTTTTTCTTTTTTTTTTTTTTTTTTTTGATTTTTCGAGACAGGGTTTCTCTGTGGCTTTGGAGCCTGTCCTGGAACTAGCTCTTGTAGACCAGGCTGGCCTCGAACTCACAGAGATCCGCCTGCCTCTGCCTCCTGAGTGCTGGGATTAAAGGCGTGCGCCACCACTGCCCGGCTTGTTTTCTGCTTTTTGCCCCAGAGGAAAGTCAAGTTCAGAGAATTACTTTTGTTTGTGTGTGTTTATAAGCTAGAAGCTTTGCAGCACTAAGAGAGAACAGAGAACATGATTTGAACAGCATGTGTGGGAGCTCACTCAGTCATTTCTTAGACCAGGAATTTTCATTCTCTTAAAATTAATATCCCACACAGTAGAATATTTTGCAAGCATAAACAAGACTGAAATCTTGTCATTTTCAGGAAAATGAACAGAACTGGAGGAATCACGTTAAGTGAAACAATCCAGTTCTCTCACATGTGGAAAAGAGAAGAAATGGAAGAAGACATCCCGAAAGAGGAAGTGTGAAGGGCTGGGAAGAGGGAAGAAATCAGAAGGGGAAGGAAAGCTAGGGGCAAGGAGGAGTGTGAGCGTGTAGCGATCGTGACGCATGTGTGGATGGAAGTGTAGCAGTGAGAACCATTAACACCTATAGCTCATATATACTAATAATTATGGTTACTATGATTCTGTGCAGAGAAGTTGAGGGACGCCTGAAGGGTGGGAAGAAGGTGGGCATGCAGACAGCGCAGCTCCTTAGCCAGCTACAAAGACACATACACAAGGGTTGTGGTTTGTAAAGCTTGACAGCCGGCTAAGTTCTCAGCCCTACTGCCTGGCAATGTGGCCAGTTGAGGCTGCGAAGAACGAAACACTAAATGCCAGCGAGACAGGAGCAGAACTAACTTTGTTTGTTTGTTTTGGGTTCACTGGAAAGGGGTGCACATCTCTTGTGTATACAGGTCAGAGGTCAACTTGTAAGGGTGGGTTCTCTTCTTCCACCGTGTGGCTCTTGGGTATTAAACTCGGGTCACTGGGTTTGGTGATAAGTGTCTTTGCCTGCGGAGACATCTCACCAGTCCATGCATTTCTTAAGGAATAAATTACGTGGCGTCTTCAGTGACATCACAGCAGCCAGTACATCCGCAACCCAGGGAAAAAGTGTACATGTTTGTGGAAAGTGAGCTGTAGTTCTACAGATTGAGTCATATCAGCCGCCAAGTGTGAAATAAATAAGTTGGAGCGCTCCTGAAAACATAACTTTGAAAATATGGGGGGAAAGCTGAAAGGCAACCAAAACAATGAAAAAAACGAAGTGTCCATGCAGAAGCAGCCGTGGAGGAACTCGGGGACAAAGCAGATTAAGACAGGAAGCAAAGACCAAATGGTGACAGTCATTTTTCAGGGCTGTGGACCTGTGAAGGGGTTAAAATTGACCAGTTAGAGAGTGACATCAGAAAGATGTTCCAATAGTGAGCCTGGGTCCCCCTCCAGAGCGTCAATTCAGGATAAATACGCATCCTAACTACATGTTTGAGAAACTCAGAAAGCAGCTGAAAGGTGTTTACACAGCAGGCAAGGGTGAAACTGGCACACCGGAGCTCCCAGGAGCACTCCCAGAATCCTCTCCTCAGGATCCTCTCATAGTGCGTATGCCTCGGCAAACTGCTAACATCCAGCTTCTCCCTGGAGATGGAAAGAGAAAATTAGAATACTTCCGACATTCCAGCGTGTTTAGAGGGGCTGTTGTAGGGTCTGAGTTTTATTTCACACATACTGCTGGAGTTCCCCAGAACTGTGGAAGCCATAATCTAAAATGAAATAAATCAAAGCAGTCTCAGAAGATGGGTATATAGCAGGCAGACACTAGAGGGAGCCAGAGAAGACACAGTCATAGTTTAGGTTTGGGTTCATGGTTCCCAGTGGTAAGAGTCTGTCATGGTGAGAAGCATAGGATCAGGCAGCAGATTTGGCAGTTGGGACAGAAGCTGAGGGCTCACATCTTACACCACAAGCTTAAGCCAGAGAGAAACTAGCAATTGGACATGTCTTTTAACTCAAGTCTGCCTCCAGTGACAGGCTTCCTCCAAGACGGGCACATCAGCTAGACCTCCCCCAAACAGCACCACCAACCAATGACCCAGACTATGGGGAACAATTCATTGGAACCACCACACAGGGATTTATCAAAAGATGAGCTGTAGATGAATTTCTGGCTTTGCGAGTATAGCAGAACGGAAACGTTCAAAGCTGAAAAGCAAGATGAACAAAAACTTAAGAAAAAGCAACAGAAGACAAAATCCAAGAATGTGGGAAACTGCCAAAGGTTTAGAGAGAAGAGTTTCTGGGATGGCCAGATGCTTCCTTGCCCTCTTAAAAAAAAAAAAAAACAGTGTACAAGAGGATTTATTCCACAGCATTTCCCCCTTTAAATTAAATTCTAATTAAAAAGGAAGGTTTTCACTTCATCATAGTAATATTATATACAACAAAAACAGTTATTAAGTAAGAATTACAGTTATAATATCTAGTGTATTTGTATTTGACAAAATTGAAGAAGATATTTTATTATCTATCTTATCTTAGTGAGTCTAAAATTTCACATCTAATTTACTTTTTTATCATAACTAAGAAAAATTCCTCACCGTCTTGACTGAGACAAAAGTCTGACTGCTTAAAACAAAGGCCTTGCTGGCTTTTGTCTCCCAACAGCAGACCCCTGCTGGTGGACTGGATCAGCAAGTTCAAGACTGGGGTGGACGCTACACAACCATTAGCAGCCAATCAAACACCTTATCTTTCTTCAAACTGACCAACCCTAAATTAGGAGTGGAAAATTCTTCAGGAGGTTGAACCTCCAGACCTTGCAAAGTGACTGGATTTTCCGGCTTTTCAGAGGGTCATTTCCTCTGTGTGTCTGCTGCATGGGTGGTTTCCCCAATGCCGTTCTTCAACTGTTGGTTCTGTCTGTGGGGACAGAGTTCTTCACTGCTACCTTTTACACTAGAGAATTTTCCTGCCTTTTAATTCTCCAACTGGCAGAGAAGACAAACCATATCTCAGGCTGGGTAACTCAGGTTCTGCAGGTTGTGAATCTCAAAAGCCCTGTGCTAACATCTTCTTGACAGGCTTCTCAGTGTGTTAAATCATCAGAGGCCGGGGAAGGACTCCTGTGCTCATGAACTCAGCAGCTGTGGCTGCCTGCACCAGACCACGCTGGTCAACACTCTGTCACAGAGTGGGAAGGAGTTCACCGTGCTGTGAATTCTAATTGGTCTTAATAATAAAACTCAGAATCAGATTTTAGGGGGTGAAAGCTGGAAGATCAGAGAAGCAGAGCAGCCAGTCATTAGTTCTTTTTTTATGATTGATTTTTTTTTTTATTGAGCTCTTCTATATTTTTCTCTGCTCCCCTCCCTTTCTCTCCCCTTCAACCCTCACCCAAGGTCCCCATGCTCCCAATTTACTCAGGAGATCTTGTCTTTTTCTACTTCCCATGTAGATTAGATCTATGTATGTCTCTCTTAGGGTCCTCATTGTTGTCTAAGTTCTCTGGGATTGTGGTTTGTAGGCTGGTTTTATTTGCTTTATGTTTAAAAACCACTTATGAGTGAGTACATGTGATAATTTTCTTTCTGGGTCTGGGTTACCTCACTCAAAATGATGTTTTCTAGCTCCATCCATTTGCCTGTTAATTTCAAGATGTCATTATTTTTTTTCTGTGGTGTAGTACTCCATTGTGTAGATGTACCACATTTTCCTTATCCATTCTTCTGTCAAGAGACATTTAGGTTGTTTCCAGGTTCTCGGCCACTAGTTATTAACTCTACAAAATCCTCAGAACCTAGGGACAAGATCCTGTCTCTACAAATCCTCAGACTGAATGCCATCTCTGTAAAACCTCAGACGGAATTCTGAGCTCCTGTCTCCTCCCATCTTATATTCCTCTCTCTGCCCAGCCATATTCTTTCCCATCTCCACCTCCCTAGTGCTGAGATTAAAGGTGTGAGCCATCACCACTTGGCTCTCTTTCTCTTTTAGACTGATTCAATCTTGTGTAAGCCAGGGTGGCCTTGTGAAGAAGGACGCTGTAAAGAAATCCCACACTAGCTCAGAACTGAGTATAATAGAGGGTTATTTATTTAGGGGTAGACTCACAATCCTCTGCTGAAACAGGGAACAGCAACCGAATCCTGCAGTTGGAAAAGAGACTAGATGCACACTTTACATCGGCATAAATACTGTAAGATGCCATGCCCAAGTGGGCAGGTAACTTAAAGGCTACAGGTGGTAAGGATTCCTACAGCAGCCTTGAACTCACAGAGATTTGTCTGCCTCTGTCTCCTGAGTGCTGGGATTAAAGGTGTGTGCCGCCACTGCCTGACCTCTACGGCTACCTAGTATGGCTAGCTTTGCACTCTGATCTTCATGCAAGCTACATTTGTTACAGCCCAAACAAAATATCACCATAGTTCACAAGCCCCTAACGTAACAGGGGAGCTCGGAGGGTTCCTTTAAGATGTGGTCCTGCTTGGTTAACTGCGCTCCAGTGGATGACCCCACATCAGGTGATGTGAGCAGTTCAAATTGGAGTTGAGAGGTTAGAGGAAAAGAAAAAGAGAACACGAAGTAGGGGAGATACGTGGAGAGGGAGGGTGGACCTGGGAATATGTAGTGGAGGAGCTGGGGGTAAATATGATCAAACCAACCCCCGATTCTTGCTCTTTACTTTAAAATGAACATAAGCTGGGCAGTGGTAGCACGTGTCTTTAATGCCAGCACTCAGGAGGCAGAGGCAGGCGGATCTCTGTGAGTTCAATGCCAGCCTGGTCTACAGAGTGAGTTCCAGGACAGCCAGGGTTACACAGAGAAACCCTGCCTCAAACAAAACAAAACAGTCAACGTGTATTATTTGTAAAAAATTAGGTTTTGACATTATGTTTCACACAGGTAGAGGACATCTTTAATTCATTACCCCTCCCCCCACATCCTGAGCATCTCTTCTTCCGCCCTTCCACTGGGTCTCCGTCCCCCAATAGGACACTCCTATTTCCATGACTCTAAAGCAGCTAGATTCTGCATATGAGAGAAAACAGACACTGCTGGTCTTTCTGAGTCTGACTTCTGCTGTTTAGTGTGACGATGTCTATCCACCTCCATTAACTTTTTCTTAAATGACATAATTTCATTCTTTCCTGTGGATGAATACTATCTCATCATGTATATACACAGTTTGCTTATTCCTCGATGGGCAGCCTAGGCTAAATCCATATGTGGGTTTGTGGATGTGGCTCCCATGAGTACGGTGTGCAGTATCTTTATTGTATGGTGGCTCTGTTTCCTCGGAGATGTTCCCACGGATAGTGTAGTGGGAGGCTACAGAAGTTCTATTAGCTTTGAGGAATCTCCCCACTAGTTTCCGTAGACACCGAACCAATCCCCGTTTCCACTAAAAGGCTTCAGAGGCTCCATCCCTTCCCTTACCATTCTTCCCAGCATTTGTTATTAGTTCTTTTGATGTTTGTCATTCTGGCTGGGGTGTGAAGGAATCAAATTGCATTTCCTCTATGTCCAAAGATGCTCAATATTTTTCACATGTTTATTAGTAATTCTTACTTTTGTTGAATGGATTATTCATCTTTGGAATGTTTATTGTAATACATGATGCTTTGAAATTCCTAGAGCAGCGCTTCTCAACCTGTGGGTCATGAGTCCTTTGAGGGCTCCATGACCCTTTCACAGGGGTCTCATATCAGATATCCCGCATAGGAGATATTTTCATTATGATTCATAGCAGTAGCAAATTTACAGTTATGAAGTAGCAACATGAGGAACTGTGTTAAAGAGTCACAGCGTTAGGAAGGTTGGGAACCACTGACCTAGAGGAAACTGTGGGGAAGACAGTTCAGGCTGCGGGCAGAGGCAGCCATTTTCTGAAGAGAACTCCAGTAATTCCGGACATAAAGCAAAGACTCAGCAGCGGGCCTTGAACTATAAGCCTGCGGCATAGCAAAGGGAACGAGGGGTAGAACAAAGAAACAGCCCAAAGTTTGGAAGGACATCTCTGCAAGCCACTCCTCTACTTTACTGTGTAAGTAGGTAAAGAACTAAAGACTCAAATGCCAGAGGCACCTGTTTTCCCGGTCCCAAGACCCAATTCCTCCCTCCGTGCAAAATGAAGTACTAGATTTGTCAGATTTGTGACTTTAAATTCCATGTGGACAATGTTACAGTGGATTCTGGGAGTCAGAAGAATGTTGGGGAGTGGGTCTTTCCTCTGAGAACCAAAAAGAAGGACTAGGCTGCTGGGCGGGAAGAGGAAGATGAAGGGGTCCCTGAGCTCTGGGGGTGCCGGCAGTAGTGAGAAACACTCTTGATGGGCAGAATCGCTGTTTATGTATTCCTTTGCAGTTTTAACAAGGTCCAAACTGCAGCCCTGCCTGAAACATCCAACCAGCACATGGTGCAAAAGCTCCTGCAAGGCGCACTTGGACCGTTGAGATGGGTATCGCCGTTGTCATGCCTTCTGTGGCCATGTCTGCATGCACCTGGAAGAGTCTGGTAGGTTCTGAAAATCACTTCCCCTCTTCACCCAGTTTACAAAGACGTTGGAAACCCTTGCCGTGGGAAAACAGAATGCTCGATGACGTGCCTCCCAGTTCACACATCCAATCATATCTGAGGACCCCAATTTCTTCATCCTGGTCTCAGGCACCCCCTCTCCACTTGCAGACCTACCTGATTTGCCAAGCACCAGAAAATGTGACAGCCAGCCATGTCTGTTCTCAGCGCGTTATCGCCCCATAGGGGAAGCCACATACGGGAATCTCTGAAACCATAAAACATATTCCTGATTCAGGAATTAGCGGGATTGTTATGCTGAGGGAAGACTGTTTCTTTACACGTTTGACTGCTAACAGCCTATCCCTCTCTCCTTTAGGAGGTGCAAAGTCCTGCCGTAAAATCAGCAGCGCGATGCCCATGGTTGTACCGTAAATCACCATCGAGAACTCAAGTTTCGTGGGACATCTTGGAAGACCACAACACAGCCACCTGTTAGATCATCCTCTTGAATCAGGTGCGGATGGGGGCGAGAGTGTCCAGAGCAATGTCTCCTCTTCCTACTGAATCCTGGAGTTATTTCATCAGCAGCCTTATGCCCCTCCCCAATAAGCTGTTCCAGGAACACAGACCATCCTTTTGACTATGGTTCTTGGACTGTCTGCTGCCCTAACTACTTCTTCTGACTCCACCCCTTCCCCAGTCCCCAGCTTCTGCCTCCTGGTTTGGATTTTCCCTACCTTCCCACCTTTTAGAGGTCACCAAGAATCCTAGACCTATTTATCACTGCTTATTGATATAACGGAGAAAACTGCTTCCACATGGGATGCATTTTCAGCCAGTGAGGGCACCGTCTTTCTGAATTCTCCACACCTGGGTGTGCCCCTGTCTTAGATTATCTCAAGCTCTCAATTCTAGTAGGCCCCCACAAGCAACTTCTGCTTTTTAATTAGTTCATGGAAGCAAAATCTTACTTAAGATGGCAACACCAATGATTTAGAACTGAAAGATGACATTGGTCATCCTAGATAAGTTCTCCTCTTAAACAGTACCCGATTTGTCACTATGGTTCATTAGACTGTTTGGGGGCTTGTGGGGGTCTCTTCAAATGTGAGTGAATGCTACAGAAAGAATGAACAACGTTCAGAGGGTTGTCAAGGGCATACAATCTGAAGATCGTGTCCAAATGCACTTTACCTGAGTGGAGGAGTCACTAGGTGTCACTGTTGATATGTAGACCTAGGAAGGGTAAAGTCGTGATTCAAACAGAAGTCAGAAAGGGGTGTGGTAAGAAGGGACCTCGTACCTTGGTTTACAGGGTGGAGTTCTGTGGGGTGTGGCATTATGGTAGCCTTCTGGAAGAAGAAATGCTTTGTTTTACCCCAAAGGATGAGACAGAAATGGTGTACAGTGGGGTGAAAGTGAAAACCATAGAGCGGGGGGTTAGGGAAGGGTGTGGGGGAGGAGCAGGACAACTTAAATCAAAGCCTTTAATACCCTGTTTCTCCTGCTCGGAATGACAAGCTGGGTACTAAGCTGTGAACCACACATCCCATTTGCCAACCCCTTATTCTTGCTATACCCATAAATCTGCACAGCTCAAAAAATATCTGTTTAAAGATTATCTTTATCTGTTAAAGATAGCAGAGGAGAGGTTGGAGAGATGACTCAGCAGTTAAGAGCACTTGCTGCTCTTGCGGAAGACCCAGGTTCAATCCCCAGCAGGCACGTGGAGGCTCACAACCATCTTTAACTCCAGTTTTCAAGGGATCCAGCTCCCTCCTCTGGTCACCTAAGCACCGCTTGCACACGGTGCACCACATCCAGGCAAAATGTTTATATACACAAAACAACAATTAAAAAGTCATTTAAAAATAATACAGAGAGGCAGAGGCAGGCGGATCTCTGAGTTTGAGGCTAGCCTGGTCTACAGATCAAGTTCCAGGACAGCCAGGGCTGTTACACAAAGAAACCCTGTCTCAAAACAAAAACAAAAACAAAACAAAAGCAAACAAACAAAAATAGTAAAGGAGAATAAATCGGCAAAAACTGGTAGTTGAGCCTATATGAGTCCACTCAGCAAGACCCTACTCCAAATCCCTCTACAGTGCAGTATTTGAGCATCCTGAATGATGTCCATCGTCGCAAGGCAAGGTTAAGATCAGAGAATTAATGAGGAATTGGATCAGGAAGGTGTACCAGGCAGAAAGGGCATTGACATGGGCACTGGGGTTGCACTGACTCTTAGAGTTGCACTGAGTTAGCCTGAAGCGATTGCTCTAGGCAAAAGTCACAGGTCGTTTTGTGTTGGGCCATTAAAGAGAAGTCATTGAGGGAAGGGCTGGTGGCCAGTGCTCTCACTTCCCCTCGGGGCACTAGGGAACATCAGGAGCCTGTGGCTGCCTTGCTCCAGAGCCTTATTCGCTGCAGGTGATTAGTATTCAAAGGTGTGGGTGGGGCCCCCAGGCGATCTGATGTTAGCCTCACTGATTGGAACGGTCTAAAGCACTGGTTCTCAACACGTGGGTTGCGATCCCCTTGGGAGCAGAATGACCCTTTCACAAGGTTCACCTAAGACCATTGGAAAACAAAGATATTTACAATTGGATTTGTAACAATAGCAAAGGTACAGTTATGAAGTAGCAACAAAAATGATTTTATGGTTGGGGAGTCACCACAACATGAGGAACTGCACTAAAGGGTCGCAGCATTAGGGAGGTTGAGAACCAATGGTCTGAAGTTACCTGATTGGCCATTTATGGCAGGACTGATCAGCAGACAATTTTAATGTATTTTTTCAGTAACAACAAGAAAAAGATCAGTGGATGGACATTTTGAAAACTGTTTCAACCAGCGGTGCTAATAAATTTAACTAAATTTGCTATGGTGTGATTACTTCCTAACAGTGCAGTAAAATACCTAGAACAATTGATTGATAACAATTTAAAGCACTGTTCTTTTTTGATTAATTTATTTTTTCAATGTGCATTAGTGCCTTGCGTGCATGTACGTCTGTATGAAGGTGCCATATTCCCTGGAACTGGAGCTACAGACAGCCATGAGCCACCATGTGGGTGCAGGGAACTGAACCCCGGACCTCTGGAAGGGCAGCCAGTGCCCTCAACCGCTGAGCCATCTCTCCAGCCTACGCACTGCTCACTTTTTATGTTTGTTACTTATGCACAGGAAGGTTGGATGGCAAGCAGTTCTCAGAACAAGGCATTCAAATAACCAACAAATAAAAGCATTTGAAATTTTTTGATTCTAGACATTAAAGTTCTCAGTTCCATGGTGACAGAGGTCAGCCAGTTGTTTCAACTGGCAAAGGTCTTGCTGCACAAGCCTGGCCACCAGGAGTGTTCTCCTCCTTTCTGTGGGTTTTTGCACCTTGATGTGGGTTCAGGAAAGCAATTTGATACATACAATAGGCATATCTAAAATTTTTGCTAGTAATAAGAGCATTTTAATAAAACAATGAAAATCAATATCATTAGCATGAAATGAACATAGATTAAAGAGACCGCTAATACCATAGCAGAGGTGAAAGAGAAAGCAAAATAATAAAAATACATAAAAAGCACCAAATACAATACCTAGAGAGATAATGTATCCCTGTGTTAACAGAACAAAACCAAAAAACTTAGCTGACTGACAAAAGTGTTCTCGGCAGAATAGTAGGGGAACCTGGAGACAGCAGGGTGTTTCTAAAATGTTTGTTCAAAACATCTCTTCAGTTGGCTTAGGACACCCTGTGGGGAACATTCGAGAGTTAGAATAAACAAGGCTTTTGCATCAGCTGACCTTGAAAAGTGGGCCACAAACAAAACTCACTAAAGGAATAATTACAAGCTAAAAGTGTTGGAGAAATGTAGCTGATAAAAGATTTGAGAATCTGGGATACGGAAGGTAGAGGGATTTTATTTTTATTATTATTATTATTATTATTTTTTTTTTTGGTTTTTCGAGACAGGGTTTCTCTGTAGCTTTGGAACCTGTCCTGGAACTAGCTCTTGTAGACCAGGCTGGTCTCGAACTCACAGAGATCCGCCTGCCTCTGCCTCCCGAGTGCTGGGATTAAAGGCGTACGCCACCACTGCCCGGCCAGTAGAGGGATTTTAAAAACCACATTGTTCAAGGCTGGAGAGATGTTTCTGTGGCATAGAGCTTGGCCGCTATGTATGTTCCTGGATTTGGTACCCAATGCCAGAAAATAAAACATTGAAAAATACTATAAAATATTATATATAAATAATATAAATATGCAAATTGAATAAGTTAATAAAAATCTTGGGGGATTCCTCTTGATTGTGGGAATTTATTTTTTCAAGAAAAGGTTTTATTGTGTAGTCCTGACTGTACTGGATCTCTCTCTGTAAACCAGGCTGGTCTTGAACTCACAGAGATCTGCCTGCCTCTGCCTGCTGAGTACTGGGATTAAATGCATGTGACACCATCACCTGGCTGGAAATTTTTATAATGCTTACAACTGCCAGAGGTTGGCAAGGATTAGTCAGACAAATTCAGAGAAGGCAAGAAAAAATTTAAATAGGAAATTATGAGAAAATATCTCCATGGTTAACAGAGATAAAAGATGGGACTAATATTAAAAATTCAAATTACATTCATAATTATGTGTTTGTATACTTTTTTTGAGACAAGGATTCTCTATGTAGACACTGGCTGGCTAAAAACTTGCTGTGTAGATTTGGCTGGCCTTGAATTTACAGAGATCTGCCCACCTCTGCTTTCCAAGTGTTGGGACTAGAAGCATGTACTCCGGGCTATGTCTATTCTCTTACAAGGATGGCAAACATGAAAAGGTCCTCACAGATGCCCTAGAAATGGAGCAACAGAACCTTCAACTATCAACAGCAGGCAGCAAACTCTTAAGACCCTTTGGCATCCAGAAGCTGAAGACAGAAAAACTGTGCAACCTACCTGCCCTGGACTTGGCTGTGTAACCTGCAAAAAGCCCCACCTGTAGAACACACACACACACACACACACACACACACACACACGTATGTACACACACATCTAGAAACAAAATTGTGTTTTCCAAATGACTGTTTACACAGAACAGAAAGAAATGATAATAATAATAATAATAATAATAATAATAATAATAATAATAATAATAATGTTATGTTTGGCTGAACATGGTGGCACACACCTTTAATCCCAGCCCTCGGGAGGCAGAGGCAGGCAGATATCTGTGAGTTCAAGGCCAGCCTGGTCTACAGAGTGAGTTCCAGGATAGTCAGAGTTACATAGTGAAACCCTATCTGTCAAAAAACTAGCATATGTGTATGGGGAAACATAGTTTTGAGAATATGAAGAAAAGAGCAAAGGAGGTTATTACATTAAGAGTCTTTGGGAGGATGTGAGACCTGGAAAGAAACAATGTGTTTCGGGTGTAGACGATGCTCTTCCTTTTGACTCAGTGATAGCTTAGTGGGTGAGCGCTTCATACATTTGTTAGGTTGAACATTAATCTTTAGCAAATATTTTAGCATTATTTTTTACACATGTTCTAAAAAAGGGTCCCTGCCTTTTTATTCTCCTCAGATACAGAACCTGTCAACCCTAAAGCCATTAGATAGGGCAGATCAAGGTAGATATTTGCCCCCAGGAGAAGGGCACGGCGGGGGGGCAATGTGGGCATCAGAACTGGGACAGGCCAGAGGGCTTCTGTGTAGGAGGGTGGCTGACACTCAGAGCAGAACCAGAGAATGCTCAGGGCAGGAGCAGGAAACAGTGCCGAGGGAAAGTTGCCCTGAGGACAATGAGAAAGGCATGCACCTGAGGTGGGGGCCAGGGGGACAGCCTGGTACAGGATGAGCCTCTCAGTCCTGGGAGGAGGACGCTCATGTAGAGGAACAGCCCAGTGAAGAAGCTGAGGTCTGGTCAGGGTTAGAAAGTTCTTCACAACAGAGGAGGAATGTGGTAGCTGAAGGAGGGGTATGTGGGAGAGCAAGACCCAGGAAATGTGGTGGAACCCCAGCATGGCCCAAAGGATGTTCAGGCAGGTATGCAGTGTCAGAGCCCGAGAAGACTGAGACCATGTAGCTGCCAGACTGGCCTGCCGTGGGGAGTAATGCCCAAGCACAATGCCGAGGATTTTCCCAGAGCAGGGCATCATAAACTAAGCTAAGCAGACCAAAGAAGGCACCGATTTCCAGGGATGACCTGATGAGGCCATGGAACCCTAATCAAATGACCTGGGCATCTGTAGGTAGAATGTCCCAGGGTAGAGCCATCTCAATCAGGATAGACTTGGGTATTTTCCCATGTATATGCATACTCACACGCTTATATGTGATACATATATAGCATTTTTGAAGTTGAAAAGAAAGTAATAACACATTGTTCATCACAGCTGTTTATTCTACAAGAGAACTGATTACACTTTGTCCTTTGATTTCGGGAACCTCTGTGTGTGTGTGGGAGAGAGAGAGAGAGAGAGAGAGAGAGAGAGAGAGAGAGAGAGAGAGAGAGAGAGAGAGAGAGAGAGAGAGAGAGAGGCACCAGGAGTAGGGAGAGATTTGGAGCAGCGAGACATTTATTGTTTGGCAGAGGAAAAGGGTATGTTCTTTTGGAGATTCCAGCAAGAAGAGAAGGTTAGCTAGATGTTACTCAACCTCTCTGAACTAGCAGGTTTTCACCCCAGCCTTTGACTCTCAAGTCTTACTTATAAATAGAATTATAGAGATTTAATTTAGTTAAAGCTAACTTTAGTGGCAGTGGCAGAGCCAGCGCCTGCAGGAACAGAATCCCTACCAGGCTGTGGCCTAAGTGACCAGGCCACTACCAGAAAAGCTGATAACTGCAGAGTTGCAATTGCTGGCTGAAATAGCAGTAGATTAAGGCACAACCAATGAGCTGAAGATAAAACAGCAATTCATTAGTAAGGAAGGATTGCCACCGAGTTCTTTTTACAAATCCAGTATTATTCTAACTCCAAAGTCAGGTGGAGACACAGCAACAAAAAAAGAGAAAATTATAAACCAACTTCCTTGCCAAACTGTATTCTAAATGTACATTTAAAAAATAGTTTTTAATGTTTATCTTATGTGTGTGAATGTTTTGCCTGGTTGTGTATATGTGCACCACGTGTGTTCCTGGTGCCCACAGAGGTCAGAAGAGGGCATCAGAGCCCTGGGCCTGGAGTTGCAGACGGTCATGGGCTGCTATGTGGCTGCTGGGATTCGAGCACAGGTCCTCTGCAAGAGCAGCAAGTGATCTTGACTGTGAAGACATCTCTCCAATCCCCTAGCTATGCATGTTTGTACCCACTGATTTGTGCTGCTCTCAGCTTGAGTAGAAGAAGCTTCTTTTTGCAGTGAGTGGTGGTTAAATGCAGAAACCCGCAACTGTTGGCAATGCCGAGAGTGAGTGGCAATCAGAGCTCAGCCATGGATAGAATGTCTTTACCAAGCCCCTGCCCTACCCCCAACCCCACACCCAAGGCTCAGGGAGCAGTGTGGCGGTTGGGGGGCAGGGTAGATCGTGGGTGTGCTGTAAAAGGCAAACTTCGGGAGGTTATGTGACTGTTACATACTCAAACACACTGTACCTGTGGCTACCCACACAAGACCATCACAAGATCAAGCTACTCAAACATTCTAACATGAAGCAGGGACTGACTCCTGCTGTCTCACCCGCAGCTGAGGAGCTCATGACAGTTGATGGCTCCCGAGGGAGGGAAAGCCACTTTTCTAAGTGTGGTAAGTGGGTTTTGGTAGTTTGCCCATGCCCCAGTGGATGACCCCATACAGGGGCACATATGGGCAGAATTAATTAAAATTTGTACATCACTGACAAAAATCAGATAATTTGGGTAGAGATGGAAGATCTGTTTGGGGGGTGAAGGAGGGGTAAAAGAGAGAAGATGGAATGGATACAGCTCATATATGCGAGAACAAGAACCAAGCACAGGTTGTTCCCGTCATCCTTGCTCACGCTCCATAGAGAGATGAGAAGAACCTACTGACGATATACATGTGCAATACATTGCACATATGTATAAGGTCTTTAAGATGTATAGCATTTCAATTAGACAAGAATATTTTTTTAAATCTTTGAAAGTTTGCTCATGAGTTTGCATGTAGAGATTGCAGACTCAAACATGCTAATTGGAAGCTGGAGGACAGCTTCTGGGTCCCTCCCACCTTGTCTGAAGTAGCAGCTTGTATTTTTTAAGTTTTCTATTGATTTGGTGGAGTCCATGTAGCAATTTCTTCGTGGGATTTTCACCTGATCTGAGAAGCCACGGCACTGAGCCGCTTACTTGATGGTCCATCATTTGGGGCTTATCCAGCTCTGACAGTCAGAGCTCCCCTCCCCACTGTGAGCCTCTCTAATGCAGCTGTCTCCCATGATTAGAGTGCTCCCATAACACCTGCTCCCAGCTGCTCCCCATCAGTCCCCCACCCGCACCCACAGGACTCAGAGGAAGTAGAACTCTACCTTCCTGGGAAGTCACATGATACCATTTTGGCTTTGTTTTATTGGTCAGAGCAGAGCATACCTAGCTTCAGAGAAGGGTGAGAGGCACATGGGACAACACTGATTCCCTGCTTCAAGACTGCCATGCTGTCTTGTACCATTTCTGCCTTCACCTGACTTCCTCCTCTGTTCCTCTTCAGTTCCTCTTTGCTTCCTCCTGTCTCACCCATAATATTTGATTTGGGGGTTCTAGCAGACACTGTGCAACTGTATCTTTACCACAACCCCAGAAAGCAACTTCAAATGCAGATTTACCATGAAGGGGGCTCCAGCTGTCAATCCCAAGATCTGAGGAGAAATACCACTGCCCCAAATCATCATGGCTAAATGAATTAAAGCAAGCAGTTAATTAAAGCAAGCTTTTTAAATTTATGAATACGGGCTGCCTCCCCCTAAGGTGGGGTTCAAGAGATCAGCATTGAACATGGGGGAGATAAGATGTTTATAGCTCATGGGTAAGGGGTTTCCAAATGGGGGTTTGGTAGGAAAAAATAGGAGCAGAACACAAGCACAACAAGTTAGTCATAATGGCCTCCTGGACCAAGACATGATTGCAAGGTGGTCATAGCAACCTTTTGAAAGAAAGGTGGGATTGCAAGATGGTTATAAACAACTGTACGAAACAAAGATACGGTCACTGTTTCCTGGAGCAGGCAGTACAGAACCCTTTGTAGTTAAGGTTACAGGTGGGGCATAGCCTAATCCTTGAGAAACAGAAGTTTAATCATAAACCTAATGGACGCAGGCTGGCTCATCACAGCCTCGGGGCGGGGCCCTCCCTTGAGCAGAGCGAATGATTGTGGGAACGACCCTGGCTGTTGTGCTCACGTGGTGAAATGATGGTGCCATCTACGATGTTCTAACTGCTGCCAGTCGTCAGCCTGTGCTCTTCCACCCTGGCGTCCCACTTCTCCTGGGCCAGGTGGCGTTAGAACAGATGCCAGCATTTTGAGCATCCAGACAGAAGGAAGTTACATTAGGGACATATTTAGCTGGGGATTCGTGTAGTAAGTTGCTCCTGGCGTAATAATAGCTGCAAGGACTAATCCCATTGCACTGAGGCATGAAGCATGAGGCTAGAGGTTTGGCTCTGGAGCTCACATCCCTGACTCTGGAAAGATGTGGAAGGAGGCAACTTTTTCAGTGTATTGAGCCAGAAAAACACGTGCCTGGAAGTTTCTAGGAATATGAGAAAAAAAAAATGTTTGAAATAGAAAACAAGACTCTTAGAGTCTGCCAGATAGCTCAGCAGGTAAAAAGTGCAGGTTGCCAACCCTAAAACATCCGGTTCAATTTCTGGGACACACACAAGGGAAAGCGAGAGCTGACTCCTGAGTGTTGCCACATGTCTGCCATGGCACACGCCTCCACTAAGTGAAGCAATGTAAAAAAAATATTTAAAAAGAAATCTCCCCATGTTACACACCATGTGTGTATGTGTTTGCTGGGGACAGAAGCCAGTCCCTCAAAAAATGCTAGACTCTACCAGAGAGTTGTGCCTGCAGCCAGGAAAAAAAAAAAACGTTTTTAAATGAAATTAACTGCTACTATTTTTATTATCATTTATGTGTATGATGTGTATGTAACTGTGTGTGTGTGAGAGAGAGTGTATGTGTAACAGTGTAAATAAAAGTGGACATCAGAAGATGACGCTGTGGCGTTGATTTCTCATCCCACTTTGTGGGTGTTACAGGGACTGAACTCACACTGTCTGCCAGGCTTGCACAACAAACACCTTTATCCCTGGCAAGGACTTTCACCCCAAGGAACCATCTTGTAGACACTCCATAAGTCAGCTCTAATGGAAGCTTGGTTGGGAGTTCTTCACAGGTAAGAGCAGAGTGAAGGGTCCGCAGAGATGGCGCTGCTCTTGTGGAGGGACTCAAGTGTCATAGCCAGCACCACTTCCGATGGCTCATCATCACTGGGACTGCAGCCCCAGGGGATCAATACTTCTGGGATTTGCAGGCACCTGCACACATTCTCTCTCACACACACAAAAACACACAAACTAAATCTTTAAAAAGTTGATGGTGAACTCTGTTCTTACTTGAGATATTTTCTCCTATATTTCTAAGCATTTTTCAAATGAGCCTCTAGTTTTAGGAGTGCTGTCTCTTCTCTTTCTCAGGTCTTTAGCATTGCAGGATAGATACATTTCCCCTGATCCACAAATGTCATGATTTTCACACTCTTCTCTTTTTGCTGTTAGGAGAAGATTCATAATCTGTCATGATGTGGGATTTCCCTCTGTGTGTTGTGATTACCATTAATGAATAAAAAAACTGCTTTGGACCTATAGCAGGGCAGAACTTAGGTAAGCAGGGAAGACAGAACTGAATGCAGGGAGAAAGAAGAGCGGAGTCAGAGAGAAGCCATGGAGCCTTGCCAGAGACTGATGCCAGAACGTTAGCCGGTAAGCCACAGCCATGTAGTGATACACAGATTAATAGAAATGGGTTAAATTAATATGTAAGAGTTAGCCAATTAGAAGCTAGAGCTAATGGGCCAAGCAGTGATTTAAATAATACAGTTTCTGTGTGACAAACAAGCAACCCCCTTACAACACTGTCGTTATCTGAGAATTTATACAGAGGACCAAGAGCAGATGTGAATATCTGCATACAGAGGGCTGTGAACAGATGTGAACATCTGCATGCAGAAGGCTGTGAACAGACGTGCACATCTGCAGAGACATCAAAACTCACATGATCTTTTATTAGAAGGAACTAGAGTCTTCATAGGAATAAATGAGAGCCCTGGAAGTTGAGGTCACAGGGCCTTACACTGATAAGGGGTCAAAAGGCTAAAGGGCATTAAGTTTGAAGAGACGCTGGGGTGAGGGAAAGAGAATAAGCAAATTCAGGGGTTCTGTTGTGGGAGCAGCCAGAGTCTTAGTGTCTAAGACTTGGCCACTGTCAGCCAATGTAGAGTATCCCTAGACTCACAGAAGTCTCAAATTGCCAAGACCTGAGCTTCCTGCAGCTCAACCTTATCATATCCAGGAAGACAGATCTGTAAGACACAAAGGTAAGGATGGAGATGCTGGGCTTCAGTCACCGTGGGAACCAGATCTTTCAGCTAATGGAAAGGAATGGGATGATTTCCACATCCTCAGGCAAGCAGGGAAACCACAAGTAATGGGTGTGCTGGGTTCAGAGTAATTTGCCTTCTAATTTACACCACTTTATACCTGTTAACTCAGTGTGGTGACCATGGCTGCCAGCTCACATGCTCCTCCTCTGAGTTGGGTTGGGTGCTCCCTGCTCCTGTGTCCTTTCTTTTCCCACCGCTCCCCTCAGACTCACAGGCTTCCCTTTGCCCACTGCCTCCCTCCTATCCTCTCTTTCCCGGCTCCTTCCATTTGCACCTCCAGGACTGCCCAGGTCTTGGAAAGAACTGATGCTGAGATTGCAGGTTGGGGTCCTTTAGCACTTACATTATTTTTTAAAGATGGATGTACAGACACTTTCACTTCCGAAGTTGTTAAGGTTCCCATGGCAGCCACCATAGATGAATTCGGTACAGACCCCAGTTTCTTTATTATACCACCAGCGTGGAAAGTAAGCCAAGCAGGGGCCAGGATCCTGTGGCAGACTGCATACATCTGTGGGGAAGTCATGGGAGACAGATATTTGGATGCCTGTCTCCTCAGGAACAGCCCCGCCCCCTTCCTCTGTCCACTGCTCTCTTTGTCTAGCTCAGAGCTGTGCTTCCAGTTCCGTGGGAATCTGACCAGTCACTTCAGCCTCTTTGTTCTTCTTTTTCTCAGCTGCAGGATGACAACACAAAGAACCACCTTGCTGGTCGGGACAGGACCATCCCAGGAGCAGACGCGACCATTGTCTCTCCCCAGCATCTGAACCATGACTGCTTGATGACTTGACCTCATAAATGGCAAGGATGGCCATCTCTTTCCTCTCTGCCAGGAATGGCCACCATCTAAGTTAAAACATCTCCAGTCCACAGAGGAGCTGATGCACTGGCTCAGGACAAAGTTATCTTCCAACCCCAAAGCCCATACCCCCCTCTGCAAAGCTTCTCTCTTTTGCTGCTCCTAATGCTCATTTTTTCAAACTCTCCTTGAAAGTCAGCCTACTCCCCAGTCTCCACGCCTTCACACTTGCTCAATGCCCGAGTTGCTCTGGCTAGCAAGGCACACTCCTATTCATTCTTCAGAACCCTTCCAGTAGCCAGGTGTGGTGGCATTTGCCTGACATCCCAGCACTTGGGAAGCCGAGGCAGAAGGATTGCAGCAATTTCAAGGCTGCCCTGAGCTATACAGAAGACCGTGTCTGCAATATCTAAACACTCCTAGCATCATTGCCTTTCTGATGTCTCCTGGGTCTGTGCTTTACCCCTTGATTTTGATGCATCCATTTTATGTCTGTGATGAAGATTTATCGTGGGTTTATCCATATTTTCTGACTGCAGTAAAACTGAGTTCTTCATGAGCAAATTCTATACCTTAGCCCGGTACAGCCGTTCTGAGCAGATCTTTGGCAAGAAATGGATGTTTCAGGAATGTTCTCATAAATAAATAAACAAATGAAGGAAGGAAGGAAGGAAGGAAGGAAGGAAGGAAGGAAGGAAGGAAAGAGGGAAGGAAGGAAAGAGAGAAAGATCCCAAACTTAAGCACTTAATGAACAAGTGATTTCACCACTGAAAAGTACCATTACAATCACGCAAATTTAGCTATTAAAGAGTTGACCGTGGGTCTTAGCCTTTGACACATGCTGACATTTCTTCTGGTGTGACCACCCTCTTTCTGTTCTCATTGCAGGTAGAGGGCATGAGACTTGGAGAGGTGAAGTCACTCCCTGATGTCACACACCAGTGAGGGAGATAAGTGTAGATGAATCACCAGATATGGTGGTGCTTGCTTAAAACCCCAGACACCCAAAGGCTGAGGCAGGAGGATGTCAAGGTTGAGGTCAGCCTTAATTCCCTGATTCAGCAACCAGAACCTGAGTAGACCATGGTCAGGGGTTAGGATCACAGGGAGGATCACGTCCGGATGTCTGAGCGCTCTCTCTCATCCAGCTCTACCTTCTCTACCTCCCAGTGTTTCCACGCCTGATCGCGTATCTCCTAGCACAGGTTTTTCCCATGAGCATTTGCTGGTGTCTGGAAAGCTACTCCTCCCTGTGTTTGCCTGCATACTACCCGTCCTTCAGATTCCAAGTCCTATATGGCTTTTCCAGGAAAAGCTTTGGTGGCCTCATTGAGTAGCCCATCCTGGGTGTCACGAGCACCCGTAAATATTTGCTGATTGATAAATGGGTGAGTAGTTTTGAGGGTCTTGTGTGGAGCTCAAGGACATGCGCAGAGAGGAAAGAGTATAGGAGGTTAACGCGATGAGGGGAGGCGTCCTGGGTTTTATGTTAGTCCGAGGCCTGGACAAACAAGCTGGCAAATACCCGACACCTGTCTCAACTTATGAGCAGCCAGACGTGTTTTTGCTGTTTGATGAGCCATTGGAAGCTACTTGGCATCTCAGAACAGCACCTGAGCGTAGCTAAGGGGTCACATGACTCAGTAACATTATGCCTCATATAAAAGGGTTAACTGAGGTTCAAAATGGAAAGGCCAGGTCTAGATAAATGGCTCACTAAGAGCACTTACTACCCCTTCAGAAGACCTGGGTTCAGTTCCCATTACCCACATGGCAGCTCACAACTATTTATATCACCAGTTCCAGGGGCTATGATGCCCTCTTCTTTCCTCTAGAGCTACTGTACGCATTTGGTGTGCATACATACATACATTGAGCCAAAACATTCACTCACATAAAAATAATCTTTTTTTAAAAAAAGAAAAGGGATGTTGTTTCCTTCATATCCTGAAATGGAAGAAAATTGAAAAAGGACAGTCTCTCTCTGTACATCACTGTCAAAATCTGCACCAATCAGATGCTATGAGAATCGTGGTCAAACTCTAACCCTCAGTAGTCCAGGAGAAGACATGGCAGTACCAGCATTGGAAGGCAGGAGTGGGACCCAGAAGGCATGGCAGTACCAAAATAGGAGGGTACAAGCAATTCAGCGAACCGGACAGTTACCTATGTTGAGGTCCATGCATTTTTTCCCGCAGGCAAACCAGCAGCACTTTTGCTTGTTTGGACAGTCTCTGTGCCTTGAACACTCGCTTGTATCTTTATAGTAACACTTTAGTTTGTATTTTCTGCACGCTCCTATAGGAAAAGAAGAAGATGTGGTCCCCTAAGGAGTTGAAGGAGATATTGTTCTCCCTTCCTAGTTCCAGAGTGTCATTGCAGAGCCGAGGAAGCTTGTTGGCCCCTCACCTGTCACTAGGAGAGGCAACCCTCAGGGGCTCAGGGTTTTCACAGCACTGGCCCCACTGCCCCCTGCAGCGACTCAGCACTTAATCCCCAGGATCTTCTCCAGCTCTATCTCCACCCCCTACATGATTCCCCGGAGAGGGACCTGCTCCTTTGGGACTGTTCTGATCATTTGTCTTTGGCCTTCGTTGGCCCCTGTAGCTCAGTGTTTGCCTAGATTGTCATCCTGAAGGCTAATGGAACAAAGTTTGAAAAGCCTTGGTCACGATGCTTGAACTAAAAGAACAGTGATTACTACTGATAAAGGACTTCTGGTGATTAATATTGATAAAGTGTCCCATGGAGCAAGCAGAGGCATCCAGAGCATGCGAGGCTCTGTGGGTTTTTGCAGGTCACACAGCTCTCAAGGAGTGGACCCGGAATTTGCTCCTGTCACACGGCCTCCTGATCACTCACTTTCCCCACGACCTTCAAGTGCTCCGTGTGTTTTAGCTGGTAAGGGTGAAACCTCCCTGCTTCACCATCTGAAGGGACCCTGGAGGCTTGTCTTCGGCACACAGATAAGGTCCTGTGGATACAGGAAAGCTTTGGGGAGCTGCAGTGGGCAGGCGAGGAAGCTGCTGGGGTGCTGCTAGGGAGAGGCTCATCCTTAAATGGAGATCCCTTTGACTATTGATCTCCAAAGTCCATTTAATGCACACGGTCCCAGCACCTCCATGAAGAATTCCTTATAATGGCAGACAGAGGCCCCTGTGTGACCCAGGGCACCTCTCCAGGATGATGGGGAAACAGTGACCCCAAACATCTCACTCCCACCAGGGGCTGGGACTGGGTTGGGGAAACCCTCTCATCTGCAGTGTGTTTTGTTCTTTGACCCCATCAAGCTACTTCTCTCCATATTAAGAACTGTACCCCAGTACTTACTGGTAAGGAACCCCTCTGCCAGCTCAGGTTCCTGGATGCCCCACAAGAAGATGAAGGGGACCAGGAATGGCAGAAGTTCCCAGAGTCTCATTTTAAGAAGCAGTTGTCTGGCCAGAGGCATTAATTTGGGTGGAACTGGTCAGTGGCTCCGGCTTCTGCTCTGAGGCTCTGTGCCCCAACTGTCAAGGAAGCAACTCTGGACACGAGCCAGTCATGTTCCCTCCCGGTGGCCATTTGTGGCCTAGATGTACTCACAGTCACACTGTGGAAGAAAGGCCTCTGACTCTCTGGTCTGAGCCTCTGCAAGCTGAGGTCTCTGGCTCTCTGGCCTATTAGGGAGAGGGTGCACTTGCTTGGGGTCTCCTAGAATCTCTTAGCAAAGTTATGTGATTCTAGAACCTTCCTTTTCCCAGGGGCAATTGGCGTTTGGGAATATCCTAGTCCTTTTTCTCTGTGATTTCTTTCTTCTTCAATACTTTCTTTTCTTTCTTTCTTTTCTTTCTTTTTTTCTTTCTCTCTCTCTCTCTCTCTCTCTCTCTGTCTCTCTCTCTCCCTCCCTCCCTCCCTCCCTCCTTCCCTCCCTTCCTTCCTTTCTTTCTTTTAGAAACAGGTTTTTAGAGACAGGCTTTTTCTGTAGCTTCTGGAGCCTTGAAGCCTGTCCTGGAACTAGCTCTTGTAGACCAGGCTGGCCTCGAACTCACAGAGATCTGCCTGCCTCTGCCTCCTGAGTGCTGGGATTAAAGACGTGCACCACCACTGCCCAGCAATACTTTCTTTCTTTTGCCTCCCTTTCTCCCATCCTCCCTTTCTCCTCGATTTACTCCTCCCTCCACCCCTCTCTCTTTTGAGACAGGATCCCATCTATCCCAGGCTTGGTATGAAGTAGATGATTTCTGCTCCTTCTGCATCCACCTCCCCAGTGCTGGGATTACAGACCTGCATCACCTCCCTTGGTTTATGTGGGACTGGGCTGGGGCTGGGGGCTTCAGGCATGCTAGGCCAGCATTAGATCAGTAGAGCTGCATCCTGCCTTGGCTGCATCTTGTCTCCCTCTCTGGCCTAATTATCTGTGGTTTTGCCCTGTGTGTCCTTTTTCTCCTTTTCAATGACTCTCCCTGAGTCTCTGTCTCCTTACCCTTCAGCTCCCTACCTTGTCCTAGCTGGTCTTGAATTTGTCATCCTCCTGCCTTCTGAGTATCTGTTATTACAGCCCTGAGCCATGATACCCAACTCCTGCCCTGGATATGCCTTCTATATGGAATAATGCAGTAAGGTGTGTGTAGCTGGGGACGGGTCAGAAGGCAGTCTCCAGGGCTGGTTTTCCTCTTCCACTGTGCTTGAGGTAGTCTCCTCACAGTTTGTTGCTGTACCGTGTATTCTGGGGCAGCTTACCCAACAGTCTCTAGGGTATTTGCTCTTTACTGGTCTCACTGTGGTGGAGCTGGCTTTTTAACAGTTGCATTGTTCCAACTTCCCATGGGTTCTGGGGTCTTCACCTTAGGTCCCCATGGCGAGTGTTCTACCTGCTACCTTTGGACTCCATTTCCCCAGGTATGTCTTCCACAGAAACCAGGCAAAGAAAGTATAGTCAGTTTTAAGATCTTTGTGCCTGGGCTGGAGAGGTGGCTCAGAGGTTAAGAGCACTGACTGCTCTTTCAGAGGTCCTGGGTTCAATTCCCAGCAACCACATGGTGGCTCACAATCATCTGAAATGAGACCTGGTGCTCTCTTCTGGCCTGAAGGCAGAACACTGCATACATAATAAATAATCTTTAAAATCTTTATAAAAAAAAGATCTTTGTGCCTCATGGGAATCACTGTTAATAATACGTGCTGTAGGTTTCCAAGTTGCCAAGGAAATAGATCTGATGTTCTCACTACAAACAATGATATCTGAGCCAATGATGTGTTAACTTGAATGTGCCACAATGTACACTCCTCACATATCATTCTACTCCATAAAGTCCATAATCATTATTTGCCCCAGTAAAATTTAAAACGAAAAGGGTAACGTGTAAGATGCTCCAAAAGAGTGAGGTCACAATTAAAGGTGAAAGCAAATGCTGAGAAGTGAGAACTCTAAGGAAAAGAAAGGGGGGGAAAGAAAAATAAAGGTGAATTACATCTAATTAAAACCATGCATAGGAACAATATTATCCCAAACACCAACAGCTGAAAGATAATAATATATGGAAACTATATGAAGGACTTAAAAGGTAAGTTTATTGGTGACACTCCAGACACATTCTTTTACTTGGAATTCTAAAATCACAGTGGCATACCATAGGCCGCCCCTGAGTGAGACAAACCCTGAAACCCTCAAACTTTATTCTCTCTCTCTTCTCTAGTCCCCACATCGTGTGTGTGTGTGTGTGTGTGTGTGTGTGTGTGTGTTCATGCGTGTGCATGGAAGTCAGAGGACAACCTTGGGTGTTGTTCCTCAGGTGACACCCACATTTATTTATTTATTTATTTATTTAGAGTGGGTCTTTCTCTGATCTGAAACTCACCAAGTAGGCTACACTAACTGGCCAGACTGCCCTGGGATCCCCGGTCTCTTCCTTCCAAGGTCTGGGGTTACAATATGTACCACATTCCTGACTCCCACCCCCAGCATGGGTTCTGGAGATTGAACTATGCACTCAGGCTTACAGGGCAAGCCTTTACCCCTTGAGACAGTTCTTGGCGATTCTTACCCATTTTGTCTTTGCTTTGTCCCCACGGACCACATCCTCAGAGGAAGAACTTTTAATTGTCCTTTTGTTTGGAACCTGGAATTTCCCATACTTGAGTGGCATATGAGAAGTAGAGACACTTTTTTTTTTTTTTTGTTGTTGTTGTTATTGCTTTGTTCCGTTTCTTTGTTTGGTTTTGTTTTTCGAGACAGGGTTTCACTGTGTAGCCCTGACTGTCCTGGAACTTACTATGTAGATCAAGCTGGCTACAACTCAGAGATCTGTCTGCCTCTCCCTCCTGAGTGTGAACATCACAACACCAGGCTTGAGACATGGTTTTTAAGAATTAATTCATGTAAGAAGAGGTGTCGGTGAGATGGCTCAAAGGGTGAAGGCTTTTGTCACACAAGTCCCACAACCTGAGTTTAATCCCCCCAAACCCATATATAGGCGAAGGAGAAAACCAATTGTACAAAGTTGTCCTCTGATGCCCCTACCTGCTGTGGCAGGCACCCCATCCAATTGTAATTACAGTAATAATAAAATTAAAAGAAGATCCCCCACAGATTGCAGGTCCACTAACTTCAGCAAGAAATACAGAATCCATACAAATTATCCTTAACTACTTATGTGCACATGTGCTGCTGGCAGATCTTCCTGTGTCTGTAGGCTATGTGACCGACCCTGGCATGAACAGAAACAATCTTCTCAAAGCCATTTTTCTAATGAGTGGATTGAAGTAAAACCAGGCCATACTGAAACAGTAAGTTAATAACAGGGCCAGGACCGAGAGATCTTTTCATCTATTATTATTATTATTATTATTATTATTATTATTATTATTATTATTATTATTGCTTCCCCCTCATTTGGGTGGGGGGCAGGGTCTTATGTGGCCCAGGCTGGACTAACTTTATGTAGCCTTGGATCTCTGGTCCTCCTGCCTTCACCTCCAGAGTGCTGGAATGACATTACATCTATGTGGGGCTGGGGATTCCACCCAGGGCTTCATGACTCTAGTCAAGTACTCTGCTGCCTAAGCCACACCCAGCCTCATTTTTATTCTGTGCTATATAACACAGTTATGTCTGTGGCTCTGGTTTGCCCGAGTTCTGCAAGAGGGAACTGGGCAACTCTTCAATTGTGTCTCCTTGTCATCAACAAACCCAGATCTCAGAGCATCTACCTTAAACTTATTTTTACTTTTTTATATATAGGGGTGTTTTGCCTGCATAAATGAATGTCTGTGAACTACATGCATGGGTGGTACCAGAAGAGGCCAGAAGAGAAGTCCAAATCTCCTGGGACTGGAGGTACAGATGGTTATAAGCAGCTTCGTGACTGGAGGGAATCAAAGCCAGGTCCTCTGAAGGAGCACCCAGTGCTCTCGCTACTGAGTTATCTTTCCTGCCCACCCTGATGGCATATTGGCAAATGAATCCCTTCCAATTAAAACAGATTCATTCTGTGGTAAAATTGCCAAATTTTCCCTCCCTGACAAAAAACACACAGAGAATCACTATTCAAGTAAACGAAACATAATTCTAATATATCCATATTCCTTGTATCTGTAGTAATATATATTCCATAGTAATATAACTATGTTTCATGGGATAGACATGGGTTTGAAAAGACTATAGATAGATCTGTCTTCCCATCATGCCTGTACTGGGAACTCTCCTTTATAATGACTTGCTACAGGCTAATCTGATCAACTAATTCTCAAGACTGGATTGGTAGAAATAAACGGGTCAAAATTTAAAACAAAAGAATTGCTTAAGCATATGCCTTCAGCCTTCTATGGAGTCCTGCAGTCTCTGATTGGGGAACTTGAGATAACAGGGGAGGCAGGACTTACGACATTTGCTGACAAGTGTGTGTCAGGGCACACGGGTCACCATGTCTGATAAGTTTTCCCGTCATGGGTAAATGTTGTTGATTGTGGTTTTTTTTTTTTTTTTTTTGGTTTTTCGAGACAGGGTTTCTCTGTAGCTTTGGAGCCTGTCCTGGAACTCGCTCTGTAGACCAGGCTGGTCTCGAACTCACAGAGATCCGCCTGCCTCTGCCTCCCGAGTGCTGGGATTAAAGGTGTGCGCCACCACCGCCCGGCTTGTTGATTCTGTTTTTAATGAAAAATGGAGATTCATGGCTGAGCTGAGACCACACAGCTAGTAACAGGGCGAGCCTGGAAAAACTCAGGTCCAACTCCA
Source organism: Arvicola amphibius (assembly GCF_903992535.2). Lineage (NCBI taxonomy): Eukaryota > Metazoa > Chordata > Mammalia > Rodentia > Cricetidae > Arvicola > Arvicola amphibius. The sequence goes on from NC_052051.1 coordinate 13,998,865, forward strand.
AACACAAGTTTTCTACCATTCTATCTTGATTCTATATTGATGCATCAATTTTTCACACTGTTTCATCTTCATTCCCACAACAAGGCTGCCATGGTAATTGTATTTTCCCATTTTCTGGATGAGGAAAACTGTAGACGGACGTTTCTGTCCTGCCTGGTCCTGCAGCCGTTCACTCCCAAAGAAACACACACAAGCTTATATTAATTTTCAAGTTTGGCCCATTAGTTCAGGCTTATTATTAACTAGCTCTTACAACTTAACCCATAATTCTTATCTACATTTAGCCACATGGCTTGGAACCTTTTCTCAGTGCAGCATTTTCATCTTGCTTCTGCTACTTCTGGCTGGTGACTGCAGACTCAGCTTTCCTCTTCCCAGAATTCTCCTAGTCTGGTGACCCACCTGTACTTCCTGCCTGGCTACTGGCCAGTCAGCATTTTATTCAACCAATATGAGTGACAAATCTTTACAGTGTACAAAACATTATCCCACAGCATTTTCCCTTTCTTTTCAAAACAAGAACCCTGAATCTAATTTCCTTTTTTACCTTTTTTTCCTGACCATTATCTATAACCACTTGGAACCAACATACTAAACAAAGACAAACATCCATAATCCATTTGGGGGGAATGTGGATATAGTTTTCTAGACTTTTTCCTGCTGATTGGGGGTGCTAGTAATCTTATAGGAACCCAAAGAAAATTTAGGATTATGGTCAAACCCTGACTAGAGTATTCTGTGAGGCTGTTCTGGATGTAGAACTCAGAGGAAACTGCAACAGAGGTGCTCTGAGATGTTGAATCATCATCTTGGACATCCACTCCCATCAGAGATTTTTCAGGGGGACTTCCTCAATCAAATCTTATTTTTCTTAACCAAAAATGAATCCATAACCTCTCATTTCCTGTGGAAATAAAAGCAGAACCTCTCCCCCAAAGTAGCATATCACATATCATTTGACTTAAATTTTGAAGTCAGGCTATTTTTAAAATATATAGGTTGGTTTAATCCAGCATTTATAAGCAAATGTCTTTCAGCAGCTGAAAACTGAAAATCTAAGTTATGCTATAGGTATAACTGACCAAAGACAAGGTCCAAATCACAGTTACTGATTTGGAGTTCACATTCCCATTCCTGAAGAGTCTGGGTGCTATTATAACACTTGTAGGGCTGGGGGCCATTGGAATTCTTTTAAAGGCAGAGAAGGAGGCAGCAGCTTCTGCAGATTGCCATATTGTTGCTTCAGGAGGCCCAGGAAAGACACTCCAAGGCATGGGTATAGCTCCTCAGGCTCTGAAACTCTACAGGCCAGACTCAATCCGGCGTCTGTGGCATCAAAACATTCCCTTTTCCCTTCCCCCTCCTCCTCACTGTTTCTGGAATGTGTTTGCCTGAGTAAGCGACACATCACTGGGTCTTTTCATCTTGAAAAAAAAGCACCTGTAGGAGGTGCTGGCTCAGTGGGTAAAGGTACTTACCCAAGTTCTGCCCTAGAACTCACAGTGGGAGGAGAGAACAGGCTCCCCAAATTGTCCTCTAACTGCACATGTGCTTGACACTCCCCGACACACATGTGCCCGACACACACACACACACACACACACACACATTTTAAAGATACATATGGGATATGAAGAAGCATGATGAAACTGGAGCTTCAAAGGGGGACTGTCTGCTTGTCAAGTTGTCTAGATGAATCATAATATCCCAGAGTTGTATGGAGCGAGGAAGAGCGAGAAGAATCTCTTTGTTAACCCAAGGTCATTTGGGACATGTGTCTGTGTGTCTGTCCTGTGTGTTTGTGTGTTTTATCTGTGCATGTGTGTCTGCGTGCGTGTTTATGCACATGTCCCTGTGCTATTCAGCAGCACCAAGATGCTGTACTGCCTGCCCAGGTCTCCAGACAACCTCATGCTATCTATCCCTGTCATCAGTGGAACAAAGCAAAGGCCCTGAATCGTGTCTGAAGTTGCTTCAGACATGAGCATAGGAAAGCCACCTGGCAACGATTCCAAACAAAGCTCTGTGATGATTCAAGTGTGACTTCTTACCCAGGAGCGAGACAGTGGGAAAGTGACCAAAAGGGCCCAGCTGCAGCCCTGTGGCCAAGTATGGGCTGCCACAGAGAATCCTGAGGTGGCTGTTCCAAGCCTGTCTCACTTGCTAGACCTCAACAGATCCCTTATCGCTTCTGGCTCTGTTTTCTCATCCATGAAGTAAGTGGGGCTGGGAACCCTTCCTGCATGGCCTGTGCTTCCCTCCAGATGTGCCTAACTCAGGCCCCTGTTCTTTGCTTACACAGGCATCTTGCCCTCCATGGCTCCACCAGCTTCTGGAGGAGTGGAGCTCTTGTGTTGCTTCTCTTCCTCTACTTGGAGCAGACTTCCGCATCGTACTCTGTCAAAATCAAACGTGTGTCCTTCTTCCTGGGAAGTGCTCTCGGGGACTGAGGGCTGGAATGAGGCGGAGGCTGGCATTGGTTGACAATGGTTGGATTCAGGGTGCCAGAGAGCTATCTCTGTTTACCACTCTATGGTTTCCTGCATTTGTTTACCCCAAATTATTTCCCTAGCTTTTCTTACTATGTGTCTTCAAGTTTTTAAAACTTAATTATTCATTAGGCATGAGTCTGAAAAGAAAGGGCCAGAGAGGATGTCATCTTGATAGTGGAAGTGAACCATGGCAGGAGGCCAGGTGTTACTCTGAGGAAGGGGCCGCAATGAGAGAAGGGGGTGGGATGGGAAGAGATTTAAGAAACAGAATTGGCCTAAACCCTAAATGGATCAGAATCTGGGGTTTGGGGGAGTAATGGTGTTTCACAACTGAGCTGTTGATGTGTAGAAGGTCAAGCCAAGGAACAGAGTGCAGGGTGCTCTTTAAGCCCGCCTAACACTGGTTCTGTGGTACACACATGGAAGCGAAAGGCTCTTGAGAACCACTTGAGTAGCTTTTCCTCAGATGACTGGAAACAAGGGTCTTCAGTTCAGGATAGAGAGTGGGCCTGGGGGAAGATGCCAGAACCAGTCAGACCAGGAGAATGGACGTGCTAAGCCAGAAAGAGTTCAGGAAGTTGAAGAGACAACTGAGACCAGGACATGTGCAAGAGCCCTTGGGTGCGTGCACACAAGGTGAGTGACTAAGAAGAGCCATCCAGGGAGGAAGGGGAGCTCAGAACGACTAGCTGATTAAAGGGGAAGAGCGTACAACAGCAAGGCCACACAGAGGTCCAAGTGTCCCCAGGAAGCTGGAGGAAGGCTAGAGTCTACACTAGCAAGGTTCGGGTTGGACTTCATAATCTCGAAGATTCCCTGTCTATACCTCTTGATTACTTGGAGGTGATTCCATATTATTTGCTTAGTCTTCTTGGGCTTAAACGTAGCATTCAGATGCTTTCTCCGGCATTGCATAAGAAATCTCTAAAAGATGGGACCACCTAGGCCTTACTTTCTAGAGATTCTGATGTAGTTCATCATCCGTAGTTTCTGAATGGTAGCCAGACCAGAGCTGTCTGATGATGGTAGCTCCTTCCTCTGCCCTACACACCGTTTCTCTCTAACTCAGAGAACCCTGCAACTGAACTCAGACTGGTCCTGAGTTCACACAAGATGCCAGGGACCGAAGTCGGCACCCCTGGCTCCTCTTTCTATTGTGCGTCTTCTGAGCAACCTCCCCTGCAGACTGTGGCGCTGGAGGCAGGGGACGCAGGGGTTAAAGTCATCAGGTCACAAGGCAATAACTCGTTCGTTTAAGACAGATGACTTTGTCTCCACCTAGTTACATGCCTTGGACTCCAAAATGGCTTTCCTTCAGTTACCTGAGCACAAACTCCTGATTCAGCTCCACCGGAAGGAGCCACGGGTGGGGAGAGACAACTGTGGCCCCTGAGTACAAGCAAGGGAAGAACTGAGGGTCGGGGTAGATGACAAAGGGCTGAGATCTTCGCAGCTCACCTTTGCCATGGAGGAAAGGAGCCATAGCGTTCAAGGACATGAACCTGGGTCTTTCTTTCTTGCAGAGAAAGTGGGCAAGTGCCCCAGCAAGCGGTTGGAATGCAGAAATAGGGCTCCAAACCTGTGCACAACAGACTTCAACTGTGAGGCACATCTCAAGTGTTGTCCTTTCTCCTGTGGGAATGTATGCATAGATCCTTATGAAGGTACTGGCATCCAGGCGGGAGGCAGAAAACTAGCCAAACAGTCCTTTCAGATGGCAGGACCGCACGCCAGTGTTCAAGCCTTTCTCATTCTGTAATTTAACTCTCTGCATTCAAGTACAAGTCAGGAGTCCAGGTGTAGTGGATACCGAGTCGTTAGTACTGATGCTAGACTTCTTTTGTAGGACCCTCAGTCATTCACCGTAACTAGTGCCTTCTCTATGTTCACTACTGTTTGTAAAAAGTCAAACTTCATGCTGATTGTTGTTTGAGAAATGAAGCATCCATCAACCCAGAGATTCATTCATTCATTCATTCCATAATTTTACAAATATCTCCTTGATATATTAAGATAGGAGCCAGGTATGGTGGCACATGCCTTTAATTTGAGCGCTTGGGAGGCAAAGGCAGGTGGATCTCTTTGAATTCCACAACAGCCTGGTTTACACAGAGAGACTTTGTCTCAAAAGGGAAAATAAATGAACATATGTATGTATGTATGTATGTACATATATACACACATATATATACACACATGTGTGTGTATACACACACATATATATGTATGTATGTATATATATATATATATATATATATATATATATATATGAAGATAGTATTGCCTCTCCATATCTGAAAATTGAAATTACACAGGGGACATGAAGAGAGAGGACCTGTGTACCTTCTGGGTGGAAGTGTTTAATAACCCTCGCTCTCTGTTGACTCAAAGCCACATGAGATCAACTTTTGCTTCTTTTGGCCTAAGGCTACCATGAATACGCTTGCTGAACAAGTTGTGTTTATTGCTCGTGACCTTCATGGAGCACGTTCGTCGTCATAGAGTCCCGAGGCATCTATCTCAGTAAAGATCTGTTTGAGTCTATTAGAGGATTTGGGCTTGGATTGGGTAGTTCAGAGAGGGCTAGAGAAGTGAGGGTTAGCCTTACATCGGATATTGTCCAAAGATGGGTTCATTCTATGACTGAGCATCTATGGCTCTTATCTCTAAACAGTGGTTCTTATCTCTAAAGGGGGCATGTAGAATGAGGATAACTCACCCTCTCAAAGCTCAAGGCATTCAGGAAGGTGGATCTGCTCCAGTGTGGTTTTGTAATGTACTCTATAAGAAACTGGCAATGCTCAGAAGAAGAGCCAGGACAAGAAATCTTTTTAGAAAGATTTGCTTATATTTCATGTGTGTGGTTGTCTTGCCTGCATGTATGTATATATACCACGTTTTCCTGGTGCCTGCCGAAGTCAGAAGAGGTTATCAGATCCCCTAGAACTGGAGTAATAAACAGTTGTGAGCCCCATGTGGATGTTAGGAATCATGCCTATGTCTTATAAAAAGAAAATTTAGTTGAAAGCTCTTGTTGCTCTCAATGTTCAATTCCAGGAGATCTGTCTCCCTCTTCTGGCCTCAGAGGCTACTGCACACATGGTACCTAAACATACCAGAAAGCAGAACACACATATATACACAACATTAAGTTGGGGGTGGGATTAAAAGAAAAACTGTTACTGCTGCATTTGCTTATTTTTATTTTGGGCAGAGGCTGCCATGTCATGTTTGTGAAAACCAGCGGACAACCTGTAGGAGTTGGTTCCTCCCTGGAGATCAACTCAGGTCACCAGGGTTGGTGGCAAAGGCCCTCGCCGAGCCCACCTCCTTCGTCCACCTATGTCTTTTTTTCACTGACTTTTTCTATGAGCAGAACAGCAATCCTAGGGATTATGATGAGGGCTTGTGGCTGGAGCCTGGCCTCCCCTTTCCATGCCCGTGCTTCACACTCTTGCTTTGCTTCCTCACCTCAGAACCCTGCATGTTACCCTCAGATGCAGGGGACTGCCATGACAATCTGACTCGCTGGTATTTTGACTCTGAGAAGCATCTTTGCAGACCCTTTACATACAGTGGATGTCATGGGAATTCCAACAACTTCCTCAGCAAGATGGACTGCAAGAACGCCTGCATGTCAATTGGTAAGAGCCATGTCCCTAGTAGTCTGAGGTCCTTGCTGAACTACTAACATTATACCAGTCTAGCTATAGAGCCTCAGGCTGTGAGGCTAGCCTGCCTTAGATCCAAACCCTGGCTCTTTAGTTTGCTGAAAGAGGCCTTCAGCCAGCTGCTTGCCTGCGTGAGTTTTGGCTGAGATATAAAATGAAGGCGTCAACAGTATTTACACGATAGAGTTGTCGTGACCAGAAACAGATGACGTAAGAATTGTGAGGCTGGAAATGAGGGAACGTAAGTAGATAGGAGGCCTCCAGAAGTCAGGCCACGTCTTGAAGTGTTCCTGTGGGCTGCCCCTTCTCCCCAATCACTTTGGCATGCGTACACATGGAAGACTTGGGCTCAGAGAATGACAAGGGGAAGGCGTGGTCCTTCCTGCTCCAAGCCACCTCCCATTCAGAAGAGGTGACTTTCCAAACAGTCTCCATTTTAATGCCTCCCACCTGCCTAGTCTTCCACTGTCCTCAGGTAAACACCTAGACTCCTTGGACTCACATCCAAAGCTCTCTAGCTTCCAAGTAGCGTTGAGCAATCTCAGAAGTCCAGCCCCTTCCCCTCTTTTGGGCAATCAGGCACCTGCCTCGGGTTTTCTCTTTCCAAATGTGGGTTTTCATACCATTCTCCTGAACACTCTAATTCTCCTTGGCCCCTACTCAAGGCCTTAAACTACTTTTTCAGCTCTCAAGTTTTTACTCTGACTACCCATGACTTCTCTATTCTTGAAGTCTTCCCCAACCTCCCAAAATGAGACAACACACAAAACTTGCTAATAAACATTGGCCCGTGGGACCTGACATTCAAGTCTAACTCTTTGGAGAACGATGTCTTATCACACCAACCTGCTGAGCATTATCCTGAGGAAGCAGAATATACATAGACAGGTCTGTTCCAAAACCCCAGGGAGTAACTGCAGACCCGGGAGAGTGAGGGAGAGGTATATTCCGCAGATTTGCTCTTCAGTGCAATGGTCAGGACCAATAATGTTGGGAGCCAGTGTGCTGTGGGGTTTATGTATTAAATAATGTGGATTAAAAGCTTACTCCCCTCTGTCTACTGCAAGTTTCTTTGTCTTCTTGATTCTGGAAGAGCAATTGGCTTGCTGAATTGCTGATAGGATTCTGTGCCAACAGAGATATAAAAGGTGTGGCGTGCTGGCTCTTTCTGGTGTGGCAACTATAGATCTTCAAAATGTATGTGTCCACTTTGGAAGAGATATGATCGACTTATGGGCACTGTAT